>NC_091951.1:213682993-214007993 GCF_031021105.1 Erythrolamprus reginae | reverse complement strand
CAGCCAGCAAGCCCAGCCCAGCCAGCTCGGCCCAGCCAGCCCGGCCCAGCCAGCCAGGCCCAGCCCAACCAGGCCCAGCCCAGCCCAGCCCAGCCGGGCCCAGCCAGACCGGCCCAGCCAGCCCGGCCAGCCCGGCCCAGGCCTGCCGGGCCCAGCCAGCCCGGCCCAGCCAGCCCAGCCCAGCCAGCCAGGCCCAGCCAGCCAGGACCAGCCAGCCCAGCCCAAGTTCCAAATTCCAAGTTCCAAATTCCAAATTCCAAATTCCAAATTCCAAATTCTGAGTTCCGAATTCCGAGTTCCGAGTTCCGAATTACGAGTTCCGAGTTCAGAAGCCAGCCAGGACCAGCCAGCCAGTACCAGCCCAGCCAAGCCAGCCCAGCCTGGCCAGCCCGGCCTAGCCAGTCTGGCCCAGCCAGCCCAGCCCAGCCAGGCCCGGCCGGCCAGGCCCAGCCTGGCCAGCCCGGCCTAGCCAGTCTGGCCCAGCCAGCCCAGCCCAGCCAGGCCCGGCCGGCCAGGCCCAGCCAGCCAGGCCCAGCCGGGCCCAGCCCCAGCCGGGCCCAGCCCAGCCAGGTGAAGCCAGCCCGGCCCAGCCAGCCCAGCCCAGCCAGCCAGCCAGCCAGCCAGCCAGCCAGCCATTGTGACAGCCAGCCAGCCATTGTGACAGCCAGCCAGCCAGCCCAGCCAGCCCGGCCCAGCCAGCCAGGCCCAGCCAGCCAGGCCCAGCCCAGCCAGCCACGACCAGCCAGCGAAGCCCAGTCCAGCCAGGACCAGCCAGCCCAGCCCAAGTTCAAAATTCCAAATTCAAAATTCAAAATTCCAAGTTCAAAATTCCAAATTCCAAAATTCCAGCCAGCCATTGTTCCAGCGAGCCAGCCAGCCAGCCCAGCCAGCCAGCCCAGCCCAGCCAGCTCGGCCCAGCCAGCCCGGCCCAGCCAGCCAGGCCCAGCCCAGCCAGGCCCAGCCCAGCCCAGCCCAGCCGGGCCCAGCCAGACCGGCCCAGCCAGCCCGGCCAGCCCGGCCCAGGCCTGCCGGGCCCAGCCAGCCCGGCCCAGCCAGCCCAGCCCAGCCAGCCAGGCCCAGCCAGCCAGGACCAGCCAGCCCAGCCCAAGTTCCAAATTCCAAGTTCCAAATTCCAAATTCCAAATTCCAAATTCCAAATTCCAAATTCCAAATTCCAAATTCTGAGTTCCGAATTCCGAGTTCCGAGTTCCGAATTACGAGTTCCGAGTTCAGAAGCCAGCCAGGCCCAGCCAGCCAGTACCAGCCCAGCCAAGCCAGCCCAGCCTGGCCAGCCCGGCCTAGCCAGTCTGGCCCAGCCAGCCCAGCCCAGCCAGGCCCGGCCGGCCAGGCCCAGCCTGGCCAGCCCGGCCTAGCCAGTCTGGCCCAGCCAGCCCAGCCCAGCCAGGCCCGGCCGGCCGGGCCCAGCCAGCCAGGCCCAGCCGGGCCCAGCCCCGGCCGGGCCCAGCCCAGCCAGGTGAAGCCAGCCCGGCCCAGCCAGCCCAGCCCAGCCAGCCAGCCAGCCAGCCAGCCAGCCAGCCAGCCATTGTGACAGCCAGCCAGCCATTGTGACAGCCAGCCAGCCAGCCCAGCCAGCCCGGCCCAGCCAGCCAGGCCCAGCCAGCCAGGCCCAGCCCAGCCAGCCACGACCAGCCAGCGAAGCCCAGTCCAGCCAGGACCAGCCAGCCCAGCCCAAGTTCAAAATTCCAAATTCAAAATTCAAAATTCCAAGTTCAAAATTCCAAATTCCAAAATTCCAGCCAGCCATTGTTCCAGCCAGCCAGCCAGCCAGCCCAGCCAGCAAGCCCAGCCCAGCCATGCCGGCCGAGCCAGCCAGGCCCAGCCCACCCAGCCCAGCCAGCCCGGCCCAGGCCAGCCGGGCCCAGCCAGCCAGCCCCAGCCAGCCCAGCCCAGCCAGCCGGGCCCAGCCAACAAGGCCCAGCCCAGCCAGCCAGCCAGCCAGCCAGCCAGCCAGCCAGCCAAGCCAGGCCCATCCCAGCCAGGCCCAGCCATTCCAGCCAGCCCAGCCCAGCTAGGCCCAGCCCAGCCATGCCCAGCCAGCCCAGCCCAGCCCAGCCCAGCCAGCCCGGCCCAGCCAGCCCAGCCCAGCCAGCCAGGCCCAGCCAGCCAGGCCCAGCCCAGCCAGCCTGCCAGCCAGCCCAGCCAGGCCCATCCCAGCCAGGCCCAGCCAACCCAGCCCTGCCAGGCCCAGCCCGGCCAGGCCCAGCCAGCCCAGTCCAGCCCAGCCGGGCCCAGCCCAGCCAGGCCCAGCCAGCCCGGCCCAGCCAGCCCAGCCCAGCCGGCCAGCCAGCCCGCCAGCTAGCCAGGCAGCCCAGCCAGCCAGGCAGGCCCAGCCAACCAGCCAGCCAGCCATTGTGACAGCCAGCCAGCCATTGTGACAGCCAGCCAGCCATTGTTCCAGCCAGCCAGCCAGCCCAGCCAGCAAGCCCAGCCCAGCCAGCCCGGCCCAGCCAGCCAGGCCCAGCCAGCCAGGCCCGGCCAGCCAGGCCCAGCCAGGCCCAGCCAGCCAGGCCCAGCCCAGCCAGGCCCAGCCCAGCCAGGTCCAGCCAGGCCCAGCCAGCCCAGCCCAGCCAGCCCGGCCCAGGCCAGCCGGGCCCAGCCAGCCTGGCCTAGCCAGCCCAGCCCAGCCAGCCAGGCCCATCTAGCCAGGCCCAGCCCAGCCAGCCAGGACCAGCCAGCCCAGCCCAGCCCAGCCAGCCCAGCCCAGCCCAGCCAGGACCAGCCAGCCCAGCCCAAGTTCCAAATTCCAAGTTCCAAATTCCAAATTCCAAATTCAGAGTTTGGAATTCCGACTTCCAAATTCCGAGTTCCGAATTCTGAGTTCCGAATTCCGAGTTCCGAGTTCCGAATTACGAGTTCCGAGTTCAGAAGCCAGCCAGGCCCAGCCAGCCAGTACCAGCCCAGCCAAGCCAGCCCAGCCTGGCCAGCCCGGCCTAGCCAGTCTGGCCCAGCCAGCCCAGCCCAGCCAGGCCCGGCCAGCCAGGCCCGGCCCAGCCAGGCCCAGCCAGCCAGGCCCAGCCGGGCCCAGCCCAGCCGGGCCCAGCCCAGCCAGGTGAAGCCAGCCCGGCCCAGCCAGCCCAGCCCAGCCAGCCAGCCAGCCAGCCAGCCAGCCAGCCAGCCAGCCATTGTGACAGCCAGCCAGCCATTGTGACAGCCAGCCAGCCAGCCCAGCCAGCCCGGCCCAGCCAGCCAGGCCCAGCCAGCCCGGCCCAGCCAGCCCGGCCCAGGCCAGCCGGGCCCAGCCAGCCTTGCCCAGCCAGCCCAGCCCAACCAGCCGGGCCCATCCAGCCAGCCCCAGCCCAGCCAGCCAGCCAGCCCAGCCAGGCCCATCCCAGCCGGGCCAAGCCAGGCCCAGCCCTGCCAGACCGGCCCAGCCAGACCGGCCCAGCGAGCCCAGCCCAGCCAGCCAGCCAGGCCCAGCCCAGCCCAGCCAGCCAGCCAGCCAGCCAGCCAGCCAGCCCAGCCAGCCAGGCCCAGCCAGCCAGCCAGCCAGCCATTGTGATAGCCAGCCAGCCATTGTGACAGCCAGCCAGCCATTGTTCCAGCCAGCCAGCCAGCCATCCCAGCCAGCCAGCCCAGCCCAGCCAGGCCCAGCCCGGCCAGCCCGGCCCAGCCAGCCCGGCCTAGCGAGCCCAGCCCAGCCAGCCAGCCAGCCATTCTGACAGCCAGCCAGCCAGCCATTGTGACAGCCAGACAGCCATTGTGACAGCCAGCCAGCCAGCCCAGCCAGCCTGGCCCAGCCAGCCAGGACCAGCCAGCCCAGCACGGCCCAGCACGGCCCAGCCAGCCCAGCCAAGCCCAGCCCAGCCTAGCCACTTCCAGCCAGCCTGGCCCAGCCAGCCCAGCCCAGCCAGCCCGACCCAGCCAGCCCGGCCCAGCCCGCCCAGCCTAGCCAGCCCGCCCAGCCCAGCCAGGCCCAGCCAGCCAGGCCCAGCCAGCCAGCCCGCCAGCCAGCCATTGTGACTTACAGCCAGCCATTGTGACAGCCAGCCAGCCCTTGTTCAAGCCAGGCAGCCCAGCCAGCCAGGCCCAGCCAGCCGGGCCCATCCAAGCCCAGCCAGCCGGGCCCATCCAAGCCCAGCCCAGCCAGGGCCAGCCATCCCGGCCCAGCACAGCCCAAGCCCATCTAGGCCCCGCCAGCTAGGCCCAGCCAGCCAGGCCCAGCCAGCCAGCCAGCCAGCCAGACATTGTTCCAGCCAGCCAGCCAGCCCAGCCAGCCAGGCCCAGCCAGCCAGGCCCAGCCAGCCAGGCCCAGCCAGCCCAGCCCAGCCAGCCAGCCAAGCCAGGCCCAGCCCAGCCCAGCCCAGCCAGACCCAGCCCAGCCAGCCAGCCAGCCAGCCAGCCAGCCCAGCCAGCCAGGCAGGCCCAGCCACCCAGCCAGCCAGCCATTGTGACAGCCAGCCAGCCATTGTGACAGCCAGCCAGCCATTGTTCCAGCCAGCCAGCCAGCCAGCCCAGCCAGCAAGCCCAGCCCAGCCAGGCCCAGCCCAGCCAGGTCCAGCCAGGCCCAGCCAGCCCAGCCCAGCCAGCCTGGCCCAGCCAGCCCAGCCCAGCCAGCCAGGCCCATCTAGCCAGGCCCAGCCCAGCCAGCCAGGACCAGCCAGCCCAGCCCAGCCCAGCCAGCCCAGCCCAGCCCAGCCAGGACCAGCCAGCCCAGCCCAAGTTCCAAATTCCAAGTTCCAAATTCCAAATTCCAAATTCAGAGTTTGGAATTCCGAGTTCCGAGTTCCGAATTACGAGTTCCGAGTTCAGAAGCCAGCCAGGCCCAGCCAGCCAGTACCAGCCCAGCCCAGCCAGCCCAGCCTGGCCAGCCCGGCCTAGCCAGTCTGGCCCAGCCAGCCCAGTTCAGCCAGCCCGGCCCAGGCCAGCCGGGCCCAGCCAGCCCAGCCCAGCCAGCCCGGCCCAGGCCAGCCGGGCCCAGCCAGCCTTGCCCAGCCAGCCCAGCCCAACCAGCCGGGCCCATCCAGCCAGCCCCAGCCCAGCCAGCCAGCCAACCCAGCCAGGCCCATCCCAGCCCAGCCCAGCCAGCCAGCCAGGCCCAGCCCAGCCCAGCCAGCCAGCCAGCCAGCCAGCCAGCCAGCCCAGCCAGCCAGGCCCAGCCAGCCAGCCAGCCAGCCATTGTGATAGCCAGCCAGCCATTGTGACAGCCAGCCAGCCATTGTTCCAGCCAGCCAGCCAGCCATCCCAGCCAGCCAGCCCAGCCCAGCCAGGCCCAGCCCGGCCAGCCCGGCCCAGCCAGCCCGGCCTAGCGAGCCCAGCCCAGCCAGCCAGCCAGCCATTCTGACAGCCAGCCAGCCAGCCATTGTGACAGCCAGACAGCCATTGTGACAGCCAGCCAGCCAGCCCAGCCAGCCTGGCCCAGCCAGCCAGGACCAGCCAGCCCAGCACGGCCCAGCACGGCCCAGCCAGCCCAGCCAAGCCCAGCCCAGCCTAGCCACTTCCAGCCAGCCTGGCCCAGCCAGCCCAGCCCAGCCAGCCCGACCCAGCCAGCCCGGCCCAGCCCGCCCAGCCTAGCCAGCCCGCCCAGCCCAGCCAGGCCCAGCCAGCCAGGCCCAGCCAGCCAGCCCGCCAGCCAGCCATTGTGACTTACAGCCAGCCATTGTGACAGCCAGCCAGCCCTTGTTCAAGCCAGGCAGCCCAGCCAGCCAGGCCCAGCCAGCCGGGCCCATCCAAGCCCAGCCAGCCGGGCCCATCCAAGCCCAGCCCAGCCAGGGCCAGCCATCCCGGCCCAGCACAGCCCAAGCCCATCTAGGCCCCGCCAGCTAGGCCCAGCCAGCCAGGCCCAGCCAGCCAGCCAGCCAGCCAGACATTGTTCCAGCCAGCCAGCCAGCCCAGCCAGCCAGGCCCAGCCAGCCAGGCCCAGCCAGCCAGGCCCAGCCAGCCCAGCCCAGCCAGCCAGCCAAGCCAGGCCCAGCCCAGCCCAGCCCAGCCAGACCCAGCCCAGCCAGCCAGCCAGCCAGCCAGCCAGCCCAGCCAGCCAGGCAGGCCCAGCCACCCAGCCAGCCAGCCATTGTGACAGCCAGCCAGCCATTGTGACAGCCAGCCAGCCATTGTTCCAGCCAGCCAGCCAGCCAGCCCAGCCAGCAAGCCCAGCCCAGCCAGGCCCAGCCCAGCCAGGTCCAGCCAGGCCCAGCCAGCCCAGCCCAGCCAGCCTGGCCCAGCCAGCCCAGCCCAGCCAGCCAGGCCCATCTAGCCAGGCCCAGCCCAGCCAGCCAGGACCAGCCAGCCCAGCCCAGCCCAGCCAGCCCAGCCCAGCCCAGCCAGGACCAGCCAGCCCAGCCCAAGTTCCAAATTCCAAGTTCCAAATTCCAAATTCCAAATTCAGAGTTTGGAATTCCGAGTTCCGAGTTCCGAATTACGAGTTCCGAGTTCAGAAGCCAGCCAGGCCCAGCCAGCCAGTACCAGCCCAGCCCAGCCAGCCCAGCCTGGCCAGCCCGGCCTAGCCAGTCTGGCCCAGCCAGCCCAGTTCAGCCAGCCCGGCCCAGGCCAGCCGGGCCCAGCCAGCCCAGCCCAGCCAGCCCGGCCCAGGCCAGCCGGGCCCAGCCAGCCTTGCCCAGCCAGCCCAGCCCAACCAGCCGGGCCCATCCAGCCAGCCCCAGCCCAGCCAGCCAGCCAACCCAGCCAGGCCCATCCCAGCCAGGCCCAGCCAGTCCAGCCAGCCCAGCCCAGCCCAGCCCAGCCGGGCCCAGCCGGGCCCAGCCAGGCCCAGCCCAGCCAGACCGGCCCAGCCAGACCGGCCCAGCGAGCCCAGCCCAGCCAGCCAGCCAGGCCCAGCCCAGCCCAGCCAGCCAGCCAGCCAGCCAGCCAGCCAGCCAGCCCAGCCAGCCAGCCAGGCCCAGCCAGCCAGCCAGCCAGCCATTGTGATAGCCAGCCAGCCATTGTGACAGCCAGCCAGCCATTGTTCCAGCCAGCCAGCCAGCCATCCCAGCCAGCCAGCCCAGCCCAGCTAGGCCCAGCCCGGCCAGCCCGGCCCAGCCAGCCCGGCCTAGCGAGCCCAGCCCAGCCAGCCAGCCAGCCATTCTGACAGCCAGACAGCCATTGTGACAGCCAGACAGCCATTGTGACAGCCAGCCAGCCAGCCCAGCCAGCCTGGCCCAGCCAGCCAGGACCAGCCAGCCCAGCCCGGCCCAGCACGGCCCAGCCAGCCCAGCCAAGCCCAGCCCAGCCTAACCACTTCCAGCCAGCCTGGCCCAGCCAGCCCAGCCCAGCCAGCCCGGCCCAGCCCGCCCGGCCCAGCCCGCCCAGCCTAGCCAGCCCGCCCAGCCCAGCCAGGCCCGGCCAGCCAGGCCCAGCCAGCCAGCCCGCCAGCCAGCCATTGTGACTTACAGCCAGCCATTGTGACAGCCAGCCAGCCCTTGTTCAAGCCAGGCAGCCCAGCCAGCCAGGCCCAGCCAGCCGGGCCCATCCAAGCCCAGCCAGCCGGGCCCATCCAAGCCCAGCCCAGCCAGGGCCAGCCAGCCCGGCCCAGCACAGCCCAAGTCCATCTAGGCCCCGCCAGCTAGGCCCAGCCAGCCAGGCCCAGCCAGCCAGCCAGCCAGCCAGACATTGTTCCAGCCAGCCAGCCAGCCCAGCCAGCCAGCCAGGCCCCGCCAGCCAGGCCCAGCCAGCCAGGCCCAGCCAGCCCAGCCCAGCCAGCCAGCCAAGCCAGGCCCATCCAGCCAGACCCAGCCCAGCCAGCCAGCCAGCCAGCCAGCCAGGCAGCCAGCCAAGCCAGGCCCATCCCAGCCAGGCCCAGCCATTCGAGCCAGCCCAGCCCAGCCAGGCCCAGCCCAGCCATGCCCAGCCAGGCCCAGCCCAGCCCAGCCAGACCGGCCCAGCCAGACCGGCCCAGCCAGACCGGCCCAGCCAGCCCAGCCCAGCCAGACCGGCCCAGCCAGACCGGCCCAGCGAGCCCAGCCCAGCCAGCCAGCCAGGCCCAGCCCAGCCCATCCAGCCAGCCAGCCAGCCAGCCAGCCAGCCAGCCAGCCCAGCCAGCCAGCCAGCCAGGCCCAGCCAGCCAGCCAGCCAGCCATTGTGATAGCCAGCCAGCCATTGTGACAGCCAGCCAGCCATTGTTCCAGCCAGCCAGCCAGCCATCCCAGCCAGCCAGCCCAGCCCAGCCAGGCCCAGCCCGGCCAGCCCGGCCCAGCCAGCCCGGCCTAGCGAGCCCGGCCCAGCCAGCCAGCCAGCCATTCTGACAGCCAGCCAGCCATTGTGACAGCCAGACAGCCATTGTGACAGCCAGCCAGCCAGCCCAGCCAGCCTGGCCCAGCCAGCCAGGACCAGCCAGCCCAGCCCGGCCCAGCACGGCCCAGCCAGCCCAGCCAAGCCCAGCCCAGCCTAGCCACTTCCAGCCAGCCTGGCCCAGCCAGCCCGGCCCAGCCAGCCCGGCCCAGCCCGCCCGGCCCAGCCCGCCCAGCCTAGCCAGCCCGCCCAGCCCAGCCAGGCCCGGCCAGCCAGGCCCAGCCAGCCAGCCCGCCAGCCAGCCATTGTGACTTACAGCCAGCCATTGTGACAGCCAGCCAGCCCTTGTTCAAGCCAGGCAGCCCAGCCAGCCAGGCCCAGCCAGCCGGGCCCATCCAAGCCCAGCCAGCCGGGCCCATCCAAGCCCAGCCCAGCCAGGGCCAACCAGCCCGGCCCAGCACAGCCCAAGTCCATCTAGGCCCCGCCAGCTAGGCCCAGCCAGCCAGGCCCAGCCAGCCAGCCAGCCAGCCAGACATTGTTCCAGCCAGCCAGCCAGCCCAGCCAGCCAGCCAGGCCCAGCCAGCCAGGCCCAGCCAGCCAGGCCCAGCCAGCCAGGCCCAGCCAGCCCAGCCCAGCCAGCCAGCCAAGCCAGGCCCATCCAGCCAGACCCAGCCCAGCCAGCCAGCCAGCCAGCCAGCCAGCCAGCCAAGCCAGGCCCATCCCAGCCAGGCCCAGCCATTCGAGCCAGCCCAGCCCAGCCAGGCCCAGCCCAGCCATGCCCAGCCAGCCCAGCCCAGCCCAGCCAGCCCGGCCCAGCCAGCCCAGCCCAGCCAGCCAGGCCCAGGCAGCCAGGCCCAGCCCTGCCAGCCAGCCAGCCAGCCAGCCCAGCCAGGCCCATCCCAGCCAGGCCCAGCCAGCCCAGCCAGCCCAGCCCAGCCCGGACCAGCCAGCCAGGCCCAGCCAGCCCATCCCAGCCCAGCCAGGACCAGCCAGCCCAGCCCAAGTTCAAAATTCCAAGTTCAAAATTCCAAGTTCCAAATTCCAAATTACAAGTTCCAAATTCCAAATTCTGAGTTCGGAATTCCGAGTACAGAATTCCGAGTTCCGAGTTCAGAATTCCAAGTTCCGAATTCTGAGTTCCGAATTCCGAGTTCAGAATTCCGAGTTCCAAATTCCGAGTTCCGATTTCCGAATTACGAGTTCCGAATTACGATTTCCGAGTTCAGAAGCCAGCCAGGCCCAGCCAGCCAGTCCCAGTATGGCCCAGCCAGCCCAGCCCAGCCAGCCCAGCCCGGCCAGCCTGGCCCAGCCAGCCTGGCCCAGCCAGCCCAGCCCAGCCGGCCCTGCCCAGCCTGCCCAGCCAGCCCGGCCCAGCCAGGCCCAGCCCAGCCAGGCCCAACCAGCCAGGTCAAGCCAGCCCAGCCCAGCCAGCCCAGCCCAGCCAGCCATTGTTCCAGCCAGCCAGCCAGCCAGCCCAGCCAGCAAGCCCAGCCCAGCCAGCCCGGCCCAGCCAGCCAGGCCCAGCCCACCCAGCCCAGCCAGCCCGGCCCAGGCCAGCCGGGCCCAGCCAGCCAGGCCCAGCCAGCCCAGCCCAGCCAGCCGGGCCCATCCAGCCAGGCCCAGCCCAGCCAGCCAGCCAGCCAGCCAGCCAGTCAAGCCAGGCCCATCCCAGCCAGGCCCAGCCATTCCAGCCAGCCCAGCCCAGCCAGGCCCAGCCCAGCCAGGCCCAGCCAGCCCAGCCCAGCCCAGCCAGCATGGCCCAGCCAGCCCCGCCCAGCCAGCCATGCCCAGCCAGCCAGGCCCAGCCCAGCCAGGCCCAGCCCAGCCAGCCAGCCAGCCAGCCAGCCAGCCAGCCAGCCAGCCAGCCAGCCCAGCCAGGCCCATCCCAGCCAGGCCCAGCCAGCCCAGCCCTGCCAGGCCCAGCCCGGCCAGGCCCAGCCAGCCCAGTCCAGCCCAGCCGGGCCCAGCCCAGCCAGGCCCAGCCAGCCCGGCCCAGCCAGCCCAGCCCAGCCAGCCAGCCAGCCAGCCAGCCAGCCAGCCCAGCCAGGCCCATCCCAGCCAACCAGCCAGCCAGCCATTGTGACAGCCAGCCAGCCAGGCCGAGCCCAGCCAGGACCAGCCCTGCCAGCCAGGACCAGCCAGCCCAGCCCAGCCCAGCCAGGACCAGCCAGCCCAGCCCAAGTTCAAAATTCCAAGTTCAAAATTCCAAATTCCAAGTTCAAAATTCCAAATTCCAAATTCAGAGTTTGGAATTCCGAGTTTGGAATTCCGAGTTTGGAATTCCAAATTCCAAATTCTGAGTTCGGAATTCCGAGTTCAGAATTCCGAGTTCCGAGTTCAGAATTCCAAGTTCCGAATTCTGAGTTCCGAATTACGAGTTCGGAATTCCAAGTTTGGAATTCCGAGTTCCGAGTTCAGAATTCCAAGTTGCAAATTCCGAGTTCTGAGTTCCGAATTACGAGTTCCGAATTACGAGTTCCGAGTTCAGAAGCCAGCCAGTCCCAGCCTGCCAGTCCCAGCCTGGCCCAGCCATCCCAGCCCAGCCAGCCCAGACCGGCCAGACCGGCCCAGCCAGTCCGGCCCAGCCAGCCCTGCCCAGCCAGGCCCGGCCAGCCAAGCCCTGCCAGCCCCAGCCCAGCCAGGCCCAGCCAGCCCAGCCCAGCCCAGCCAGGCCCACCCAGCCAGGCCCAGCACAGCATGGCCCAGCCAGGCCCAGCCAGCCCAGCCAGCCAGCCAGCCAGCCAGGCCCAGCCAGCCAGCCAGTCAGCCAGCCAGCCAGCCAGCCAGCCAGCCATTGTGACAGCCAGCCAGCCATTGTGACAGCCAGCCAGCCATTGTGACAGACAGACAGCCAGCCAGCCCGGCCCAGCCAGCCAGCCAGCCAGCCAGCCAGCCATTGTGACAGCCAGCCAGCCATTGTGACAGCCAGCCAGCCATTGTGACAGCCAGCCAGCCAGCCCGGCCCAGCCAGCCCAGCCCAGCCAGGCCCAGTCAGCCCAGCCCAGCCCAGCCGGGCCCAGCCTAGCCCGGGCCAGCCAGCCTGGCCCAGCCAGCCAGCCAGCCATTGTTCCAGCCAGCCAGCCATTGTTCCAGCCAGCCATTGTTCCAGCCAGCCAGCCAGCCAGCCAGCCTCCCAGCCAGCCAGCCTTCCAGCCAGCCAGCCCAGCCAGCCAAGCCCAGCCTGGCTGGCCCAGCCAGGCCCGGCTAGCCAGGCCCAGCCCAGCCAGCCTGGACCAGCCAGGCCCAGCCCAGCCCTGGCCAGCCAGCCCGCCCAGCCAGCCCGCCCAGCCTGCCCAGCCCAGCCAGGCCCAGCCCAGCCCGGCCCAGCCAGCCCTGCCCAGCCAGCCAGGCCCAGCCCGGCCCAGCAAGGCCCAGCCAGCCAGCCATTGTGCCAGCAAGCCAGCCATTGTTCCAGCCAGCCAGGCATTTTGCCAGCCAGCCCAGCCCAGCCAGGCCCAGCCCAGCCAGCCAGCCAGCCAGGCCCCGCCAGCCAGCCAGCCAGCCAGCCATTGTGACAGCCAGCCAGCCATTGTGACAGCCAGCCAGCCAGCCAGCCCAGCCAGCCAGGCCAAGCCAGACAGGCCCAGCCAGGCCCAGCCCAGCCAGGCCCAGCCAGCCAGGCCCAGCACAGCCTGGCCCAACCAGCTCAGCCCAGCCAGCCAGCCAGGCCCCACCAGCCAGCCAGCCAGCCAGCCATTGTTCCAGCCAGCCAGTCAGCCAGCCTCCCAGCCAGCCAGCCTTCCAGCCAGCCAGCCCAGCCAGCCAGCCCAGCCAGCCAGCCCAGCCAGCCAAGCCCAGCCTGGCTAGCCCAGCCAGGCCCGGCTAGCCAGGCCCAGCCCAGCCAGCCTAGACCAGCCAGGCCCAGCCAGGCCCAGCCGGGCCCAGCCCAGCCAGGCCCAGACAGCCAGGCCCAGCCTGCCCAGACAGCCAGGCCCAGCCCACTGTGGCCCAGCCAGCTGAGCCCGGCCGGCCTGGCCCAGCCAGCCCAGCCAGGCCCAGCCCAGCCAGGCCCAGCAAGCCAGCCATTGTGCCAGCCAGCCAGCCATTGTTCCAGCCAGCCAGCCATTTTGCCAGCCAGCCCGGCACAGCCAGCCCAGCCCAGCCCAGCCAGGCCCAGCCCAGCCAGCCAGCCAGCCAGGCCCCGCCAGCCAGCCAGCCAGCCAGCCATTGTGCCAGCAAGCCAGCCATTGTGCCAGCCAGCCAGCCATTGTTCCAGCCAGCCAGGCATTTTGCCAGCCAGCCCGGCACAGCCAGCCCAGCCCAGCCCAGCCAGGCCCAGCCCAGCCAGCCAGCCAGCCAGGCCCCGCCAGCCAGCCAGCCAGCCAGCCATTGTGACAGCCAGCCAGCCATTGTGACAGCCAGCCAGCCAGCCCAGCCAGCCAGGCCAAGCCAGCCAGGCCCAGCCAGGCCCAGCCCAGCCAGGCCCAGCCAGCCAGGCCCAGCACAGCCTGGCCCAACCAGCTCAGCCCAGCCAGCCAGCCAGGCCCCGCCAGCCAGCCAGCCAGCCAGCCATTGTTCCAGCCAGCCAGTCAGCCAGCCTCCCAGCCAGCCAGCCAGCCTTCCAGCCAGCCAGCCCAGCCAGCCAGCCCAGCCAGCCAAGCCCAGCCTGGCTGGCCCAGCCAGGCCCGGCTAGCCAGGCCCAGCCCAGCCAGCCTGGACCAGCCAGGCCCAGCCCAGCCAGCCTGGACCAGCCAGGCCCAGCCAGCCCCAGCCAGGCCCAGCCAGCCAGGCCCAGCACACTGTGGCCCAGCCAGCTGAGCCCGGCCGGCCAGGCCCAGCCAGCCCAGCCAGGCCCAGCCCAGCCAGGCCCAGCCAGCCAGCCATTGTGCCAGCAAGCCAGCCATTGTGCCAGCCAGCCAGCCATTGTTCCAGCCAGCCAGCCATTTTGCCAGCCAGCCCAGCACAGCCAGCCCAGCCCAGCCCAGCCCAGCCAGGCCCAGCCCAGCCCAGCAAGGCCCAGCCAGCCAGCCATTGTGCCAGCAAGCCAGCCATTGTGCCAGCCAGTCAGCCATTGTTCCAGCCAGCCAGGCATTTTGCCAGCCAGCCCGGCCCAGCCAGCCCAGCCCAGCCCAGCCCAGCCCAGCCAGGCCCAGCCCAGCCCAGCCAGGCCCGGCCCAGCCAGCCAGCCAGCCAGGCCCCGCCAGCCAGCCAGCCATTGTTCCAGCCAGCCAGTCAGCCAGCCTCCCAGCACAGCATGGCCCAGCCAGGCCCAGCCAGCCCAGCCAGCCAGCCAGCCAGCCAGGCCCAGCCAGCCAGCCAGCCAGCCATTGTGACAGCCAGCCAGCCATTGTGACAGCCAGCCAGCCAGCCCGGCCCAGCCAGCCCAGCCAGCCAGGCCCAGCCCAGCCAGGCCCAGCCAGCCCAGCCCAGCCCAGCCGGGCCCAGCCTAGCCGGGCCCAGCCAGCCCGGCCCAGCCAGCCAGCCAGCCATTGTTCCAGCCAGCCAGCCATTGTTCCAGCCAGCCAGCCATTGTTCCAGCCAGCCAGCCAGCCAGCCTCCCAGCCAGCCAGCCTTCCAGCCAGCCAGCCCAGCCAGCCAAGCCCAGCCTGGCTGGCCCAGCCAGCAGGTCCCAGCCCTGGCCAGCCAGCCTGCCCAGCCAGCCCGCCCAGCCTCCCCAGCCCAGCCAGGCCCAGCCCAGCCCGGCCCAGCCAGCCAGTCCAAGCCCAGCCTTGACCAGCCAGCCCGGCCCAGCCAGCCCGGCCAAGCCAGCCAGGCCCAGCCCGGCCCAGCCAGCCAGCCAGTCAGGGCCTGGCTGGGCTGGGCCTGGCTTGGCCTGGCTGGCTGGCCTGGCTGGCTGGCTGGCTGTCACAATGGCTGGCTTGCTGTCACAATGGCTGGCTGGCTGTCACAATGGCTGGCTGGCTGGCTGGCTGGCGGGGCCTGGCTGGCTGGCTGGCTGGGCTGGGGCTGGCTGGGCTGGTATGGGCTGGGCTGGGCCTGGCTGGGCTGGGCCTGGCTGGGCTGGGCTGGGCTGGGCTGGGCCTGGCTGGGCTGGGCTGGGCTGGGCTGGCTGGGCCGGGCTGGCTGGCAAAATGCCTGGCTGGCTGGAACAATGGCTGGCTGGCTGTCACAATGGCTGGCTGGCTGGCTGGTTGGCTGGCTGGGCCTGGCTGGGCTGGGCTGGGCTGGGCTGGCTGTGCCGGGCTGGCTGGCAAAAAGCCTGGCTGGCTGGAACAATGGCTGGCTGGCTGGCTCAATGGCTGGCTTGCTGGCACAATGGCTGGCTGGCTGGGCCTGGCTAGGCTGGGCCTGGCTGGGCTGGCTGGGCCTGGCCGGCCGGGCCCAGCTGGCTGGGCCACAGTGGGCTGGGCCTGGCTGGCTGGGCAGGCTGGGCCCGGTTGGCTGGGCCTGGCTGGGCTGGGCCCGGCTGGGGCTGGCTGGGGCTGGCTGGCTGGGGCTGGCTGGGGTGGGGCTGGATGGGCTGGGCTGGCTGGCTGGCTGGAACAATGGCTGGCTGGCTGTCACAATGGCTGGCTGGTTGGCTGGCTGGG
Organism: Erythrolamprus reginae; assembly: GCF_031021105.1. Lineage (NCBI taxonomy): Eukaryota > Metazoa > Chordata > Lepidosauria > Squamata > Dipsadidae > Erythrolamprus > Erythrolamprus reginae. The sequence goes on along the minus strand of NC_091951.1, from coordinate 213,993,321 downwards.
CCTGGCTTGCTGGGCTGGCTGGGCTGAGCTGGTTGGGCCAGGCTGTGCTGGGCCTGGCTGGCTGGGCCTGGCTAGGCTGGGCCTGGCTGGGCCTGGCTGGGCCTGGCTGGCTGGGCTGGCTGGGCTGAGCTGGTTGGGCCAGGCTGTGCTGGGCCTGGCTGGCTGGGCCTGGCTGGGCTGGGCCTGGCTGGGCCTGGCTGGCTTGGCCTGGCTGGCGGGGCCTGGCTGGCTGGCTGGCTGGGCTGGGCCTGGCTGGGCCGGGCTGGGCTGGGCTGGCTGGGCCGGGCTGGCTGGCAAAATGCCTGGCTGGCTGGAACAATGGCTGGCTGGCTGTCACAATGGCTGGCTGGCTGGCTGGCTGGCTGGGCCTGGCTGGGCTGGGCGGGCTGGCTGGCCAGGGCTGGGACCTGCTGGCTGGGCCTGGCTGGCTGGTCCGGGCTGGCTGGGCTGGGTTGGCTGTGCCTGGCTGCGCTGGGCCTGGCTGGTCCAGGCAGGCTGGGCTGGGCCAGGCTGGCTGGGCTGGCTGGCTGGAAGGCTGGCTGGCTGCGAGGCTGGCTGACTGGCTGGCTGGAACAATGGCTGGCTGGCTGGCTGGCTGGCGGGGCCTGGCTGGCTGGCTGGCTGGCTGTGCTGGGCCTGGCTGGGCTGGGCTGGGCTGGGCTGGGCTTGGCTGGGCTGGGCTGGGCTGGGCTGGGCTGGCTAGGCCGGGCTGGCTGGCAAAATGCCTGGCTGGCTGGAACAATGGCTGGCTGGCTGTCACAATGGCTGGCTGGCTGGCTGGCTGGCTGGCTGGCTGGCTGGCTGGGCCTGGATGGGCTGGGCTGGGCCTGGCTGGGCTGGGCTGGGCTGGCTGTGCCGGGCTGGCTGGCAAAATGCCTGCCTGGCTGGAACAATGGCTGGCTGGCTGGCACAATGGCTGGCTTGCTGGCACAATGGCTGGCTGGCTGGGCCTGGCTGGGCTGGGCCTGGCTGGGCTGGCTGGGCCTGGCCGGCCGGGCTCAGCTGGCTGGGCCACAGTGGGCTGGGCCTGGCTGGCTGGGCAGGCTGGGCCTGGCTGGCTGGGCCTGGCTGGGCTGGGCCCAGCTGGGGCTGGCTGGGGCTGGCTGGCTGGGGCTGGCTGGGCTGGGCTGGCTGGGCTGGGCTGGCTGGCTGGCTGGAACAATGGCTGGCTGGCTGTCACAATGGCTGGCTGGTTGGCTGGCTGGGCCTGGCTGGCTGGGCTGGCTGGCTGGCTGGCTGGGCTGAGCTGGTTGGGCCAGGCTGTGCTTGGCCTGGCTGGGCTGGGCCTGGCTGGGCCTGGCTGGGTTGGCCTGGCTGGCTGGGCTGGCTGGCTGGCTGTCACAATGGCTGGCTGGCTGTCACAATGGCTGGCTGGCTGGCTGGCTGGCGGGGCCTGGCTGGCTGGCTGGCTGGCTGGGCTGGGCCTGGCTGGGCTGGGCTGGTTTGGGCTGGCTGTGCCGGGCTGGCTGGCAAAATGCCTGGCTGGCTGGAACAATGGCTGGCTGGCTGGCACAATGGCTGGCTTGGTGGCACAATGGCTGGCTGTCTGGGCCTTGCTGGGCTGGGCCTGGCTGGGCTGGCTGGGCCTGGCCGGCCGGGCCCAGCTGGCTGGGCCGCAGTGGGCTGGGCCTGGCTGGCTGGGACGGGCTGGCTGGTCAAGGCTGGGCTTGGACTGGCTGGCTGGGCCTGGCTGGGCTGGGCCTGGCTGGGCTGGGCAGGCTGGGCGGGCTGGCTGGGCGGGCTGGCTGGCCAGGGCTGGGATCTGCTGGCTGGGCCTGGCTGGCTGGGCCGGGCTGGCTGGGCTGGGTTGGCTGTGTCTGGCTGCGATGGGCCTGGCTGGTCCAGGCTGGCTGGGCTGGGCCTGGCTAGCCGGGCCTGGCTGGGCCAGCCAGGCTGGGCTTGGCTGGCTGGGCTGGCTGGGCTGGCTGGCTGGGCTGGCTGGCTGGAAGGCTGGCTGGCTGGGAGGCTGGCTGACTGGCTGGCTGGAACAATGGCTGTCTGGCTGGCTGGCTGGCGGGGTCTGGCTGGCTGGCTGGCTGGCTGGGCTGGGCCTGGCTGGGCTGGGCTGGGCTGGGCTGGGCCTGGCTGGGCTGGGCTGGGCTGGGCTGGGCTGGCTGGGCCGGGCAGGCTGGGCTAGCTGGCTGGGCTGGGCTGAGCTGGTTGGGCCGGGCTGTGCTGGGCCGGGCTGGCTGGTCAAGGCTGGGCTTGGACTGGCTGGCTGGGCCTGGCTGGGCTGGGCCTGGCTGGGCTGGGCAGGCTGGGCGGGCTGGCTGGGCGGGCTGGCTGGCCAGGGCTGGGATCTGCTGGCTGGGCCTGGCTGGCTGGGCCGGGCTGGCTGGGCTGGGTTGGCTGTGTCTGGCTGCGCTGGGCCTGGCTGGTCCAGGCTGGCTGGGCTGGGCCTGGCTAGCCGGGCCTGGCTGGGCCAGCCAGGCTGGGCTTGGCTGGCTGGGCTGGCTGGGCTGGCTGGCTGGGCTGGCTGGCTGGAAGGCTGGCTGGCTGGGAGGCTGGCTGACTGGCTGGCTGGAACAATGGCTGGCTGGCTGGCTGGCTGGCGGGGTCTGGCTGGCTGGCTGGCTGGCTGGCTGGGCTGGGCCTGGCTGGGCTGGGCTGGGCTGGGCTGGGCTGGGCCTGGCTGGGCTGGGCTGGGCTGGGCTGGGCTGGCTGGGCCGGGCAGGCTGGGCTAGCTGGCTGGGCTGGGCTGAGCTGGTTGGGCCGGGCTGTGCTGGGCCGGGCTGGCTGGGCCTGGCTGGGCCGGGCCTGGCTGGGCCTGGCTGGCTAGGCCTGGCTGGCTGGGCTGGCTGGCTGGCTGGCTGGAACAATGGCTGGCTGGCTGTCACAATGGCTGGCTGGCTGGCTGTCACAATGGCTGGCTGGCTGGCTGGCTGGCTGGCGGGGCCTGGCTGGCTGGCTGGCTGGGCTGGGCCTGGCTGGGCTGGGCTGGGCTGGGCTGGCTGGGCCGGGCTGGCTGGCAAAATGCCTGGCTGGCTGGAACAATGGCTGTCTGGCTGTCACAATGGCTGGCTGGCTGGCTGGCTGGGCCTGGCTGGGCTGGCTGTGCCGGGCTGGCTGGCAAAATGCCTTGCTGGCTGGAACAATGGCTGGCTGGCTGGCAGAATGGCTGGCTTGCTGGCACAATGGCTGGCTGGCTGGGCCTGGCTAGGCTGGGCCTGGCTGGGCTGGCTGGGCCTGGCCGGCCGGGCCCAGCTGACTGGGCCACAGTGGGCTGGGCCTGGCTGGCTGGGCAGGCTGGGCCCGGCTGGCTGGGCCCGGCTGGGCTGGGCCCGGCTGGGGCTGGCTGGCTGGGGCTGGCTGGGGTGGGCCTGGCTGGGCTGGGCTGGCTGGGCTGGGCTGACTTGCTGGCTGGAACAATGGCTGGCTGGCTGTCACAATGGCTGGCTGGTTGGCTGGCTGGGCCTGGCTGGCTGGGCTGGCTGGCTGGCTGGGCTGAGCTGGTTGGGCCAGGCTGTGCTGGGCCTGGCTGGCTGGGCTGGCTGGCTGGCTGTCACAATGGCTGGCTGGCTGGAACAATGGCTGTCTGTCTGTCACAATGGCTGGCTGTCTGTCACAATGGCTGGCTGGCTGGCTGGCTGGCGGGGCATGGCTGGCTGGCTGGCTGGGCTGGGCCTGGCTGGGCTGGGCTAGGCTGGGCTGGCTGTGCCGGGCTGGCTGGCAAAATGCCTGGCTGGCTGGAACAATGGCTGGCTGGCTGGCACAATGGCTGGCTTGCTGGCACAATGGCTGGCTGGGCCTGGCTGGCTGGGCTGGGCCTGGCTGGCCGGGCCTGGCTTGGCCAGGCTGGCTGGGGTTGGCTGGCTGGGCTGGCTGGGCTGGGTTGGCTGTGCCTGGCTGCGCTGGGCCTGGCTGGTCCAGGCAGGCTGGGCTGGGCCTGGCTGGCCGGGCCTGGCTTGGCCAGGCTGGCTGGGGTTGGCTGGCTAGGCTGGCTGGCTGGAAGGCTGGCTGGCTGGGAGGCCGGCTGACTGGCTGGCTGGAACAATGGCTGGCTGGCTGGCTGGCTGGCGGGGCCTGGCTGGCTGGCTGGCTGGGCTGGGCTGGGCCTGGCTGGGCTGGGCTGGGCTGGCTAGGCCGAGCTGGCTGGCAAAATGCCTGGCTGGCTGGAACAATGGCGGCTGGCTGTCACAAGGTCTGGCTGGCTGGCTGGCTGGCTGGCTGGGCCTGGCTGGGCTGGGCTGGGCCTGGCTGGGCTGGGCTGGGCTGGCTGTGCCGGGCTGGCTGGCAAAATGCCTGGCTGGCTGGAACAATGGCTGGCTGGCTGGCACAATGGCTGGCTTGCTGGCACAATGGCTGGCTGGCTGGGCCTGGCTGGGCTGGGCCTGGCTGGGCTGGCCGGGCCTGGCCGGCCGGGCTCAGCTGGCTGGGCCACAGTGGGCTGGGCCTGGCTGGCAGGGCAGGCTGGGCCTGGTTGGCTGGGCCTGGCTGGGCTGGACCCAGCTGGGGCTGGCTGGGGCTGGCTGGCTGGGGCTGGCTGGGGTGGGCCTGGCTGGGCTGGGCTGGCTGGGCCTGGCTGGGCTGGGCCTGGCTCGGCCTGGCTGGCTTGGCCTGGCTGGCTGGGCTGGCTGGCTGGCTGTCACAATGGCTGGCTGGTTGGCTGGCTGGGCCTGGCTGGCTGGGCTGGCTGGCTGGCTGGGCTGAGCTGGTTGGGCCAGGCTGTGCTGGGCCTGGCTGGGCTGGGCCTGGCTGGGCCTGGCTGGCTTGGCCTGGCTGGCTGGGCTGGCTGGCTGGCTGTCACAATGGCTGGCTGGCTGTCACAATGGCTGGCTGGCTGGCTGGCTGGCGGGGCCTGGCTGGCTGGCTGGCTGGGCTGGGCCTGGCTGGGCTGGGCTGGGCTGGCTGTGCCGGGCTGGCTGGCAAAATGCCTGGCTGGCTGGCACAATGGCTGGCTGGCTGGCACAATGGCTGGCTTGCTGGCACAATGGCTGGCTGTCTGGGCCTTGCTGGGCTGGGCCTGGCTGGGCTGGCTGGGCCGCAGTGGGCTGGGCCTGGCTGGCTGGGCCGGGCTGGGCCTGGCTGGCTGGGCCGGGCTGGCTGGTCAAGGCTGGGCTTGGACTGGCTGGCTGGCTGGGCTGGCTGGCTGGAAGGCTGGCTGGCTGGGAGGCTGGCTGACTGGCTGGCTGGAACAATGGCTGGCTGGCTGGCTGGCTGGCGGGGCCTGGCTGGCTGGCTGGCTGGGCTGGGCCTGGCTGGGAAGGGCTGGGCTGGGCTGGGCCTGGCTGGGCTGGGCCTGGCTGGGCCTGGCTGGCTTGGCCTGGCTGGCTGGGCTGGCTGGCTGGCTGTCACAATGGCTGGCTGGCTGTCACAATGGCTGGCTGGCTGGCTGGCTGGCGGGGCCTGGCTGGCTGGCTGGCTGGCTGGGTGGCTGGGCTGGGCCTGGCTGGGCTGGGCTGAGTTGGGCTGGCTGTGCCGGGCTGGCTGGCAAAATGCCTGGCTGGCTGGAACAATGGCTAACTGGCTGGCACAATGGCTGGCTTGCTGGCACAATGGCTGGCTGTCTGGGCCTTGCTGGGCTGGGCCTGGCTGGGCTGGCTGGGCCTGGCCGGCCGGGCCCAGCTGGCTGGGCCGCAGTGGGCTGGGCCTGGCTGGCTGGGTCGGGCTGGGCCTGGCTGGCTGGGCCGGGCTGGCTGGGCCGGGCTGGCTGGTCAAGGCTGGGCTGGGACTGGCTGGCTGGGCCTGGCTGGGCTGGGCCTGGCTGGCTGGCTGGCTGGGCGGGCTGGCTGGCCAGGGCTGGGACCTGCTGGCTGGGCCTGGCTGGCTGGGCCGGGCTGGCTGGGCTGGGTTGGCTGTGTCTGGCTGCGCTGGGCCTGGCTGGTCCAGGCTGGCTGGGCTGGGCCTGGCTGGCTGGGCTGGCTGGCTGGGCTGGCTGGCTGGAAGGCTGGCTGGCGGGGTCTGGCTGGCTGGCTGGCTGGCTGGGCTGGGCCTGGCTGGGCTGGGCTGGGCTGGGCTGGGCTGGGCCTGGCTGGGCTGGGCTGGGCTGGGCTGGGCTGGGCTGGCTGGCTGGGCTGGGCTGAGCTGGTTGGGCCGGGCTGTGCTGGGCCGGGCTGGCTGGGCCTGGCTGGGCTGGGCCTGGCTGGCTTGGCCTGGCTGGCTTGGCCTGGCTGGCTGGGCTGGCTGGCTGGCTGGCTGTCACAATGGCTGGCTGGCTGTCACAATGGCTGGCTGGCTGGCTGTCACAATGGCTGGCTGGCTGGCTGGCTGGCTGGCTGGCGGGGCCTGGCTGGCTGGCTGGCTGGGCTGGGCCCGGCTGGGCTGGTCTAGGCTGGGCTGGCTGTGCCGGGCTGGCTGGCAAAATGCCTGGCTGGCTGGAACAATGGCTGGCTGGCTGGCACAATGGCTGGCTTGCTGGCACAATGGCTGGCTGGCTGGGCTGGCTCGGCCTGGCCGGCCGGGCCCAGCTGGCTGGGCCGCAGTGGGCTGGGCCCGGCTAGCTGGGCCGCAGTGGGCTGGGCCTGGCTGGCTGGGCCGGGCTGGCTGGGCCGGGCTGGCTGGTCAAGGCTGGGCTTGGACTGGCTGGCTGGGCCGGGCTGGGCTGGGCCTGGCTGGGCTGGGCAGGCTGGGCGGGCTGGCTGGGCGGGCTGGCTGGCCAGGGCTGGGACCTGCTGGCTGGGCCTGGCTGGCTGGTCCGGGCTGGCTGGGCTGGGTTGGCTGTGCCTGGCTGCGCCGGGCCTGGCTGGTCCAGGCAGGCTGGGCTGGGCCTGGCTGGCCGGGCCTGGCTGGGCCAGGCTGGCTGGGGTTGGCTGGCTGGGCTGGCTGGCTGGAAGGCTGGCTGGCTGGGAGGCTGGCTGACTGGCTGGCTGGAACAATGGCTTGCTGGCTGGCTGGCTGGCGGGGCCTGGCTGGCTGGCTGGCTGGGCTGGGCCTGGCTGGGCTGGGCTGGGCTGGGCTGGGCTGGGCTGGGCCTGGCTGGGCTGGGCTGGGCTGGGCTGGGCTGGCTAGGCCGGGCTGGCTGGCAAAATGCCTGGCTGGCTGGAACAATGGCGGCTGGCTGTCACAATGGCTGGCTGGCTGGCTGGCTGGCTGGCTGGCTGGCTGGCTGGCTGGGCCTGGCTGGGCTGGGCCTGGCTGGGCTGGGCTGGGCTGGCTGTGCCGGGCTGGCTGGCAAAATGCCTGGCTGGCTGGAACAATGGCTGGCTGGCTGGCACAATGGCTGGCTTGCTGGCACAATGGCTGGCTGGCTGGGCCTGGCTGGGCTGGGCCTGGCTGGGCTGGCCGGGCCTGGCCGGCCGGGCTCAGCTGGCTGGGCCGCAGTGGGCTGGTCCTGGCTGGCTGGGCAGGCTGGTCCTGGCTGGCTGGGCCTGGCTGGGCTGGACCCAGCTGGGGCTGGCTGGGGCTGGCTGGCTGGGGCTGGCTGGGGTGGGCCTGGCTGGGCTGGGCTGGCTGGGCTGGGCTGGATGGCTGGCTGGAACAATGGCTGGCTGGCTGTCACAATGGCTGGCTGGTTGGCTGGCTGGGCCTGGCTGGCTGGGCTGGCTGGCTGGCTGGGCTGAGCTGGTTGGGCCAGGCTGTGATGGGCCTGGCTGGGCTGGGCCTGGCTGGGCCTGGCTGGCTTGGCCTGGCTGGCTGGGCTGGCTGGCTGGCTGTCACAATGGCTGGCTGGCTGTCACAATGGCTGGCTGTCTGGCTGGCTGGCGGGGCCTGGCTGGCTGGCTGGCTGGGCTGGGCCTGGCTGGGCTGGGCTGGGCTGGGCTGGCTGTGCCGGGCTGGCTGGCAAAATGCCTGGCTGGATGGAACAATGGCTGGCTGGCACAATGGCTGGCTTGCTGGCACAATGGCTGGCTGGCTGGGCCTTGCTGGGCTGGGCCTGGCTGGGCTGGCTGGGCCTGGCCGGCCGGGCCCAGCTGGCTGGGCCGCAGTGGGCTGGGCCTGGCTGGCTGGGCCGGGCTGGGCCTGGCTGGCTGGGCCGGGCTGGCTGGGCCGGGCTGGCTGGTCAAGGCTGGGCTTGGACTGGCTGGCTGGGCCAGGCTGGGCTGGGCCTGGCTGGGCTGGGCAGGCTGGGCGGGCTGGCTGGGCGGGCTGGCTGGACTGGCTGGCTGGGCCAGGCTGGGCTGGGCCTGGCTGGGCTGGGCTGGCTGGGCCGGGCTGGCTGGGCTGGGTTGGCTGTGCCTGGCTGCGCTGGGCCTGGCTGGTCCAGGCTGGCTGGGCTGGGCCTGGCTAGCCGGGCCTGGCTGGGCCAGCCAGGCTGGGCTTGGCTGGCTGGGCCGGCTGGCTGGGCTGGCTGGCTGGAAGGCTGGCTGGCTGGGAGGCTGGCTGACTGGCTGGCTGGAACAATGGCTGGCTGGCTGGCTGGCTGGCGGGGCCTGGCTGGCTGGCTGGCTGGCTGGGCTGGGCCTGGCCGGGCTGGGCCGGGCTGGGCTGGGCCTGGCTGGGCCTGGCTGGACTGGGCTGGCTGGGCCGGCTGGGCCGGGCTGGCTGGCAAAATGCCTGGCTGGCTGTCACAATGGCTGGCTGGCTGTCACAATGGCTGGCTGGCTGGCTGGCTGGCTGGCTGGCTGGCTGGCTGGCTGGGCCTGGCTGGGCTGGGCTGGGCCTGGCTGGGCTGGGCTGGGCTGTGCTGGCTGTGCCGGGCTGCCTGGCAAAATGCCTGGCTGGCTGGCACAATGGCTGGCTGGCTGGCACAATGGCTGGCTTGCTGGCACAATGGCTGGCTGGCTGGGCCTGGCTGGGCTGGGCCTGGCTGGGCTGGCTGGGCCTGGCCGGCCGGGCTCAGCTGGCTGGGCCACAGTGGGCTGGGCCTGGCTAGCCGGGCCTGGCTGGGCCAGCCAGGCTGGGCTTGGCTGGCTGGGCTGGCTGGCTGGGCTGGCTGGCTGGAAGGCTGGCTGGCTGGGAGGCTGGCTGACTGGCTGGCTGGAACAATGGCTGGCTGGCTGGCTGGCGGGGCCTGGCTGGCTGGCTGGGCTGAGCTGGTTGGGCCAGGCTGTGCTGGGCCTGGCTGGTTGGGCCTGGCTGGGCTGGGCCTGGCTGGGCCTGGCTGGCTTGGCCTGGCTGGCTGGGCTGGCTGGCTGGCTGTCACAATGGCTGGCTGTCTGTCACAATGGCTGGCTGGCTGGCTGGCTGGCTGGCTGGGCTGGGCCTGGCTGGGCTGGGCTGGGCTGGGCTGGATGTGCCGGGCTGGCTGGCAAAATGCCTGGCTGGCTGGAACAATGGCTGGCTGGCTGGCACAATGTCTGGCTTGCTGGCACAATGGCTGGCTGGCTGTGCCTGGCTGGGCTGGGCCTGGCTTGGCTGGCTGGGCCTGGCCGGCCGGGCCAGCTGGCTGGGCCGCAGTGGGCTGGGCCTGGCTGGCTGGGCCGCAGTGGGCTCGGCCTGGCTGGCTGGGCCGGGCTGGGCCTGGCTGGCTGGGCCGGGCTGGCTGGGCCGGGCTGGCTGGTCAAGGCTGGGCTTGGACTGGCTGGCTGGGCCAGGCTGGGCTGGGCCTGGCTGGGCTGGGCAGGCTGGGCGGGCTGGCTGGGCGGGCTGGCTGGCCAGGGCTGGGACCTGCTGGCTGGGCCTGGCTGGCTGGGCCGGGCTGGCTGGGCTGGGTTGGCTGTGCCTGGCTGCGCTGGGCCTGGCTGGTCCAGGCTGGCTGGGCTGGGCCTGGCTAGCCGGGCCTGGCTGGGCCAGCCATGCTGGGCTTGGCTGGCTGGGCTGGGTGGCTGGAAGGCTGGCTGGCTGGGAGGCTGGCTGACTTGCTGGCTGGAACAATGGCTGGCTGGCTGGCTGGCTGGCGGGGCCTGGCTGGCTGGCTGGCTGGCTGGGCTGGGCCTGGCTGGGCTGGGCTGGGCTGGGCCTGGCTGGGCCTGGCTGGGCTGGGCTGGCTGGGCCGGGCTGGCTGGCAAAATGCCTGGCTGGCTGTCACAATGGCTGGCTGGCTGTCACAATGGCTGGCTGGCTGGCTGGCTGGCTGGCTGGGCCTGGCTGGGCTGGGCTGGGCCTGGCTGGCTGGGCCTGGCCGGCCGGGCTCAGCTGGCTGGGCCACATTGGGCTGGGCCTGGCTGGATGGGCAGGCTGGGCCTGGCTGGATGGGCCTGGCTGGGCTGCGCCCGGCTGGGGCTGGCTGGGCCTGGCTGGTCCAGGCTGGCTGGGCTGGGCCTGGCTAGCCGGGCCTGGCTGGGCCAGCCAGGCTGGGCTTGGCTGGCTGGGCTGGCTGGCTGGGCTGGCTGGCTGGAAGGCTGGCTGGCTGGGCTGGCTGGCTGGAAGGCTGGCTGGCTGGGAGGCTGGCTGACTGGCTGGCTGGAACAATGGCTGGCTGGCTGGCTGGCGGGGCCTGGCTGGCTGGCTGGGCTGAGCTGGTTGGGCCAGGCTGTGCTGGGCCTGGCTGGTTGGGCCTGGCTGGGCTGGGCCTGGCTGGGCCTGGCTGGCTTGGCCTGGCTGGCTGGGCTGGCTGGCTGGCTGTCACAATGGCTGGCTGTCTGTCACAATGGCTGGCTGGCTGGCTGGCTGGCTGGCTGGCTGGCTGGGCTGGGCCTGGCTGGGCTGGGCTGGGCTGGGCTGGATATGCCGGGCTGGCTGGCAAAATGCCTGGCTGGCTGGAACAATGGCTGGCTGGCTGGCACAATGGCTGGCTTGCTGGCACAATGGCTGGCTGGCTGTGCCTGGCTGGGCTGGGCCTGGCTTGGCTGGCTGGGCCTGGCCGGCCGGGCCAGCTGGCTGGGCCGCAGTGGGATGGGCCTGGCTGGCTGGGCCGCAGTGGGCTGGGCCTGGCTGGCTGGGCCGGGCTGGCTGGGCCGGGCTGGCTGGTCAAGGCTGGGCTTGGACTGGCTGGCTGGGCCGGGCTGGGCTGGGCCTGGCTGGGCTGGGCAGGCTGGGCGGGCTAGATGGGCGGGCTGGCTGGCCAGGGCTGGGACCTGCTGGCTGGGCCTGGCTGGCTGGTCCGGGCTGGCTGGGCTGGGTTGGCTGTGCCTGGCTGCGCTGGGCCTGGCTGGTCCATTGTGACAGCCAGCCAGCCATTGTTCCAGCCAGCCAGGCCCAGCCAGGCCCAGCCAAGCCGGCCCGGACCAGCCAGCCCAGCCCAGACAGCCCGGCCCAGACAGCCAGACAGCCGGCCAGCCATTGTGACAGCCAGTCAGCCATTGTTCCAGCCAGCAAGGCCCAGCCAGGCCCAGCCCAGCCAGCCCGGCCCAGCCAGCCCGGCCCAGCCAGGCCCCACCAGCCCAGCCCAGCCCAGCCAGCCCGGCCCATCCAGCCCAGCCCAGCCAGCCATTGTGACAGCCAGCCAGCCATTGTGACAGCCGGACAGTCATTGTTCCTGCCAGCCAGGCCCAGCCAGGCCCAACCCAGCCAGCCAGGCCCAGCCAGCCTGGCCCAGCCAGGCCCAGCCACCCCGGCCCAGCCGGCCCAGCCCAGCAAGCCCAGCGCAGCCCGCCCAGCCCAGCCAGGCCCCGACAGCCAGGCCCAGCCAGCAAGGCCCAGCCAGCCAGCCAGCCATTGTTCCAGCCAGCCAGGCCCAGCCAGGGCCCGACAGCCAGGCCCAGCCAGCAAGGCCCAGCCAGCCAGCCAGCCAGCCATTGTTCCAGCCAGCCAGGCCCAGCCAGGCCCAGCCCAGCCAGCCCGGCCTAGCCAGCCAGGCCCAGCCAGGCCCCGCCAGCCAGGCCCAGCCAGCCAGCCAGCCAGGCATTGTGACAGCCAGCCAGCCATTGTGACAGCCAGCCAGGCCCAGCCAGGCCCAGCCAGGCCCAGCCCAGCCAGCCGGGCCCAGCCAGCCAGCCCCAGCCAGCCCCAGCCCAGCCAGCCCCAGCCCAGCCAGCCCGGCCTAGCCAGCCAAGCCCAGCCCGCCCGGCCCAGCCAGGCCCCGCCAGCCAGGCCTAGCCAGCCAGGCCCAGTCAGCCAGCCAGCAAGCCAGCCATTGTGACAGCGAGCCAGCCATTGTGACAGCCAGCCAGCCATTGTTCCAGCAAGCCAGGCCCAGCCCAGACAGCCCAGCCCAGACAGCCCGGCCCAGACAGGCCCCGCCAGCCAGGCCCAGCCAGTCAGGCCCAGCCAGGCAGCCAGCCAGCCAGCCATTGTGATAGCCAGCCAGCCATTGTGACAGCCAGCCAGCCAATGCTCCAGCCAGCAAGGCCCAGCCAGGCCCAGCCCAGCCAGGCCCAGCCCAGCCAGCCTGGCCAAACCAGCCAGGCCCAGCCAGGCCCAGCCCAGCCAGCCCGGCCCAGCCAGACCAGCCAAACCAACCCGGCCCAGCCAGCCAGGCCCAGCCAGCCAGCCAGCCAGCCATCCAGCAAGCCATTGTGATAGCCAGCCGGCCATTGTTCAAGCCAGCCAGGCCCAGCCCAGCCAGCCCGGCCCAGCTAGCCAGGCCCAGCCAGCCCAGCCAGCCAGCCAGCCAGCCATTGTGACAGCCAGCCAGCCATTGTTCCAGCCAGCCAGGCCCAGCCAGGCTCAGCCAGGCTCAGCCAGGCCCGGCCCAGCCAGCCAGGCCCAGCCCAGTCAGCCCTGCCCAGCCAGGCCCAGCCCAGTCAGCCCTGCCCAGCCAGCTTGGCCCAGCCGGCCCAGCCCAGCTAGCCCAGCCGGCCCAGCCCAGCCAGCCCAGCCCGCCCGGCCCAGCCGGCCCAGCCCAGCCCGCCCGGCCCAGCCAGGCCCCGCCAGCCAGCCCCAGCCAGCCCGGCCCAGCCTGCCCGGCCCAGCCAGCCCGGCCCAGCCAGCCCGGCCCTCCCAGCCAGGCCCAGCCCAGCCAGCCCGGCCCAGCCAGCCCAGCCCGCCCGGTCCAGCCTGGCCCCGCCAGCCAGGCCCAGCCAGCCAGCCAGCCAGCCATTGTGACAGCCAGCCAGGCATTGTGACAGCCAGCCAGCCATTGTTCCAGCCAGCCAAGCCCTGCCAGCCAGGCCCACCCTGCCAGACCCAGCCCAGCCGGCCTGGCCAGCCCAGCCAGCCCGGCCCAGCCAGCCCAGCCCGCCCGGTCCAGCCACGCCCCGCCAGCCAGGCCCAGCCAGCCAGCCAGCCAGCCAGCCAGCCAGCCATTGTGACAGCCAGCCAGCCAGCCATTGTTCCAGCCAGCCAAGCTCAGCCAGGCGCAGCCCAGCCCGCCCGGCCCAGCCAGGCCCCGCCAGCCAGGCCCAGCCAGGCCCAGACCAGCCAGCCCGGCCCAGCCAGCCCGGCCCAGCCAGCCCAGCCCAGCCAGCCCGGCCCAGCCAGCCAGGCCCAGCAAGCCCCAGCCCTGCCAGCCCGGCCCAGCCAGCCCGGCCCAGCCAGCCCGACCCAGCCTGCCCGGCCCAGCCTGCCCGGCCCAGCCAGGCCCCGCCAGCCAGGCCCAGCCAGGCCCAGCCCAGCCAGCCCGGCCCAGCCAGCCCGGCCCAGCCAGCCCAGCCCAGCCAGGCCCAGCCACCCAGGCCCAGCCACCCTGCCAGCCAGCTAGCCATTGTGACAGCCAGCCAGCCATTGTTCCAGCCAGCCAGCCATTGTTCCAGCCAGCCAGGCCCAGCCAGGCCCAGACAGCCAGCCAAACAGCCATTGTGACAGCCAGCCAGCCATTGTGACAGCCAGCCAGCCATTGTGACAGCCAGCCAGCCATTGTTCCAGCCAGCCAGGCCCAGCCAGGCCCAGCCCAGCCAGCCCGGCCCAGCCAGCCCAGCCCAGCCAGCCCGGCCCAGCCCACCTGAACCAGCCAGGCCCCGCCAGCCAGGCCCAGGCAGCCAGGCTCAGCCAGCCAGCCAGCCAGCCAGCCATTGTGACAGCCAGCCAGCCATTGTGACAGCCAGCCAGCCATTGTTCCAGCCAGCCAGGCCCAGCCCAGCCAGCCAGGCCCAGCCAGGCCCAGCAAGGCCCAGCCCAGCCAGCCCAGCCCAGCCAGCCCAGCCCAGCCAGCCCGGCCCAGCCGGCCCAACCAAGCCAGCCCGGCCCAGCCAGCCCTGCCCAGCCAGCCCAGCCCGCCCAGCCCAGCAAGGCCACGCCAGCCAGGCCCAGCCAGCCAGCCAGCCAGCCATTGTGACAGCCAGCCAGCCATTGTGACAGCCAGCCAGCCATTGTGACAGCCAGCCAGCCATTGTTCCAGCCAGCCAGGCCCAGCCAGGCCCGGCCCGGCCAGCCCGGCCCAGCCAGTCAGGCCCAGCCAGCCAGGACCAGCCAGCCAGCTAGCCAGCCATTGTGACAGCCAGCCAGCCATTGTGACAGCCAGATAGCCATTGTTCCAGCCAGCCAGCCATTGTGACAGCCAGCACGGCCCAGCCAGCCAACCCAGCCCGCCCAGCCCAGCCAGGCCCAGCCAGCCAGGCCCAGCCAGCCAGGCCCAGCCAGCCAGCCAGCCAGCCATTGTGACAGCCAGCCAGCCATTGTTCCAGCCAGCAAGGCCCAGCCCAGCCAGCCCGGCCCACCCAGCCAACCCAGCCCACCCAGCCCAGCCCAACCCGCCCAGCCCAGCCAGGCCCCACCAGCCGGGCCCGGCCAGCCAGGCCCAGCCAGCCAGCCTGCCAGCCAGCCATTGTGACAGCCATCCATCCATTGTGACAGCCGGACAGCCATTGTGACAGCCAGACAGCCATTGTGACAGCCAGCCTGGCCCAGCCAGCCAGGCCCAGCCAGGCCCAGGCCAGAAATCCCGGCCCAGCCAGCCTGGCCCAGCCAGCCCAGCCCAGCCCAGCCCACCCGGCCAAGCCAGGCCTCGCCAGCCAGCCATTGTGACAGCCAGCCAGCCATTGTGACAGCCAGCCAGCCATTGTGACAGCCAGCCAGCCATTGTGACAGCCAGCCAGCCATTGTGACAGCCAGCCGGGCCCAGCCAGGCCCAGCCCAGCCAGCCAGGCCCAGCCAGCCAGGCCCAGCCAAGCCAGCCCGGCCCAGCCAGCCCGGCCCAGCCAGCCCAGCACAGCCAGCCCGGCCTAGCCAGCCAGGCCCAGCCAGGCCCACCCTAGCCAGCCCGGCCCAGCCAGCCCGGCACAGCCAGCCTGACCCAGGCAGGCCCAGCCAGCCGGGCCCCGCCAGCCAGGCCCAGCCAACCCGCCAGCCAACCAGCCATTGCGACAGCCAGCCAGGCATTGTGACAGCCAGCCAGCCATTGTGACAGCCAGCCAGCCATGGTTTCAGCCAGCCAGGCCCAGCCAGGCCCAGCCCAGCCAGCCCAGCCGAGCCAGCCCGGCCCAGCCAGCCGAGCCCAGCCAGCCCGGCCCAACCAGCCGGGCCCAGCCAGGCCCAGCCAGCCAGCCAGCCAGCCAGCCAGCCAGCCAGCCAGCCATTGTGACAGCCAGCCAGCCATTGTGACAGCCATCCATCCATTGTGACAGCCAGCCAGCCATTGTTCCAGCCAGCCAGGCCCAGCCAGGCCCAGCCCAGCCAGCCAGGCCCAGCCAGCCAGGCCCAGCCAACCCCAGCCCAGCCAGCCCGGCCCAGCCAGCCATTGTGACAGCCAGCCAGCCATTGTTACAGCCAGTCAGCCATTGTTCCACACAGCCCGGCCCAGCCAGCCCGGCCCAGGCAGCCCGGCCCAGCCAGCCCCAGCCCAGCCAGCCCAGCCCAGCCAGCCCGGCCCAGCCTTCCCGGCCCAGCCTGCCCCGCCTAGCCAGCCTGGCACAGCCAGCCAGGTACAGCCAGCCAGCCAGAAAGCCAGCCATTGTGACAGCCAGCCAGCCATTGTTCCATCCAGCCATTGTGACAGCCAGCCAGCCATTGTTCCAGCCAGCCAGGCCCAGCCAGTCAGGCCCAGCCAGTCCCAACCCAGCAAGCCCGGCCCAGCCAGCCAGCCCCAGCCAGCCCAGCCCAGCCCAGCCCGCCCGGACCAGCCAGGCACCACCAACCAGGGCCAGCCAGCCCGGCCCAGCCAGCCAACCAGCCAGCCAGCCAGCCAGCCAGCCATTGTGACAGCCAGCCAGCCAGCCATTTTTCCACCCAGCCAGGCCCAGCCAGGCCCAGCCCAGCCAGCCCGGCCCAGCCAGCCAGGCCCAGCCAGCCCCAGCCCAGCCAGCCCGGTCCAGCCTGCCCGGCCCAGCCAGCCCGGCCCAGCCAGCCAGGCCCAGCAAGCCCCAGCCCAGCCAGCCCGGCCCAGCCAGCCCGGCCCAGCCAGCCCGGCCCAGCCTGCCCGGCCCAGCCAGCCCGGCCCAGCCTGCCCGGCCCAGCCAGCCCAGCCCTGCCAGCCAGGCCCAGCCTGCCAGGCCCAGCCCAGCCAGCCTGGCCCAGCCAGCCCAGCCCGCCCGGTCCAGCCAGGCCCCGCCAGCCAGGCCCAGCCAGCCAGCCAGCCAGCCAGACATTGTGACAGCCAGCCAGACATTGTGACAGCCAGCCAGACATTGTTCCAGCCAGCCAAGCCCAGCCAGGCGCAGCACAGCCAGCTCGGCCCAGCCAGACTGGCCCAGCCAGCCAGGCCCAGCAAGCCCCAGCCCAGCCAGCCCGGCCCAGCCAGCCCGGCCCAGCCAGCCAGGCCCAGCAAGCCCCAGCCCAGCCAGCCCGGCCCTGCCAGCCCGGCCCAGCCTGCCCAGCCCAGCCAGCCCAGCCCAGCCTGCCCGGCCCAGCCAGCCCGGCCCAGCCAGCCAGCCCAGCAAGCCCCAGCCCAGCCAGCCCGGCCCAGCCAGCCCGGCCTAGCCAGCCAGGCCCAGCAAGCCCCAGCCCAGCCAGCCCGGCCCAGCCAGCCCGGCCCAGCCTGCCCAGCCCAGCCAGCCCAGCCCAGCCTGCCCGGCCCAGCCAGCCCGGCCGTGCCAGCCAGGCCCAGCCTGCCAGGCCCAGCCCAGCTGGCCTGGCCCAGCCAGCCCAGCCCAGCCCAGCCCGCCCGGCCCAGCCAGGCCCCACCAGCCAGGCCCAGCAAGCCCCAGCCCAGCCAGCCCGGCCCAGCCAGCCCGGCCCAGCCAGCCCGGCCCAGCCTGCCCGGCCCAGCCAGCCTGGCCCAGCCTGCCCGGCCCAGCCAGCCCAGCCCTGCCAGCCAGGCCCAGCCTGCCAGGCCCAGCCCAGCCAGCCCGGCCCAGCCAGCCCAGCCAGCCCGGCCCAGCTAGCCCAGCCCGCCCGGTCCAGCCAGGCCCCGCCAGCCAGGCCCAGCCAGCCAGCCAGCCAGCCATTGTGACAGCCAGCCAGACATTGTGACAGCCAGCCAGACATTGTACCAGCCAGCCAAGCCCAGCCAGGCGCAGCACAGCCAGCTCGGCCCAGCCAGACTAGCCCAGCCAGGCCAGCCCAGCCCAGCCCGCCCGGCCAGGCCCCGCCAGCCAGGCCCAGCCAGGCCCAGAGCAGCCAGCCCGGCCAAGCCAGCCCGGCCCAGCCAGCCCGGCCCAGCCAGCCAGGCCCAGCAAGCCCCAGCCCAGCCAGCCCGGCCCAGCCAGCCCGGCCCAGCCTGCCCAGCCCAGCCAGCCCAGCCCAGCCTGCCCAGCCCAGCCAGCCCGGCCGTGCCAGCCAGGCCCAGCCTGCCAGGCCCAGCCCAGCTGGCCTGGCCCAGCCAGCCCAGCCCAGCCCAGCCCGCCCGGCCCAGCCAGGCCCCACCAGCCAGGCCCAGACAGGCCCCACCAGCCAGGCCCAGACAGGCCCAGCCCAGCCAGCCCGGCCCAGCCAGCCCGGCCCAGCCAGCGCGGCCCAGCCAGCCCAGCCCAGCCAGCCCAGCCCAGCCCGCCCGGCCCAGACAGGCCCAGCCAGCCAGGCCCAGCCAGCCAGCCAGCCAGCTAGCCATTGTGACAGCCAGCCAGCCATTGTGACAGCAAGCCAGCCATTGTTCCAGCCAGCCAGCCATTGTTCCAGCCAGCAAGGCCCAGACAGGCCCAGACAGCCAGCCAAACAGCCATTGTTCCAGCCAGCCAGCCATTGTTCCAGCCAGCCAGCCAATGTTCCAGCCAGCCAGCCATTGTTCCAGCCAGCCAGGCCCAGCCAGGCCCAGCCCAGCAAGCCCGGCCCAGCCGGCCCGGCCCAGCCAGCCCAGCCCAGCCAGCCATTGTGACAGCCAGCCAGCCATTGTGACAGCCAGCCAGCCATTGTTCCAGCCATCCAGGCCCAGCCAGGCCCAG
The DNA here is from genome assembly GCF_031021105.1 of Erythrolamprus reginae. Classification (NCBI taxonomy): domain Eukaryota; kingdom Metazoa; phylum Chordata; class Lepidosauria; order Squamata; family Dipsadidae; genus Erythrolamprus; species Erythrolamprus reginae. The sequence goes on along the minus strand of NC_091951.1, from coordinate 213,975,430 downwards.
CCCTGCCAGCCAGGCCCAGCCAGCCATGCCCAGCCAGGCCCAGCCAGGCCCAGCCCAGCCAGCCCGGCCCAGCCAGCCCGGCCCAGCCGGCCCAACCAAGCCAGCCCGGCCCATCCAGCCCGGCCCAGCCAGACCCCGCCAGCCAAGCCCAGCCAGGCCCAGCGCAGCCAGCCCTGCCCAGCCAGCCCTGCCCAGCCAGCCCGGCCCTGCCAGCCAGGCCCCGCCAGCCAGCCTCAGCAAGCCAGGCCCCGCCAGCCAGCCTCAGCAAGCCAGGCCCAGCCAGCCAGCCAGCTAGCCATTGTGACAGCCATCCAGCCATTATGACAGCCAGCCAGCCAGCCAGTGTTCCAGCCAGCCAGCCAGCCAGCCCAGCCAGCCAGGCCCAGCCCAGTCCAGCCAGTCCAGCCCGGCTAGCCCGGCCCAGCCCAGGCAGTCCAGCCCGGCCAGCCCAGCCCAGCCCAGCCAGGCCCAGCTCAGCCAGCCCCAGCCAGCCAGGCCCAGCCAGGCCCAGCCCAGTCACAATGGCTGGCTGGCTGTCACAATGGCTGGCTGGCTGGCTGGCTGGCTGGCTGGCTGGGCCAAGCTGGCTGGGCTGGGGCTGGCTGGGACGGGCTGGCTGGGACGGGCTGGCTGGGCTGGGCCTGGCCGGGCCTGGCTGGGCCTGGCTGGCTGGAACAATGGCTGGCTGGCTGTCACAATGGCTGGCTGGCTGTCACAATGCCTGGCTGGCTGTCACAATGGCTGGCTGGCTGGCTGGCTGGCTGGCTGGGCCTGGCTGGGTCGGGCTGGCTAGGCCAGGCTGGCTGGGCTCGGCTGGCTGGGTCGGGCTGGCTGTGCCGGGCTGGCTTTGCCAGGCTGGTTGTGCCGGGCTGGCTCGGCTGGGCCCGGCTGGCTGGGCCGGGCTGGCTGTGCTGGGCTGGATGGGCCGGGCTGGTTGGGCCGGGCTGGCTGGGCTGGGCCTGGCTGGCTGGGCCTGGCTGGCTGGGCCTGGCTGGCTGGGCCTGGCTGGCTGGGCTGGGCCTGGCTGGGCCCGGCTGACTGGAACAATGGCTGGCTGGCTGTCACAATGGCTGGCTGGCTGTCACAATGGCTGGCTGGCTGTCACAATGGCTGGCTGGCTGTCACAATGGCTGGCGGGGTCTGGCTGGGCCGGGCGGGCTGGGCTCGGCTGGGCGGGCTGGCTGGGCCAGGCTGGCTGGGCCGGGCTGGCTGGGCCGGGCTGGCTGGGCTGGGCCTGGCTGGCTGGAACAATGGCTGGCTGGCTGTCACAATGGCTGGCTGCCTGGCTGGATGGGCCTGGCTGGATGGGCCTGGCTGTCGGGGCTGGCTGGGCCGGGCTGACTGGGCCAGGCTGGCTGGGCTGGGCTGGGCTGGCTAGGCCGGGCTGGGCTGGCTAGGCCGGGCTGGGCTGGCTAGGCCGGGCTGGCTGGGCCGGGCTGTCTGGGCTGGGCCTGGCTGGGCCTGGCTGGCTGGAACAATGGCTAGCTGGCTGTCACAATGGCTGGCTGGCTGTCACAATGGCTGGCTGGCTGGCTGGCTGGCTGGGCCTGGCTGGCTGGGCCTGACTGGCTGGTCTGGGCTGGCTGGGCCTGGCTGGCGGGGCCTGGCTGGACCGGGCGGGCTGGGCCTGGCTGGGCCGGGCGGGCTGGGCTGGGTTGGCTGGGCCGGGCTGACTGGGCCAGGCTGGCTGGGCTGGGCTGGCTGGGCCGGGCTGGCTGGGCCGGGATGGCTGGGCTGGGCCTGGCTGGGCCTGGCTGGCTGGAACAATGGCTGGCTGTCACAATGGCTGGCTGGCTGTCACAATAGCTGGCTGGCTGGCTGGGTTCGCCTTACTGGCTGGGTCTGACTGGCTGGGCCGGGCTGGCTGGGCTGGGCTGGCTGGGCTGGGCCTGGCTGGGCCTGGCTGCCTGGAACAATGGCTAGCTGGCTGTCACAATGGCTGGCTGGCTGGCTGTCACAATGGCTGGCTAGCTGGCTGGCTGGTCCTGGCTGGGCTGGTCCTGGCTGGGCCGGGCTGGCTGGAACAATGGCTGGCTGGCTGTCACAATGGCTGGCTGGCTGTCACAATGGCTGGCTGGCGGGGCCTGGCTTGGCCGGGCGGGGTGGGCTGGGCCTGGGTGGCTGGGCCTGGCTGGCTGGGCTGGGCCTGGCTGGGCCTGGCTGGCTGTCACAATGGCTGGCTGGCTGTCACAATGGCTGGCTGGTTGTCACAATGGCTGGCTGGCGGGGCCTGGCTTGGCCGGGCGGGCTGGGCTGTGCTGGCTGGGCCAGGCTGGCTGGGCCGGGCTTTCTGGCCTGGGCCTGGCTGGGCCTGGCTGGCTGGGCCGGGCAGGCTGTCACAATGGCTGGCTGGCTGGCTGGCTGGGCCTGGCTGGCCGGGCCTGGCTAGCGGGGCCTGGCTGGGCCGGTCGGGCTGGGCTGGGCTGGGTGGGCTGGCTGGGCCAGGCTGGCTGGGCCGGGCAGGCTGGGCCGGGCTGGCTGGGCTGGGCCTGGCTGGCTGGAACAATGGCTGGCTGGCTGTCACAATGGCTGGCTGCCTGGCTGGATGGGCCAGGCTGGATGGGCCTGGCTGTCGGGGCTGGCTGGGCCGGGCTGACTGGAACAATGGCTAGCTGGCTGTCACAATGGCTGGCTGGCTGTCACAATGGCTGGCTGGCTGGCTGGCTGGCTGGGCCTAGCTGGCTGGTCCTGACTGGCTGGTCCTGGCTGGCGGGGCATGGCTGTACCGGGCGGGCTGGGCTGGCTGGGCCGGGTGGGCTGGGCTGGGCCTGGCTGGGCCGGGCTGGCTGGGCCAGGCTGGCTGGGCTGGGCCTGGCTGGGCCGGGCCTGGCTGGGCCTGGCTGGCTGGAACAATGGCTGGCTGGCTGTCACAATGGCTGGCTGGCTGTCACAATGGCTGGCTGGCTGGCTGGCTGGCTGGGCCTGGCTGGTGTGGCCTTGCTGGGCCTGGCTGGCGTGGCCTTGCTTGCCTGGGCGGGCTGGGCTGGCTGGGCCGGGCTGGGCTGGCTTGGTTGGGTTGGCTGGGCCGGGCTGGCTGGGTCGGGCTGGCTGGGCTGGGCCTGGCTGGGCCTGGCTGGCTGGGCCGGGCTGGCTAGGATGGGCCTGGCTGGGCCTGGCTGGCTGGAACAATGGCTGGCTGGCTGTCACAATGGCTGGCTGGCTGGCTGGCTGAGCCTGGCCGGCTGGGCCTGGCTGGCGGGGCCTGGCTGGGTCGGGTGGGATGTGCTGGGCTGGCTAGGCTGGGCTGGCTGGGCCAGGCTGGCTGTGCTGGGCCTGTCTGGGCCTGGCTGTCTGGGCTGGGCTGTCTGGGCTGGGCCTGGCTTGGCCTGGCTGGCTGGAACAATGGCTGGCTGGCCGTCACAATGGCTGGCTGGCTGTCACAATGGCTGTCTGTGTCGGGATTTAGAAGACCCCCTTACCTTAGACAAGGCGCTCAGCCCGTGAGGAGTGAGCCGGGAGCTTCCAGAGGTGATGGATAGTGAAGTACAGACAAGCATGTTCGAATGAACAAGTTACTTTTTATTAGAAAAGTATAAAAACAATAAATGTCTGGAGAGACATGAAAAGCACATCCTCTAGGTAGGATGTATGGAGAAAAAGATGTCCTCGGAATAAGGACGGCCCTTCTTCTTGGAGAAGAGACAGGATGTGAGCAAACAATTACATCACACAGGAGGAGCTACCTTACTAGACAGAATTAACTCTCTAACTACTGGATGTTTCTCAATGTCATGGGGGCTGGCAATTTCCAGCGTGACACCCCTTCTTTGTCAGTCATCAGAGACAAGAGGGACATCAGGACATCAAGACATCAATTCACTTAAGGCACAATTTGTTGGTGAGGTATTCATGTTGATCAGCTGGCAATGGCTTATTCAGCAAGTCAGCGATCTGCTCAGTAGTAGCCACATACTGAAATTTCACGAAACCATCTTTCACCTTCTCTCGGATATTTTTATACCGGATGTGAATGTGCCGTGAACGAGCTCCAACAAATTCAGCTTCAGCAATGAATGCAACTGAAACATTATCCTCCATAATAACAATTGGTGTCATAGGACCTTTCCAAATACTATCAATGAGAGGAAAAAGAGACATTAATGCATTACAGCAATCAGAAACACATGCATATTCAGATTCAGTTGAAGAGCAAGAAATAAACTTCTGCTGCCTAACTTTCCAAAAGAAAGGACAACCATTTAAAAACATGATATAACCAGAAGTACTTTTTCGTGTTTCTGTGTCACTTGCCCAGTCAGCATCAGCATAACAAATCACTTCAGGGTACTCAACATGATCTGGCTCAAGGTACAGCTTCTTGCCTTTCGTGAGCTTCATGTATTTGAGCAGCTTCTTTATGCAAGACCAATGAAACGTGGTAGCCTTTCCAACGTATCTGGACAGTAGATTCACACTCAGTGAAATGTCAGGTCTCGTCCAGCTGCTGATGTACAATAGCGATCCAATCACTGACCGGTACAATGTTTTGTTCTCAAAATCAGGATACTCATCTCGGGTTAACCTGTAAAAGTCAGTTTGCATAGGAGAACGACAAGTATGCGCATCAGACATGTTACAATTTTGCAAAAGCTGGTCAACCTTACTTTCTTGTGAAAGAGAGAACCCCTTCTCAGTTTTCTCAAACTGAACACCTAGATAATCATTGATATGCCCTAGGCTTTTCAAGGTGAAATGTTTCTCAAGGCCCTTAGCAAAAGTTTGACTAGTGCTTTCATTGAGACCTACATAAACAATATCATCAACATAAACAAGAACAATTTCATAAGTCTTACCTTGCCCTTTTGTGAACACGCATCCATCAGATTCGGACTTAATAAAGCCCATTGAATTTAGCTTTTGGGATAATAATTTGTACCAGCAGAGGGCGCTCTGTTTGAGGCCGTATAAAGACTTGCTCAGAAACCAAACCTCTCCTTCTCGGTTCTGGAATCCAGGAGCACCCTTGACGTAGATCTCTTCATTCAGATCAGCGTTCAAATAGGCAGTCTCTACATCAAACTGGAAAACTTCTAAACCCAAAGCAACAGCAGTGATTAGGGCAATCTTGACACTTTCATTTCTGACTGTGGGTGAGTATGTATCTGTGTAGTCTTCCGGATAAACTTGAGAAAATCCTTGAGCTACGAGCCTAGCTTTGTACAGCTTTTCTTCATTAGGCTTTTGTTTGACTTTATACACCCAGCGTGTGCCAATGACTTTCTTCTTGTTAGGAGGCTCCACCTTCTGGAACACATTAAGTTTCTTTAAACAGTCCAGTTCGTGTTCCATAGCCTCATGCCATTTTTCTTGTTCAGAGTCAGGCAAAAGTTTGATCTGGTGAAAATGATCAGGTGGAAGTGTAAGATTGTTACACATGAAAAGATAAGGAGAATCAGATACTTGCTGTGCAAATCTCTTTGGAGGAGTTCCTTTGGTAGTTCTCTTGGAACGTCTGGGAACGCTGGTCCATTCATCATCATCATCTCCGCCTTCAAGTTCATCACCAGAGGTTTCCTCGGCAACTGTCGAAGGCTGTTCATCATCTGGAACATCAGGAATTTCTGGCACAGCTTCCTGGGCTTCAGGACTCTGCACACTTTCCTTAGGAAAATAAACTGAAGTATCATTACTATGTATACTGGACCAATTTGTGTCTTCCTCAAATTTGGCTGAATTAGAAATATAAACTCTGTGATGAGAGTCAGCAAATTTGTGGTACTTGGAGACTTCATCAAAGCCGATGAATCTCATTCTTTCTGACACAGGACCTCCTTTTCTTCTCTGTTCAACTGGAATGTTAACAGTGGCATAACAACCAAAAATGTAAATGTTTTGAATGTCAGGTTTCTTGCCATGGAGCAAGTAATAAGGAGTGTCTTGAATGACGCTACTCCATGTTCTGTTAACAATGTAATTAGCATACCTTAATGCTTCGCCCCAGTATGAAAAGTCCACGTTTGCATCCTCAATGAGACAACGAAACATTGTCTGCAGAATCCCGTTCCTGCGTTCGCACACACCATTGTGAGCCGGCGTCCCGGGTGATGAGGTCTGCTGGCGGATTCCATTCCTGGCCATCCATCCTTGGAACTGTTGCGACATAAATTCGCCTCCACGATCACTTTGAATCCGCTTGATCCAGACGTCGTGTTGGGTAAGTATCTCTGCAGCAAAGCCTTTAAAAGCCTCAAACGCCTCTGATTTTTGTTTTAAAAGAAAAACATAGCCAAATCGTGAGTAACTGTCAACTACAGTTAAGAAGTACTTACGTTTACCAACAGTAGGCCGAAATGGACCGACAACGTCGGTATGGACCAATTCAAAGATGCGTGTACAGAGCCGGACAGCAATTTTTGGAACTGGGGAATGACGGGATTTTGCGGAATTACAAATTTTACAATCTAGGTAAACCTTGCAAGCCCCATCAATTGTGAACCCATCAACATATTCAGACATCTTTGCTAAGACGGGGTAAGAAGCATGCCCCAAGTGACGATGCCATCTGTGAATGCACCTGGAATGAAAAGATTTGTTTGTTAACATATGTTTAACATTTTTAACAGCATTAGGAACCTCAGGGGTTTCATTGGTTTTAGGAACCTTTGAACTAGCGGTGGCACCAGGGTTTCTCTCTGGACCTGTGCAATCGCCCTTTGGAACGCTTATACTTACACTACCTTTGCTGGCAGGTTTTGGTTGCAAATAAAAGACACCTTTGATGGGGATGGCAGTAGCAAGAAGTTTGCCATCCTTGAAAATGTTGGTGTCAACAAGTTCAAAGTTTATTACAACCTTCAATTCTTCTCTCAGGCAATATCCACTAAGGATGTTGTTCTTGGCAGTTGGAACGTAGAAAACATTTGAGATAAGGGAGTCCAGTTCTTTGACGAAGACTTTTCCTTTTCCTTCCACCTTGGAACGTAGACCACCAACTCCATACACTTCTTTGACATCTGTCGGGTGTAGCTCACTGAAGGATTCCTTCCGGTACGCGATGTGTGCCGCTGCTCCACTGTCTAGGGTCCATAACTCACGAATGTCGTAGAGTGGACTCTTGTCAGGAACAATGCTGAGGTGGATGGTACCAACATAAGTAGGTTTCTCATCTTTGGAGTCTTTGGGAGTTGACTTTGCAGCTCCAGAACTCTTTCCTCTGGATCCTTTCTTGTGTGCGCCTTTAGGCTGGGTTGGATAAGGTGGATGATCAGTCTCGCCAGACTTCACACTTTGCACATCAGGAGATTTGCGAGTGTCATCCTTCTTAAAAGGTTTCTGGCGTGAGTACTTTGGAGTACTTGTTTTCTGCTGACCGCCCTTGGCCAAGTTAGATTTAAATGCTGCTGACATAGGTCTAAGGCCAGTGTTCAGCAACTCTGCTTCTTCAGTTAGCATGTTACAGAGTCTCTGAGTAGATTTAAAAGGCAGTGGATATCTGCTGAATCTGTCAACAACGTTCTTCCATTCAGGAGTACTTGGGTTGAACAAAACATCAGAGTCTATAGACATGAGTATAAAGATCAGTCCTATCCTGCAAAGCCATACTTTAAAATCCAGTTGATTTGGTAACAGCACAAACTCACCTTTCAGTGTAGGAGAGGTGATGGCATGCCTTGCTGGAGCAGCTATTTGAACTGCTTGGAGTTGCAGGGGTTGAGCCCCTACTCCTCCTGGCAAACCTTGTGGCTGTCCCATCTGGGAAAGTTGTGCTTGCATCTGTGGAATGAAGACTGGAGGTCTCTGTGGTGAAACAGAAGTACCTAAAACATGAGGAGCCGATTGCCTTTGCATCTTAGCTGTGAGGGAAACTCTAATTGCATTAGGCTTCACTTGAGATGCTTTTGTTTCAGGAATTAACTGTGCCTGTGGCGCATTCCATCCACTAGTGGCCGCTGCTGCGTAACTTTGCTGCAATGGGGGAATTTGCCCCCCCGCACTGCTTGTAGTTTCAAAATGCAGTAAATTCGGCTTTTTTACGGTGGGGTGACTAGCCCCTCCTTTTCCCTCCTTTGAGGCCTCTATGTTTGTTATTTGAGCAGGGAAGATTTGCTTAGCCACTGGAGAGTGAGTTATGTGCGCATGCTTATCTTCGGGGGGATAGGAGGAGTGCATTCCTACGCTATCTCCCTGTGGAGAATGAACATACGTGGCACTTTTCAGGGTCATAGCCTCCATCTTTTTAATAAGAATTCTAAGCTGGAGTTTCTTCAGAGATCGTAATTCAGTCGTGGCTTCATCAGCCTTTTTTAAATAACTGAAATAGATTTCTTGGTGCTCTATAGTTTTCATTGTAGGAAGGTTATCAAAACGGAGACAGACTGACTCTAAGGAAAGTATCTCCTTCTCATCCTTCTCAATGAGCTCTTCAATTTTCTGCAGGCTTAAGGAAATTCCTTTTATTTTAGCAGAAGTGAGAGAGCTAAAATCATCTAGGTGCCTTGTCTTGGTTTTAGCCTTAACGTGGGTGCCAGATGATTGTGAGGGGAACAGAGTTAACGTCTCCTCCTCCTCATCTTCGCTAGGATTAATGGAAAGACTGCCGGAGGGCTCACCCTGGGTAGATTTACAATCCTTTTCCCTGGTTTCTACATCATCAATGAAGTAAGATTCACTTACGGTTTGTTGAGTGCAGGGGTCAGCTAGAAGAAGTTCCTTCTCACCTTGCAGAGACATAGTAGGATTCCTTTTACAATCGGTTACACGAATTGTCTCCTTGAGTTGGGCCAGCTGGTCACTCGAGAGAGAATCAACGTATGACTGCGTGAGAGGATTACGTTTCTTTTTCGCTGGCATTAGGGAAAAATTCCTAGGAAGCTTACGGGGTGTAAGCGGGGTCTGTTACTTCAATAACAACCATCCTCTGCTACCATGTCGGGATTTAGAAGACCCCCTTACCTTAGACAAGGCGCTCAGCCCGTGAGGAGTGAGCCGGGAGCTTCCAGAGGTGATGGATAGTGAAGTACAGACAAGCATGTTCGAATGAACAAGTTACTTTTTATTAGAAAAGTATAAAAACAATAAATGTCTGGAGAGACATGAAAAGCACATCCTCTAGGTAGGATGTATGGAGAAAAAGATGTCCTCGGAATAAGGACGGCCCTTCTTCTTGGAGAAGAGACAGGATGTGAGCAAACAATTACATCACACAGGAGGAGCTACCTTACTAGACAGAATTAACTCTCTAACTACTGGATGTTTCTCAATGTCATGGGGGCTGGCAATTTCCAGCGTGACAGTCTGGCTGTCACAATGGCTGTTTGGCTGGCTGGCTGGGCCTGTCTGGGCCTGGCTGGCTGTCACAATGGCTGGCTGGCTGTCACAATGGCTAGCGGGCTGGCTGGCTGGCTGGGCCGGGCTGGCTGGGCCAAGCTGGCTGGGCTGGGCTGGCTGGGCTGCGCCTCTCTGGGCCTGGCTGGCAGGGCCTGGCTGGGCCGGGTGGGCTGGGCTGTGCTGGGCTGTGCGGGGCTGTGCTGGCTGGGCCGGGCTGGCTGGGCCGGGCTGGCTGTGCTGCGCCTGGCTGGGCTTGGCTGGCTGGAACAATGGCTGTCTGGCTGTCACAATGGCTGTCTGGCTGTCACAATGGCTGGCTGGCTGTGCTGCGCCTGGCTGGGCTTGGCTGGCTGGAACAATGGCTGTCTGGCTGTCACAATGGCTGGCTGGCTGGCTGGGTGGGCTTGGCTAGCGGGGCCTGGCTGGGCTGGGCGGTCTGGGCTGGCTGGGCCGGGCTGGCTGGGCCGGGCCTGGCTGGGCCTGGCTGGCTGGCTGGGCCTGGCTGGCTGGAAAAATGGCTGGCTGGCTGTCACAATGCCTGGCTGGCTATCACAATGGCTGGCTGGCTGGCTGGCTGGGCCTGGCTGGAGGGGCCTGGCTGTGCCGGGCGGGCTGGGCTGGCTGGCTGGGCCGGGCTGGCTGGGCCGGGCTGGCTGGGCCAAGCAGGCTGGACCGGGCCGGCTAGGCTGGGCCTGGCTGGGCCGGGCTGGCTTAAACAATGGTTGGCTGGCTCTCACAATGGCTGGCTGGCTGGCTTTCACAATAGCTGGCTGGCTGGATGGCTGGTTGGCTGTGCCTGGCTGGCTGTGCCTGGCTGGCGGGGCCTGGCTGGGCCGGGCGGGCTGGGCTGGGCTGGATGGGCTGGGCTGTCTGGGCCGGGCTGGCTGTCTGGGCTGGGCCGGGCTGGCTGCCTGAAACAATGGCTGGCTGGCTGTCACAATGGCTGGCTGGCTGTCACAATGGCTCTTTGGCTGGCTGGCTGGGCCTGGCTGGGCCTGGCTGGCTGGAACAATGGCTGGCTGGCTGTCACAATGGCTGGCTGGCTGGCTGGGCCGGGCTGGCTGGGCCAAGCTGGCTGGGCTGGGCTGGCTGGGCTGCGCCTCTCTGGGCCTGGCTGGCAGGGCCTGGCTGGGCCGGGTGGGCTGGGCTGTGCTGGGCTGTGCGGGGCTGTGCTGGCTGGGCCGGGCTGGCTGGGCCGGGCTGGCTGTGCTGCGCCTGGCTGGGCTTGGCTGGCTGGAACAATGGCTGGCTGGCTGTCACAATGGCTGTCTGGCTGTCACAATGGCTGGCTGGCTGGCCGGCCTGGGCTGGCTGGGCCGGGCTGGCTGGGCCGAGCTGGCTGGGCTGGGCTGGCTGGGCTGGGCCTCTCTGGGCCTGGCTGGCAGGGCCTGGCTGGGCCGGGCGGGCTGTGCTGTGCTGTGCTGGGCGGGGCTGGGCTGGCTGGGCCGGGCTGGCTGGGCCGGGCTGGCTGTGCTGCGCCTGGCTGGGCTTGGCTGGCTGGAACAATGGCTGTCTGGCTGTCACAATGGCTGTCTGGCTGTCACAATGGCTGGCTGGCTGGCTGGGTGGGCCTGGCTAGCGGGGCCTGGCTGGGCTGGGCGGGCTGGGCTGGCTGGGCTGGGCTGGCTGGGCCGGGCCTGGCTGGGCCTGGCTGGGCCTGGCTGGCTGGAAAAATGGCTGGCTGGCTGTCACAATGCCTGGCTGGCTATCACAATGGCTGGCTGGCTGGCTGGCTGGGCCGGGCTGGCTGGGCCGGGCTGGCTGGGCCGGGCAGGCTGGACCGGGCTGGCTAGGCTGGGCCTGGCTGGGCCGGGCTGGCTTAAACAATGGTTGGCTGGCTCTCACAATGGCTGGCTGGCTGGCTTTCACAATAGCTGGCGGGCTGGATGGCTGGTTGGCTGTGCCTGGCTGGCTGTGCCTGGCTGGCGGGGCCTGGCTGGGCCGGGCGGGCTGGGCTGGGCTGGATGGGCTGGGCTGTCTGGGCCGGGCTGGCTGTCTGGGCTAGGCCGGGCTGGCTGGCTGAAACAATGGCTGGCTGGCTATCACAATGGCTGGCTGGCTGGCTGGCTGGGCCTGGCTGGAGGGGCCTGGCTGTGCCGGGCGGGCTGGGCTGGCTGGCTGGGCCGGGCTGGCTGGGCCGGGCTGGCTGGGCCGGGCAGGCTGGACCGGGCTGGCTAGGCTGGGCCTGGCTGGGCCGGGCTGGCTTAAACAATGGTTGGCTGGCTCTCACAATGGCTGGCTGGCTGGCTTTCACAATAGCTGGCTGGCTGGCTGGCTGGTTGGCTGTGCCTGGCTGGCTGTGCCTGGCTGGCGGGGCCTGGCTGGGCCGGGCGGGCTGGGCTGGGCTGGATGGGCTGGGCTGTCTGGGCCGGGCTGGCTGTCTGGGCTGGGCCGGGCTGGCTGGCTGAAACAATGGCTGGCTGGCTGTCACAATGGCTGGCTGGCTGTCACAATGGCTCTTTGGCTGGCTGGCTGGGCCTGTCTGGGCCTGGCTGGCTGGAACAATGGCTGGCTGGCTGTCACAATGGCTGGCTGGCTGTCACAATGGCTGGCTGGCTGGGCCTGGCTGGCTGGGCCTGGCTGGCGGGGCCTGGCTGGGTCGGGCAGGCTGTGCTGGGCTGGCTGGGCCAGGCTGGCTGGACCAGGCTGGCTGTGCTGGGCTGGCTAGGCGTGGCTGGCTGAAACAATGGCTTGCTGGCTGTCACAATGGCTGGCTGGCTGGCTGGCTGGCTGGCTGGCTGGCTGGCTGGCTGGGCCTGGCTGGCTGGGCCTGGCTGGTGGGGCCTGGCTGGGCCGAGTGGGCTGGGCCGGCAGGCTGGGCCTGGCTGGCTGGGCCGGGCTGGATGGGCTGGGCTGGCTGGGTCGGGCTGGCTGGGCTGGGCCTGGCTGGGCCTGGCTGGGTGGAACAATGGCTGGCTGGCTGTCACAATGGCTGGCTGGCTGTCACAATGGCTGGCTGGCTGTCACAATGGCTGGCTGGCTGGCTGGCTGGCTGGCTGGCTGGGCCGGGCAGGCTGGGCTGGGACTGGCTGGGTATGGCTGGCTGGGCCGAGCTGGTTGGGTCGGGCTGGCTGGGCTGGGCCTGGCTGGCTGGAACAATGGCTGGCTGGCTGTCACAATGGCTGGCTGCCTGGCTGGCTGGGCCTGGCTGGCTGGGCCTGGCTGTCGGGGCCTGGCTGGGCTGGGCAGGCTGGGCTGGGCTGGCTGGGCCGGGCTGACTGGGCCAGGCTTGCTGGGCTGGGCTGGCTAGGCCGGGCTGGCTGGGCTGGGCCTGGCTAGGCCTGGCTGGCTGGAACAATGGCTGGCTGGCTGTCACAATGGCTGTCTGGCTGTCACAATGGCTGGCTGGCTGGCTGGCGGGCTGGCTGGCTGGCTGGCTGGGCATGGCTGGCGTGGCCTTGCTGGGCCGGGCTGGCTGTGATGCGCCTGTGTGGGCTTGGCTGGCTGGAACAATGGCTGGCTGGCTGGCTGGCTGGCGGGCTGGCTGGCTGGCTGGCTGGGCATGGCTGGCTGGCTGGCTGGGCCGGGCGGGCTGGGCTGGGCCTGGCTGGGCCGGGCTGGCTGGGCCGGGCTGGCTGGGCTGGGCCTGGCTGGGCCGGGCCTGGCTGGGCCTGGCTGGCTGGAACAATGGCTGGCTGGCTGTCACAATGGCTGGCTGGCTGTGACAATGGCTGGCTGGCTGGCTGGCTGGCTGGGCCTGGCTGGTGTGGCCTTGCTGGGCCTGGCTGGCGTGGCCTTGCTTGCCTGGGCGGGCTGGGCTGGCTGGGCCGGGCTGGGCTGGCTTGGTTGGGTTGGCTGGGCCGGGCTGGCTGGGTCGGGCTGGCTGGGCTGGGCCTGGCTGGGCCTGGCTGGCTGGGCCGGGCTGGCTAGGATGGGCCTGGCTGGGCCTGGCTGGCTGGAACAATGGCTGGCTGGCTGTCACAATGGCTGGCTGGCTGTCACAATGGCTGGCTGGCTGGCTGGCTGAGCCTGGCTGGCTGGGCCTGGCTGGCGGGGCCTGGCTGGGTCGGGTGGGATGTGCTGGGCTGGCTAGGCTGGACTGGCTGGGCCAGGCTGGCTGTGCTTGGCCTGTCTGGGCCTGGCTGTCTGGGCTGGGCTGTCTGGGCTGGGCCTGGCTTGGCCTGGCTGGCTGGAACAATGGCTGGCTGGCCGTCACAATGGCTGGCTGGCTGTCACAATGGCTGTCTGGCTGTCACAATGGCTGTTTGGCTGGCTGGCTGGGCCTGTCTGGGCCTGGCTGGCTGTCACAATGGCTGGCTGGCTGTCACAATGGCTAGCGGGCTGGCTGGCTGGCTGGGCCGGGCTGGCTGGGCCAAGCTGGCTGGGCTGGGCTGGCTGGGCTGCGCCTCTCTGGGCCTGGCTGGCAGGGCCTGGCTGGGCCGGGTGGGCTGGGCTGTGCTGGGCTGTGCGGGGCTGTGCTGGCTGGGCCGGGCTGGCTGGGCCGGGCTGGCTGTGCTGCGCCTGGCTGGGCTTGGCTGGCTGGAACAATGGCTGGCTGGCTGTCACAATGGCTGTCTGGCTGTCACAATGGCTGGCTGGCTGGCCGGCCTGGGCTGGCTGGGCCGGGCTGGCTGGGCCGAGCTGGCTGGGCTGGGCTGGCTGGGCTGGGCCTCTCTGGGCCTGGCTGGCAGGGCCTGGCTGGGCCGGGCGGGCTGTGCTGTGCTGTGCTGGGCGGGGCTGGGCTGGCTGGGCCGGGCTGGCTGGGCCGGGCTGGCTGTGCTGCGCCTGGCTGGGCTTGGCTGGCTGGAACAATGGCTGTCTGGCTGTCACAATGGCTGTCTGGCTGTCACAATGGCTGGCTGGCTGGCTGGGTGGGCCTGGCTAGCGGGGCCTGGCTGGGCTGGGCGGGCTGGGCTGGCTGGGCTGGGCTGGCTGGGCCGGGCCTGGCTGGGCCTGGCTGGGCCTGGCTGGCTGGAAAAATGGCTGGCTGGCTGTCACAATGCCTGGCTGGCTATCACAATGGCTGGCTGGCTGGCTGGCTGGGCCGGGCTGGCTGGGCCGGGCTGGCTGGGCCGGGCAGGCTGGACCGGGCTGGCTAGGCTGGGCCTGGCTGGGCCGGGCTGGCTTAAACAATGGTTGGCTGGCTCTCACAATGGCTGGCTGGCTGGCTTTCACAATAGCTGGCGGGCTGGATGGCTGGTTGGCTGTGCCTGGCTGGCTGTGCCTGGCTGGCGGGGCCTGGCTGGGCCGGGCGGGCTGGGCTGGGCTGGATGGGCTGGGCTGTCTGGGCCGGGCTGGCTGTCTGGGCTAGGCCGGGCTGGCTGGCTGAAACAATGGCTGGCTGGCTATCACAATGGCTGGCTGGCTGGCTGGCTGGGCCTGGCTGGAGGGGCCTGGCTGTGCCGGGCGGGCTGGGCTGGCTGGCTGGGCCGGGCTGGCTGGGCCGGGCTGGCTGGGCCGGGCAGGCTGGACCGGGCTGGCTAGGCTGGGCCTGGCTGGGCCGGGCTGGCTTAAACAATGGTTGGCTGGCTCTCACAATGGCTGGCTGGCTGGCTTTCACAATAGCTGGCTGGCTGGCTGGCTGGTTGGCTGTGCCTGGCTGGCTGTGCCTGGCTGGCGGGGCCTGGCTGGGCCGGGCGGGCTGGGCTGGGCTGGATGGGCTGGGCTGTCTGGGCCGGGCTGGCTGTCTGGGCTGGGCCGGGCTGGCTGGCTGAAACAATGGCTGGCTGGCTGTCACAATGGCTGGCTGGCTGTCACAATGGCTCTTTGGCTGGCTGGCTGGGCCTGTCTGGGCCTGGCTGGCTGGAACAATGGCTGGCTGGCTGTCACAATGGCTGGCTGGCTGTCACAATGGCTGGCTGGCTGGGCCTGGCTGGCTGGGCCTGGCTGGCGGGGCCTGGCTGGGTCGGGCAGGCTGTGCTGGGCTGGCTGGGCCAGGCTGGCTGGACCAGGCTGGCTGTGCTGGGCTGGCTAGGCGTGGCTGGCTGAAACAATGGCTTGCTGGCTGTCACAATGGCTGGCTGGCTGGCTGGCTGGCTGGCTGGCTGGCTGGCTGGGCCTGGCTGGCTGGGCCTGGCTGGTGGGGCCTGGCTGGGCCGAGTGGGCTGGGCCGGCAGGCTGGGCCTGGCTGGCTGGGCCGGGCTGGATGGGCTGGGCTGGCTGGGTCGGGCTGGCTGGGCTGGGCCTGGCTGGGCCTGGCTGGGTGGAACAATGGCTGGCTGGCTGTCACAATGGCTGGCTGGCTGTCACAATGGCTGGCTGGCTGTCACAATGGCTGGCTGGCTGGCTGGCTGGCTGGCTGGCTGGCTGGCTGGCTGGCTGGGCCGGGCAGGCTGGGCTGGGACTGGCTGGGTATGGCTGGCTGGGCCGAGCTGGTTGGGTCGGGCTGGCTGGGCTGGGCCTGGCTGGCTGGAACAATGGCTGGCTGGCTGTCACAATGGCTGGCTGCCTGGCTGGCTGGGCCTGGCTGGCTGGGCCTGGCTGTCGGGGCCTGGCTGGGCTGGGCAGGCTGGGCTGGGCTGGCTGGGCCGGGCTGACTGGGCCAGGCTTGCTGGGCTGGGCTGGCTAGGCCGGGCTGGCTGGGCTGGGCCTGGCTAGGCCTGGCTGGCTGGAACAATGGCTGGCTGGCTGTCACAATGGCTGTCTGGCTGTCACAATGGCTGGCTGGCTGGCTGGCGGGCTGGCTGGCTGGCTGGCTGGGCATGGCTGGCGTGGCCTTGCTGGGCCGGGCTGGCTGTGATGCGCCTGTGTGGGCTTGGCTGGCTGGAACAATGGCTGGCTGGCTGGCTGGCTGGCGGGCTGGCTGGCTGGCTGGCTGGGCATGGCTGGCGTGGCCTTGCTGGGCCGGGCTGGCTGTGATGCGCCTGTCTGGGCTTGGCTGGCTGGAACAATGGCTGGCTGGCTGTCACAATGGCTGGCTGGCTGTCACAATGGCTGGCTGGCTGTCACAATGGCTGGTTGGCTGTAACAATGGCTGGCTGGCTGGCTGGCTGGCTGGGCCTGGCTGGCCGGGCCTGGCTGGCGGGGCCTGGCTGGGCCGGGCGGGCTGGGCTGGGCTGAGTGGGCTGGCTGGGCCAGGCTGGCTGGTCCGGGCTGGCTGGTCCGGGCTGGCTGGGCTGGGCCTGGCTGGCTGGAACAATGTCTGGCTGGCTGTCACAATGGCTGGCTGGCTGCGTGGCTGGGCCTGGCTGGCTGGGCCTGGCTGTCGGGGCCTGGCTGGGCTGGGCGGGCTGGGCTGGGCTGGCTGGGCCGGGCTGACTGTGCCAGGCTGGCTGGGCTGGGCTGGCTGGGCCGGGCTGGTTGGGTCGGGCTGGCTGGGCTGGGCCTGGCTGGGCCTGGCTGGCTGGAACAATGGCTAGCTGGCTGTCACAATGGCTGGCTGGCAGTCACAATGGCTGGCTGGCTGGCTGGCTGGTCCTGGCTGGCTGGGCCTGACTGGCTGGGCCGGGCTGGCTGGCGGGGCCTGGCTGGACCGGGCGGGCTGGGCTGGGCCGGGCTGGCTGGGCTGGGCCTGGCTGGGCCTGGCTGGCTGGGCCTGGCTGTCGGGGCCTGGCTGGGCCGGGCGGGCTGGGCTGGGCTGGGCCGGGCTGACTGGGCCAGGCTGGTTGGGCTGGGCTGGCTGGGCCGGGCTGGCTGGGTCGGGCTGGCTGGGCTGGGCCTGGCTGGGCCTGGCTGGCTGGAACAATGGCTGTCTGGCTGTCACAATGGCTGTCTCGCTGTCACAATGGCTGGCTGGCTGTCACAATGGCTGGCTGGCTGTCACAATGGCTGTCTTGCTGTCTGGCTGGGCCTGGCTGGCTGGGCCTGGCTGGCGTGGCCTTGCTTGCCTGGGCGGGCTGGGCTGGCTGGGCCGGGCTGGGCTGGCTTGGTTGGGTTGGCTGGGCTGGGCTGGCTGGGCCGGGCTGGCTGGGCTGGGCCTGGCTGGGCCTGGCTGGCTGGGCCGGGCTGGCTAGGCTGGGCCTGGCTGGGCCTGGCTGGCTGGAACAATGGCTGGCTGGCTGTCACAATGGCTGGCTGGCTGGCTGGCTGAGCCTGGCTGGCTGGGCCTGGCTGGCGGGGCCTGGCTGGGTCGGGTGGGATGTGCTGGGCTGGCTGGGCTGGGCTGGCTGGGCCAGGCTGGCTGTGCTGGGCCTGTCTGGGCCTGGCTGGCTGGGCTGGGCTGTCTGGGCTGGGCCTGGCTTGGCCTGGCTGGCTGTCACAATGGCTGGCTGGCTGTCACAATGGCTGGCTGGCTGTCACAATGGCTGGCTGGCTGTCACAATGGCTGTTTGGCTGGCTGGCTGGGCCTGTCTGGGCCTGGCTGGCTGTCACAATGGCTGGCTGGCTGTCACAATGGCTAGCTGGCTGGCTAGCTGGCTGGCTGGGCCGGGCTGGCTGGGCCAAGCTGGCTGGGCTGGGCTGGCTGGGCTGGGCCTCTCTGGGCCTCTCTGGGCCTGGCTGGCAGGGCCTGGCTGGGCCGGGCGGGCTGGGCTGGGCTGTGCTGGGCGGGGCTGGGCTGGCTGGTCCGGGCGGGCTGGGCTGGGCTGGGCTGGCTGGGGCTGGCTGGCTGGGCCGGGCTTGCTGGGTTGGGACTGGCTGGGCCTGACTGGCTGGGCCTGGCTGGCTGGAACAATGGCTGGCTGGCTGTCACAATGGCTGGATGGAACAATGGCTGGCTGGCTGTCACAATGGCTGGCTTTCTGGCTGGCTGGCTGTACCTGGCTGGCTGTGCCAGGCTGGCTAGGCGGGGCAGGCTGGGCCGGGAAGGCTGGGCCGGGCTGGCTGGGCTGGGCTGGCTGGGCTGGGGCTGGCTGGGCCGGGCTGCCTGGGCCGGGCTGGCTGGGCCGGGCTGTGTGGAACAATGGCTGACTGGCTGTAACAATGGCTGGCTGGCTGTCACAATGGCTGGCTGGGCCGGGCTGGCTGGGCTGGGGTTGGCTGGGCCTGGCTGGCTGGGCCTGGCTGGCTGGGCTGGGCCTGGCTGGGCCTGGCTGGCTGGAACAATGGCTGGCTGGCTGTCACAATGGATGGATGGCTGTCACAATGGCTGGCTGGCTGTCACAATGGCTGGCTGGCTGGCTGGCTGGCTGGCTGGCTGGCTGGCTGGGCCTGGCTGGGCCCGGCTGGTTGGGCCGGGCTGGCTGGGCTCGGCTGGCTGGGCCGGGCTGGCTCGGCTGGGCTGGCTGGGCTGGGCCTGGCTGGGCCTGGCTGGCTGAAACCATGGCTGGCTGGCTGTCACAATGGCTGGCTGGCTGTCACAATGCCTGGCTGGCTGTCGCAATGGCTGGTTGGCTGGCGGGTTGGCTGGGCCTGGCTGGCGGGGCCCGGCTGGCTGGGCCTGCCTGGGTCAGGCTGGCTGTGCCGGGCTGGCTGGGCCGGGCTGGCTAGGGTGGGCCTGGCTGGGCCTGGCTGGCTAGGCCGGGCTGGCTGTGCTGGGCTGGCTGGGCCGGGCTGGCTGGGCCGGGCTGGCTTGGCTGGGCCTGGCTGGCTGGGCCTGGCTGGCTGGGCTGGGCCTGGCTGGGCCCGGCTGGCTGTCACAATGGCTGGCTGGCTGTCACAATGGCTGGCTGGCTGTCACAATGGCTGGCTGGCTGTCACAATGGCTGGCTGGCTGTCACAATGGCTGGCTGGCGAGGCCTGGCTTGGCCGGGTGGGCTGGGCTGGGCTGGGCTGGCTGGGCCAGGCTGGCTGGGCCGGGATTTCTGGCCTGGGCCTGGCTGGGCCTGGCTGGCTGGGCCAGGCTGGCTGTCACAATGGCTGTCTGGCTGTCACAATGGCTGTCCGGCTGTCACAATGGATGGATGGCTGTCACAATGGCTGGCTGGCAGGCTGGCTGGCTGGGCCTGGCTGGCCGGGCCCGGCTGGTGGGGCCTGGCTGGGCTGGGCGGGTTGGGCTGGGCTGGGTGGGCTGGGTTGGCTGGGTGGGCCGGGCTGGCTGGGCTGGGCCTTGCTGGCTGGAACAATGGCTGGCTGGCTGTCACAATGGCTGGCTGGCTGGCTGGCTGGGCCTGGCTGGCTGGGCCTGGCTGGCTGGGCCTGGCTGGGCTGGGCGGGCTGGGTTGGCTGGCTGGGCCGTGCTGGCTGTCACAATGGCTGGCTGGCTGGAACAATGGCTATCTGGCTGTCACAATGGCTGGCTGGCTGTCACAATGGCTGGCTAGCTGGCTGGCTGGTCCTGGCTGGCTGGGCCTGACTGGCTGGGCCGGGCTGGCCGGGCCGGGCCTGGCTGGGCCTGGCTGGCTGGAACAATGGCTGGCTGGCTGTCACAATGGCTGGCTGGCTGTCACAATGGCTGGCTGGCTGTCACAATGGCTGGCTGGCTGGGCCTGGCTGGCGTGGCCTTGCTGGGCTGGGCGGGCTGGGCTGGCTGGGCAGGGCTGGCTGGGCCGGGCTGGCTTGGTTGGGCCGGCTGGGCCGGGCTGGCTGGGCTGGGCTGGCTGGGCTGGGCTGGCTGGGCTGGGCCTTGCTGGGCCTGGCTGGGCCTGGCTGGCTGGGCTGGGCCTGGCTGGCTGGAACAATGGCTGGCTGGCTGTCACAATGGCTGGCTGGCTGTCACAATGGCTGGCTGGCTGGCTGGCTGGCTGAGCCTGGCTGCCTGGGCCTGGCTGGCGGGGCCTGGCTGGTTCAGGTGGGCTGGGCCGGGCTGGCTGGGCTGGGCTGGCTGGGCCGGGCTGGCTGGGCTGGGCCTGGCTGGGCCTGGCTGGCTGGAACAATGGCTGGCTGGCTGTCACAATGGCTGGCTGGCTGTCACAATGGCTGGCTGGCTGTCACAATGGCTGTTTGGCTGGCTGTCTGGGCCTGGCTGGGCCTGGCTGGCTGGAACAATGGCTGGCTGGCTGGAACAATGGCTGGCTGGCTGTCACAATGGCTAGCTGGCTGGCAGGGTGGCTGGGCCTGGGTGGCTGGGCCTGGCTGGGCTGGGCTGGCTGGGCCGGGCTGGCTGGGCCGGGCTGGCTGGGCTGGGCCTGGCTGGGCCTGGCTGGCGGGGCCTGGCTGGGCCGGGCAGGCTGGGCCGGGCAGGCTGGGTCGGGCTGGCTGGGCCGGGCTGGCTGGGCCGGGCTGGCAGGGCTGGGGCTTGCTGGGCCTGGCTGGCTGGGCCGGGCTGGCTGGGCTGGGCTGGCTGGGCCGGGCTGGCTGGGCCGGGCTGGCTGGTCTGGGCCTGGCTGGGCCTGGCTGGCGGGGCCTGGCTGGGCCGGGCGGGCTGGGCTGCGCCTGGCTGAGCTTGGCTGGCTGGAACAATGGCTGGCTGGCTGGCTGTCACAATGGCTGGCTGGCTGGCTGGCTGGCTGGCTGGCTGGGCCTGGCTGGCGGGGCGTGGCTGGACCGGGCGGGCTGGGCTGGCTGGGCCGGGCTGGCTGGGCTGGCCAGGCCGGCTGGGCTGGGTCTGGCAGGGTGGGCCTGGCTGGCAGGGCTTGGCTGGCTGGAACAATGGCTGGCTGGCTGTCACAATGCCTGGCTGGCTGTCACAATGGCTGGCTGGCTGGCTGGCTGGGCCTGGCTGGCGGGGCCAGGCTGGACCGGGCGGGCTGGGCTGGCTGGGCCGGGCTGGCTGGGCTGGGCCTGGCTGGGAGGGCCGGGCTGGCTGGGCCGGGCTGGCTGGGCCGGGCAGGCTGGGCCGGGCTGGCTGGGGCTGGCTGGCGGGGCCTGGCTGGGCCGGGCGGGCTGGGCTGGGCCGGCTGGGCCGGGCGGGCTGGGCTGGCTGGGCTGGGCCGGCTGGGCTAGCTGGGCTGGGCCGGCTGGGCCAAGCTGGCTGGGCAGGGCTGACTGGGCTGGGCCTGGCTGGGCAGGGCTGACTGGGCTGGGCCTGGCTGGCTGGGCCGGGCCTGGCTGAGCCTGGCTGAGCCTGGCTGGGCCTGGCTGGCTGGAACAATGGCTGGCTGGCTGTCACAATGGCTGGCTGGCTGGCTGGCTGGGCTGGCTGGGCCTGGCTAGCTGGGCCGGGCTGGCTGGGCTGGGCCTGGCTGGCTTGAACAATGGCCGGCTGGCTATCACAATGGCTTGCTGGATGGCTGGCTGGCTGGCTGGCTGGGCCTGGCTGGCTGGGCCGGGTTGGTTTGGCTGGTCTGGCTGGGCCGGGCTGGCTGGGCTGGGCCTGGCTGGGCCTGGCTGGTTTGGCCAGGCTGGCTGGGCTGGGCCTGGCTGGGCTGGGCCTGGCTGGGCCTTGCTGGCTGGAGCATTGGCTGGCTGGCTGTCACAATGGCTGGCTGGCTATCACAATGGCTGGCTGGCTGGCTGCCTGGCTGGGCCTGACTGGCTGGGCCTGGCTGGCGGGGCCTGTCTGGGCCGGGCTGTCTGGGCTGGGCTGTCTGGGCTGGGCCTGGCTTGCTGGAACAATGGCTGGCTGGCTGTCACAATGGCTGGCTCGCTGTCACAATGGCTGGCTTGCTGGCTGGCTGACTGGGCCTGGCTGGCTAGGCCTGGCTGGCGGGGCCTGGCTGGGCCGGGCGGGCTGGGCTTGGCTGGCTAGGCCGGGCTGGCTGGGCTGGGGCTGGCTGGGCTGGGGCTGGCTGGGGCTGGCTGGCTGGGCCCGGCTGGCTGGGCTGGGCCTGGCTGGGCCTGGCTGGGCCTGGCTGGCTGTCACAATGGCTGGCTGGCTGTCACAATGCCTGGCTGGCTGGCTGGCTGGGCCTGGCTGGCGGGGCCTGGCTGGGCCTGGCTGGCTAGGCCGGGCTGGCTGGGCTGGGCCTGGCTGGGCCTGGCTGGCTGGAACAATGGCTGGCTGGCTGGCTGGCTGGGCCTTGCTGGCTGGGCCTGGCTGTCGGGCCCTGGCTGGGCCTGGCTGGCTGGAACAATGGCTGGCTGGCTGGCTGGGCCTTGCTGGCTGGGCCTGGCTGTCGGGGCCTGGCTGGGCTGGGCGGGCTGCGCTGGGCTTGCTGGGCTGGGCCGGCTGGGCCGGGGTGGCTGGGCCTGGCTGGGCCAGGCTGGCTGGGCCTGGCTGGCTGGGTTGGGCCTGGCTGGGCCTGGCTGGCAGGAACAATGACTGTCCGGCTGTCACAATGGCTGGCTGGCTGTCACAATGGCTGGCTGGGCTGGGCTGGATGGGCCGGGCTGGCTGGGCTGGGCTGGGCTGGTGGGGCCTGGCTGGGCCGGGCTGGCTGGGCCGGGCTGGCTGGGCTGGGCCTGGCTGGGCCTTGCTGGCTGGAACAATGGCTGACTGGCTGTCACAATGGCTGGCCGGCTGTCTGGCTGTCTGGGCCGGGCTGTCTGGGCTGGGCTGGCTGGTCCGGGCCGGCTTGGCTGGGCCTGGCTGGGCCTGGCTGGCTGGAACAATGGCTGGCTGGCTGTCACAATGGACCAGCCAGGCCCAGCGCAGCCAGGCACAGCCAACCCAGCCCAGCCAGCCCGGACCAGCCAGCCAGGCCCAGCCAGCAGGTCCCAGCCCTGGCCAGCCAGCCCGCCCAGCTAGCCCGCCCAGCCTGCCCAGCCCAGCCAGGCCCAGCCCAGCCCGGCCCAGCCAGCCAGTCCAAGCCCAGCCTTGACCAGCCAGCCCGGCCCAGCCAGCCCGGCCCAGCCAGCCAGGCCCAGCCCACTGCGGCCCAGCCAGCCAGGCCCATCCCACTGCGGCCCAGCCAGCTGGCCCGGCCGGCC
Source organism: Erythrolamprus reginae (assembly GCF_031021105.1). NCBI lineage: Eukaryota > Metazoa > Chordata > Lepidosauria > Squamata > Dipsadidae > Erythrolamprus > Erythrolamprus reginae. The sequence goes on along the minus strand of NC_091951.1, from coordinate 213,952,657 downwards.
AGGCCCAGCCAGCCAAGCCAGGCCCAGCCCAGCCAGGCACAGCCAGCCAGCCATTGTGCCAGCAAGCCAGCCATTGTGCCAGCCAGCCAGCCATTGTTCCAGCCAGCCAGGCATTTTGCCAGCCAGCCCGGCATATCCAGCCCAGCCCAGCCCAGCCCAGCCAGGCCCAGCCCAGCCAGCCAGCCAGCCAGCCAGCCAGCCAGCCAGCCATTGTGACAGACAGCCAGCCATTGTGACAGCCAGCCAGCCAGCCCAGCCAGCCAGGCCAAGCCAGCCAGGCCCAGCCAGGCCCAGCCCAGCCAGGCCCAACCAGCCAGGCCCAGCACAGCCTGGCCCAACCAGCTCAGCCCAGCCAGCCAGCCAGGCCCCGCCAGCCAGCCAGCCAGCCATTGTTCCAGCCAGCCAGTCAGCCAGCCTCCCAGCCAGCCAGCCTTCCAGCCAGCCAGCCCAGCCAGCCAGCCTTCCAGCCAGCCAGCCCAGCCAGCCAGCCCAGCCAGCCAAGCCCAGCCTGGCTGGCCCAGCCAGGCCCGGCTAGCCAGGCCCAGCCCAGCCAGCCTGGACCAGCCAGGCCCAGCCAGCCCCAGCCGGGCGCAGCCCAGCCAGGCCCATCCAGCCAGGCCCAGCCTGCCCATCCAGCCAGGCCCAGCCCAATGTGGCCCAGCCAGCTGAGCCCGGCCGGCCAGGCCCAGCCAGCCAGGCCCAGCCCAGCCCAGCCAGGCCCAGCCAGCCAGCCAGCCAGCCAGCCAGCCATTGTGACAGCCAGCCAGCCATTGTGACAGCCAGCCAGGCATTTTGCCAGCCAGCCCGGCCCAGCCAGCCCAGCCCAGCCCGCCCGGCCCAGCCATGCCCCACCAGCCAGTCCCAGCCAGCCAGCCAGCCAGCCATTGTGATAGCCAGCCAGGCATTGTGACAGCCAGCAAGCCATTTTTCCAGCCAGCCAGGCCCAGCCAGGCCCAGCCCAGCCAGCCCGGCCCAGCCAGCCCAGCCCGCCCGGCCCAGCCAGGCCCCGCTAGCCAGGCCCAGCCCAGCCAGCCCGGCCCAGCCAGCCAGCCAGCCAGCCAGCCATTGTGATAGCCAGCCAGGCATTGTGACAGTCCGAATCTGATGGATGCGTGTTCACAAAAGGGCAAGGTAAGACTTATGAAATTGTTCTTGTTTATGTTGATGATATTGTTTATGTAGGTCTCAATGAAAGCACTAGTCAAACTTTTGCTAAGGGCCTTGAGAAACATTTCACCTTGAAAAGCCTAGGGCATATCAATGATTATCTAGGTGTTCAGTTTGAGAAAACTGAGAAGGGGTTCTCTCTTTCACAAGAAAGTAAGGTTGACCAGCTTTTGCAAAATTGTAACATGTCTGATGCGCATACTTGTCGTTCTCCTATGCAAACTGACTTTTACAGGTTAACCCGAGATGAGTATCCTGATTTTGAGAACAAAACATTGTACCGGTCAGTGATTGGATCGCTATTGTACATCAGCAGCTGGACGAGACCTGACATTTCACTGAGTGTGAATCTACTGTCCAGATACGTTGGAAAGGCTACCACGTTTCATTGGTCTTGCATAAAGAAGCTGCTCAAATACATGAAGCTCACGAAAGGCAAGAAGCTGTACCTTGAGCCAGATCATGTTGAGTACCCTGAAGTGATTTGTTATGCTGATGCTGACTGGGCAAGTGACACAGAAACACGAAAAAGTACTTCTGGTTATATCATGTTTTTAAATGGTTGTCCTTTCTTTTGGAAAGTTAGGCAGCAGAAGTTTATTTCTTGCTCTTCAACTGAATCTGAATATGCATGTGTTTCTGATTGCTGTAATGCATTAATGTCTCTTTTTCCTCTCATTGATAGTATTTGGAAAGGTCCTATGACACCAATTGTTATTATGGAGGATAATGTTTCAGTTGCATTCATTGCTGAAGCTGAATTTGTTGGAGCTCGTTCACGGCACATTCACATCCGGTATAAAAATATCCGAGAGAAGGTGAAAGATGGTTTCGTGAAATTTCAGTATGTGGCTACTACTGAGCAGATCGCTGACTTGCTGAATAAGCCATTGCCAGCTGATCAACATGAATACCTCACCAACAAATTGTGCCTTAAGTGAATTGATGTCTTGATGTCCTGATGTCCCTCTTGTCTCTGATGACTGACAAAGAAGGGGTGTCACGCTGGAAATTGCCAGCCCCCATGACATTGAGAAACATCCAGTAGTTAGAGAGTTAATTCTGTCTAGTAAGGTAGCTCCTCCTGTGTGATGTAATTGTTTGCTCACATCCTGTCTCTTCTCCAAGAAGAAGGGCCGTCCTTATTCCGAGGACATCTTTTTCTCCATACATCCTACCTAGAGGATGTGCTTTTCATGTCTCTCCAGACATTTATTGTTTTTATACTTTTCTAATAAAAAGTAACTTGTTCATTCGAACATGCTTGTCTGTACTTCACTATCCATCACCTCTGGAAGCTCCCGGCTCACTCCTCACGGGCTGAGCGCCTTGTCTAAGGTAAGGGGGTCTTCTAAATCCCGACACAGACAGCCATTGTGACAGCCAGCCAGCCATTGTGACGGCCAGCCAGCCATTGTTCCAGCCAGCCAGGCCAAGCCAGGCCCAGCCCAGACAGCCCAGCCCAGACAGCCAGGCCCAGACAGGCCCAGCACAGCCAGCCTGGCCCAGCCAGCCCAGCCTAGCCAGCCCAGCACATCCCACCCGACCCAGCCAGGCCCCGCCAGCCAGGCCCAGCCGGCCAGGCTCAGCCAGCCAGCCAGCCAGCCATTGTGACAGCCAGCCAGCCATTGTTCCAGCCAGCCAGGCCCAGCCAGGCCCATCCTAGCCAGCCCGGCCCAGCCAGCCAGGCCCAGCCAGGCCCAGCCCAGCCAGCCCGACCCAGCCAGCCCGGCCCAGCCAACCCAACCAAGCCAGCCCAGCCCGGCCCAGCCAGCCCAGCCCGCCCAGGCAAGCAAGGCCACGCCAGCCAGGCCCAGCAAGGCCACACCAGCCAGGCCCAGCCAGCCAGCCAGCCAGCCAGCCATTGTGACAGCCAGCCAGCCATTGTGACAGCCAGCCAGCCATTGTTCCAGCCAGCCAGGCCCAGCCAGGCCCGGCCCAGCCAGGCCCAGCCCAGCCAGCCTGGCCCAGCCAGCCCGGCCCAGCCAGGCCCAGCCCAGCCCACCCGGCCCAGCCAGCCCAGCCCGCCCGGTACAGCCATGCCCCGCCAGCCAGGACCAGCCAGTCAGGACCAGCCAGCTAGGCCCAGCCAGCCAGCCAGCCAGCCAGCCATTGTGACAGCCAGCCAGCCATTGTGACAGCCAGCTAGCCATTGTTCCAGTCAGCCCGGCCCAGCCAGCCCCGACAGCCAGGCCCATCCAGCCTGGCCCATCCAGCCAGGCAGCCAGCCATTGTGACAGCCAGCCAGCCATTGTTCCAGCCAGCCAGGCCCAGCCCAGCCAGCCCGGCCCAGCCTGCCCGGCCCAGCCAGCCTGGCCCAGCCAGCCCACCCAGCCCAGCCCAGCCCGACCGGCCCAGCCAGGCCCCGCTAGCCAGGCCCGGCCAGCCAGGCCCAGCCAGCCAGCCAGCCAGCCATTGTGACAGCCTGCCCGGCCCAGCCAGCCAGGCCCAGCCAGGCCCAGGCCAGAAAGCCCGGCCCAGCCAGCCTGGCCCAGCCAGCACAGCCCAGCCCGCCCGGCCAAGCCAGGCCCCGCCAGCCAGCCATTGTGACAACCAGCCAGCCATTGTGACAGCCAGCCAGCCATTGTGACAGCCAGCCAGGCCCAGCCAGGCCCAGCCCAGCCAGCCAGGCCCAGCCACCCAGGCCCAGCCCACCCCGCCCGGCCAAGCCAGGCCCCGCCAGCCAGCCATTGTGACAGCCAGCCAGCCATTGTGACAGCCAGCCAGCCATTGTTCCAGCCAGCCCGGCCCAGCCAGGACCAGCCCAGCCAGGACCAGCCAGCCAGCTAGCCAGCCATTGTGACAGCCAGCCAGCCAGCCATTGTGACAGCCAGCTAGCCATTGTTCCAGGCAGCCAGGCCCAGCCAGGCCCAGCCCAGCCAGCCCAGCCCAGCCAGCCCGGCCCAGCCAGTCAGACCCAGCCAGTAAGGCGAACCCAGCCAGCCAGCCAGCTATTGTGACAGCCAGCCAGCCATTGTGACAGCCAGCCATTGTTCCAGCCAGCCAGGCCCAGCCAGGCCCAGCCCAGCCATCCCGGCCCAGCCAGCCCGGCCCAGCCAGCCCAGCCCAGCCAGCCTGGCCCAGTCAGCCCGGCCCAGCCAACCCAGCCCAGCCCGCCCGGCCCAGCCAGGCCCAGCCCGCCCGGTCCAGCCAGGCCCCGCCAGCCAGGCCCAGCCAGCCCAGACCAGCCAGTCAGGCCCAGCCAGCCAGGCCCAGCCAGCCAGCCAGCCAGCCAGCCATTGTGACAGCCAGCCAGCCATTGTGACAGCCAGCTAGCCATTGTTCCAGCCAGCCAGGCCCAGCCAGGCCCAGCCCAGACAGCCCGGCCCAGCCAGCCCGGCCTAGCCAGCCCAGCCCGGCCTAGCCAGCCCAGCCCGGCCTAGCCAGCCCAGCCCAGCCCAGCCAGCCTGGCCCAGTCAGCCCGGCCCAGCCAGCCCCGACAGCCAGGCCCATCCAGCCAGGCCCATCCAGCCAGGCAGCCAGCCATTGTGACAGCCAGCCAGCCATTGTTCCAGCCAGCCAGGCCCAGCCCAGCCAGCCCGGCCCAGCCAGCCCGGCCCAGCCAGCCTGGCCCAGCCAGCCCGCCCAGCCGAGCCCAGCCCGCCCGGCCCAGCCAGACCCCGCCAGCCATTGTGACAGCCAGCCAGCCATTGTGACAGCCAGCCAGCCATTGTGACAGCCAGCCAGCCATTGTGACAGCCAGCCAGCCATTGTTCCAGTCAGCCGGGCCCAGCCAGGCCCAGCCCAGCCAGCCAGGCCCAGCCAGCCAGGCCCAGCCAGCCAGGCCCAGCCAGCCAGGCCCAGCCCAGCCAGCCCGGCCCAACCAGCCCGGCCCATCCAGCCCAGCACAGCCAGCCCGGCCCAGCCAGCCGGGCCCAGCCGAGCCAGCCCGGCACAACCAGCCTGGCAAAGCCAGCCCGGCACAGCCAGCCCGACCCAGCCAGCCGAGCCCAGCCAGCCTGGCCTAGCCAGCCCGACCCAGCCAGGCCCAGCCAGCCAGCCAGCCAGCCAGCCAGCCATTGTGACAGCCAGCCAGGCATTGTGACAGCCAGCCAGCCATTGTGACAGCCAGCCAGCCATTGTTCCAGCCAGCCAGGCCCAGCCAGGCCCGGCCAGGCCCAGCCCAGCCAGCCCGTCCCAGCCAGCCCGTCCCAGCCAGCCCCAGCCCAGCCAGCTTGGCCCAGCCAGCCAGCCAGCCAGCCAGCCAGCCAGCCATTGTGACAGCCAGCCAGCCATTGTGACTGGGCTGGGCCTGGCTGGGCCTGGCTGGCTGGGGCTGGCTGAGCTGGGCCTGGCTGGGCTGGGCTGGGCTGGCCGGGCTGGACTGCCTGGGCTGGGCCGGGCTAGCCGGGCTGGACTGGCTGGACTGGGCTGGGCCTGGCTGGCTGGGCTGGCTGGCTGGCTGGCTGGAACACTGGCTGGCTGGCTGGCTGTCATAATGGCTGGATGGCTGTCACAATGGCTAGCTGGCTGGCTGGCTGGGCCTGGCTTGCTGAGGCTGGCTGGCGGGGCCTGGCTTGCTGAGGCTGGCTGGCGGGGCCTGGCTGGCAGGGCCGGGCTGGCTGGGCAGGGCTGGCTGGGCAGGGCTGGCTGCGCTGGGCCTGGCTGGGCTTGGCTGGCGGGGTCTGGCTGGGCCGGGCTGGATGGGCCGGGCTGGCTTGGTTGGGCCGGCTGGGCCGGGCTGGCTGGGCCGGGCTGGCTGGGCTGGGCCTGGCTGGGCCTGGCTGGGCATGGCTGGCTGGGCCTGGCTGGCAGGGCTGGGCCTGGCTGGGCCTGGATGGCTGGAACAATGGCTGGCTGGCTGTCACAATGGCTGGCTGGCTGTCACAATGGCTGGCTGGGCTGGGCTGGCTGGGCCGGGCCGGCTGGGCCGGGCTTGCTGGGCTGGGCCTGGCTGGGCCTGGCTGGCTGGAACAATGGCTGGCTGGCTGGAACATTGGCTGGCTGGCTGGAACAATGGCTGGCTGGCTGGAACAATGGCTGTTTGGCTGGCTGTCTGGGCCTGTCTGGGCCTTGCTGGCTGGAACAATGGCTGGCTGGCTGGAACAATGGCTGGCTTGCTGTCACAATGGCTGGCTGGCTGTCACAATGGCTGTCTGGCTGTCACAATGGCTGTCTGGCTGGCTGGCTGGGCCTGGCTAGCGGGGCCTGGCTGGGCTGGGCGTGCTGGGCTGGCTGGGCCGGGCTGGCTGGGTCGGGCCTGGCTGGGCCTGGCTGGCTGGCCGGGCCTGGCTGGCTGGAAAAATGGCTGGCTGGCTCTCACAATGCCTGGCTGGCTATCACAATGGCTGGCTGGCTGGCTGGCTGGGCCTGGCTGGAGGGGCCTGGCTGTGCCGGGCGGGCTGGGCTGGCTGGCTGGGCCGGGCTGGCTGGGCCGGGCTGGCTGGGCCGGGCAGGCTGGACCGGGCTGGCTAGGCTGGGCCTGGCTGTGCCTGGCTGGCTGGGCCGGGCTGGCTTAAACAATGGTTGGCTGGCTATCACAATGGCTGGCTGGCTGGCTTTCACAATAGCTGGCTGGCTGGCTGGCTGGTTGGCTGTGCCTGGCTGGCTGTGCCTGGCTGGCGGGGCCTGGCTGGGCCGGGCGGGCTGGGCTGGCTGGGCTGGGCTGTCTGGGCCGGGCTGGCTGTCTGGGCTTGCCCGGGCTGGCTGGCTGAAACAATGGCTGGCTGGCTGTCACAATGGCTGGCTGGCTGTCACAATGGCTGTTTGGCTGGCTGGCTGGGCCTGGCTGGGCCTGGCTGGCTGGAACAATGGCTGGCTGGCTGTCACAATGGCTGGCTGGCTGTCACAATGGCTGGCTGGCTGGGCCTGGCTGGCTGGGCCTGGCTGGCGGGGCCTGGCTGGGTCGGGCAGGCTGTGCTGGGCTGGCTGGGCCGGGCTGGCTGGACCAGGCTGGCTGTGCTGGGCTGGCTGGGCCTGGCTGGCTGAAACAATGGCTGGCTGTCACAATGGCTGGCTGGCTGGCTGGCTGGCTGGCTGGGCCTGGCTGGCTGGGCCTGGCTGGTGGGGCCTGGCTGGGCCGGGTGGGCTGGGCCGGCAGGCTGGGCCTGGCTGGCTGGGCCGGGCTGGCTGGGCTGGGCTGGCTGGGTCGGGCTGGCTGGGCTGGGCCTGGCTGGCTGGGCCGGGCTGGCTGGGCTGGGCCTTGGTGGGTGGAACAATGGCTGGCTGGCTGTCACAATGGCTGGCTGGCTGTCACAATGGCTGGCTGGCTGTCACAATGGCTGGCTGGCTGTCACAATGGCTGGCTGGCTGGCTGGCTGGCTGGCTGGCTGGGCCGGGCAGGCTGGGCTGGGACTGGCTGGGTCTGGCTGGCTGGGCCGAGCTGGTTGGGTCGGGCTGGCTGGGCTGGGCCTGGCTGGCTGGAACAATGGCTGGCTGGCTGTCACAATGGCTGGCTGCCTGGCTGGCTGGGCCTGGCTGGCTGGGCCTGGCTGTCGGGGCCTGGCTGGGCTGGGCAGGCTGGGCTGGGCTGGCTGGGCCGGGCTGAATGGGCCAGGCTGGCTGGGCTGGGCTGGCTAGGCCGGGCTGGCTGAGCTGGGCCTGGCTAGGCCTGGGTGGCTGGAACAATGGCTGGCTGGCTGTCACAATGGCTGTCTGGCTGTCACAATGGCTGGCTGGCTGGCTGGCGGGCTGGCTGGCTGGCTGGCTGGGCATGGCTGGCGTGGCCTTGCTGGGCCGGGCTGGCTGTGATGCGCCTGGCTGGGCTTGGCTGGCTGGAACAATGGCTGGCTGGCTGTCACAATGGCTGGCTGGCTGTCACAATGGCTGGTTGGCTGTAACAATGGCTGGCTGGCTGGCTGGATGGCTGGGCATGGCTGGCCGGGCCTGACTGGCGGGGCCTGGCTGGGCCGGGCGGGCTGGGCTGGGCTGAGTGGGCTGGCTGGGCCAGGCTGGCTGGGCCGGGCTGGCTGGGCCGGGCTGGCTGGGCTGGGCCTGGCTGGCTGGAACAATGTCTGGCTGGCTGTCACAATGGCTGGCTGGCTGCGTGGCTGGGCCTGGCTGGCTGGGCCTGGCTGGGCTGGCTGGGCTGGGCCGGGCCGGGCTGGCTGGGCTGGGCCTGGCTGGGCCTGGCTGGCTGGGCCTGGCTGTCGGGGCCTGGCTGGGCCGGGTGGGCTGGGCTGGGCTGGCTGGGTCGGGCTGGCCGGGCTGGGCCTGGCTGGCTGGAACAATGTCTGGCTGGCTGTCACAATGGCTGGCTGGCTGCGTGGCTAGGCCTGGCTGGCTGGGCCTGGCTATCGGGTCCTGGCTGGGCTTGGCGGGCTGGGCTGGGCTGGGCTGGCTGGGCCGGGCTGACTGTGCCAGGCTGGCTGGGCTGGGCTGGCTGGGCCGGGCTGGTTGGGCCGGGCTGGCTGGGCTGGGCCTGGCTGGGCCTGGCTGGCTGGAACAATGGCTGGCTGGCAGTCACAATGGCTGGCTGGCTGGCTGGCTGGTCCTGGCTGGTTGGGCCTGACTGGCTGGGCCGGGCTGGCTGGCGGGGCCTGGCTGGACCGGGCGGGCTGGGCTGGGCCGGGTTGGCTGGGCTGGGCCTGGCTGGGCCTGGCTGGCTGGGCCTGGCTGTCGGGGCCTGGCTGGGCCGGGCGGGCTGGTCTGGGCCGGGCTGACTGGGCCAGGCTGGTTGGGCTGGGCTGGCTGGGCCGGGCTGGCTGGGTCGGGCCGGCTGGGCTGGGCCTGGCTGGGCCTGGCTGGCTGGAACAATGGCTGGCTGGCTGTCACAATGGCTGGCTGGCTGTCACAATGGCTGTCTGGCTGTCACAATGGCTGGCTGGCTGTCTGGCTGGGCCTGGCTGGCTGGGCCTGACTGGCTGGGCCGGGCTGGCTGGGCTGGGCCTGGCTAGGCCTGGCTGGCTGGAACAATGGCTGGCTGGCTGTCACAATGGCTGGCTGGCTGTCACAATGGCTGGCTGGCTGGCTGGCTGGCTGGCTGGCTGGGCCTGGCTGGCGTGGCCTTGCTGGGCCTGGCTGGCGTGGTCTTGCTGGGCTGGGCGGGCTGGGCTGGCTGGGCTGGGCCGGGCCGGGCTGGCTGGGCTGGGCCTGGCTGGGCCTGGCTGGCTGGGCCTGGCTGTCGGGGCCTGGCTGGGCCGGGTGGGCTGGGCTGGGCTGGCTGGGTCGGGCTGGCCAGGCTGGGCCTGGCTGGCTGGGCCGGGATGGCTGGGCTGGGCCTGGCTGGGCCTGGCTGGGTGGAACAATGGCTGGCTGGCTGTCACAATGGCTGATTGGCTGTCACAATGGCTGGATGGCTGTCACAATGGCTGGCTGGCTGGCTGGCTGGCTGGGCCGGGCAGGCTGGGCTGGGGCTGGCTGGGTCTGGCTGGCTGTCACAATGGCTGGTTGGCTGTCACAATGGCTGGCTGGCTGTCACAATGGCTGGCTGGCTGGCTGGCTGGCTGGCTGGCTGGGCATGGCTGGCGTGGCCTTGCTGGGCCGGGCTGGCTGTGATGCGCCTGGCTGGGCTTGGCTGGCTGGAACAATGGCTGGCTGGCTGTCACAATGGCTGGCTGGCTGTCACAATGGCTGGTTAGCTGTAACAATGGCTGGCTGGCTGGCTGGATGGATGGGCCTGGCTGGCCGGGCCTGGCTGGCGGGGCCTGGCTGGGCCGGGCGGGCTGGGCTGGGCTGGGCTGAGTGGGCTGGCTGGGCCAGGCTGGCTAGGCCGGGCTGGCTGGGCCGGGCTGGCTGGACTTGCCCTGGCTGGCTGGAACAATGGCTGGCTGGCTGTCACAATGGCTGGCTGGCTGCCTGGCTGGACCTGGCTGGCTGGGCCTGGCTGTCGGGGCCTGGCTGGGCTGGGCGGGCTGGGCTGGCTGGCCCGGGCTGACTGTGCCAGGCTGGCTGGGCTGGGCTGGCTAGGCCGGGCTGGCTGGGCCGGGCTGGCTGGGCTGGGCCTGGCTGGGCCTGGCTGGCTGGGCTGGGCCTGGCTGGGCCTGGCTGGCTGGAACAATGGCTAGCTGGCTGTCACAATGGCTGGCTGGCAGTCACAATGGCTCGCTGGCTGGCTGGCTGGTCCTGGCTGGCTGGTCCTGACTGGCTGGGCCGGGCTGGCTGGCGGGGCCTGGCTGGACCGGGCGGGCTGGGCTGGGCCGGGCTGGCTGGGCTGGGCCGGGCTGACTGGGCCAGGCTGGCTGGGCTGGGCTGGCTGGGCCGGGCTGGCCGGGTCGGCTGGGCCGGGCTGGCTGGGCCTGGCTGGCTGGAACAATGGCTAGCTGGCTGTCACAATGGCTGGCTGGCTGCCTGGCTGGGCCTGGCTGGCTGGGCCTGGCTGTCGGGGCCTGGCTGGGCTGGGCGGGCAGAGCTGGGCTGGCTGGGCCGGGCTGACTGTGCCAGGCTGGCTGGGCCTGGCTGGCGGGGCCTGGCTGGGCCGGGCGGGCTGGGATGGGCTGGCTGGGCCGGGCTGGCTGGGCCGGGCTGGCTGGGCTGGGCCTGGCTGGGCCTGGCTGGCTGGGCCGAGCTGGTTAGGCTGGGCCTGGCTGGGCCTGGCTGGCTGGAACAATGGCTGGCTGGCTGTCACAATGGCTGGCTGGCTGGCTGGCTGGCTGGCTGGGCCGGACAGGCTGGGCTGGGTCTGGCTGGGTCTGGCTGGCTGGGCCGAGCTGCCTGGGTTGGGCTGTCTGGGCTGGCTGGCTGTCACAATGGCTGGCTGGCTGTCACAATGGCTGGTTGGCTGTAACAATGGCTGGCTGGATGGATGGGTGGCGGGGCCTGGCTGGCCGGGCCTGGCTGGCGGGGCCTGGCTGGGCCGGGCGGGCTGGGCCTGGCTGGCTGGAACAATGGCTAGCTGGCTGTCACAATGGCTGGCTGGCTGCCTGGCTGGGCCGGCTGGCTGGGCCTGGCTGTCGGGGCCTGGCTGGGCTGGGCGGGCAGAGCTGGGCTGGCTGGGCCGGGCTGACTGTGCCAGGCTGGCTGGGCCTGGCTGGCGGGGCCTGGCTGGGCCGGGCGGGCTGGGATGGGCTGGCTGGGCCGGGCTGGCTGGGCCGGGCTGGCTGGGCTGGGCCTGGCTGGGCCTGGCTGGCTGGGCCGAGCTGGCTAGGCTGGGCCTGGCTGGGCCTGGCTGGCTGGAACAATGGCTGGCTGGCTGTCACAATGGCTGGCTGGCTGGCTGGCTGGCTGGCTGGCTGGGCCGGACAGGCTGGGCTGGGTCTGGCTGGGTCTGGCTGGCTGGGCCGAGCTGCCTGGGTTGGGCTGTCTGGGCTGGCTGGCTGTCACAATGGCTGGCTGGCTGTCACAATGGCTGGTTGGCTGTAACAATGGCTGGCTGGCTGGCTGGATGGCGGGGCCTGGCTGGCCGGGCCTGGCTGGCGGGGCCTGGCTGGGCCGGGCGGGCTGGGCTGGGTGGGCTGGCTGGGCCAGGCTGGCTGGGCCGGGCTGGGTGGGCCGGGCTGGCTGGGCTGGGCCTGGGTGGCTGGAACAATGGCTGGCTGGCTGTCACAATGGCTGCCTGGTTGCCTGGCTGGGCCTGGCTGGCTGGGCCTGGCTGTCGGGGCCTGGCTGGGCTGGGCGGGCTGGGCTGGGCTGGCTGGGCCGGGCTGACTGTGCCAGGCTGGCTGGGCTGGGCTGGCTGGCCCGGGCTGGCTGGGCTGGACTGGCTGGCCCGGGCTGGCTGGGCTGGGCCGGGCTGGCTGGAACAATGGCTAGCTGGCTGTCACAATGGCTGGCTGGCTGGCTGGCTGGTCCTGGCTGGCTGGTCCTGGCTGGCTGGGCCTGGCTAGCGGGGCCTGGCTGGGCCGGGCGGGCTGGGCTGGCTGGGCCGGGCTGGCTGGGCTGGGCCTGGCTGGGCCGGGCTGGCTGGCGGGGCCTGGCTGGGTCGGGCTGGCTGGGCTGGGCTGGCTGGGCAGGGCTGGCTGGACCAGGCTGGCTGTGCTGAAACAATGGCTGGCTGGCTGTCACAATGGCTGGCTGGCTGTCACAATGGCTGGCTGGCTGGCTGGCTGGGCCTGGCTGGTGGGGCCTGACTGGCTGGGCGGGCTGAGCTGGGCTGGCTAGGCTGGGCTGGCTGTCTGGGCTGGGCCGGGCTGGGCCGGGCTGTCTGGGCCGGGCTGTCTGGGCCGGGCTGTCTGGGCTGGGCCGGGCTGGGGCTGGCTGGCTGGAACAATGGCTGGCTGGCTGTCACAATGGCTGGCTGGCTGTCACAATGGCTGGCTGGCTGTCACAATGGCTGGCTGGCTGGGCCTGGCTGGCTGGGCCTGGCTGGCGGGGCCTGGCTGGGTCGGGCAGGCTGGGCTGGGCTGGCTGGGCAGGGCTGGCTGGACCAGGCTGGCTGTGCTGAAACAATGGCTGGCTGGCTGTCACAATGGCTGGCTGGCTGTCACAATGGCTGGCTGGCTGGCTGGCTGGGCCTGGCTGGTTGGGCCTGACTGGCTGGGCTAGGCTGGCTGGGCTTGGCCTGGCTAGGCCTGGCTGGCTGGAACAATGGCTGGCTGGTTGTCACAATGGCTGGCTGGCTGTCACAATGGCTGGCTGGCTGGCTGGCTGGCTGGCTGGGCCTGGCTGGCGTGGCCTTGCTGGGCCTGACTGGCGTGGCCTTGCTGGGCTGGGCGGGCTGGGCTGGCTGGGCCGGGCCGGGCTGGCTTGGTTGGGCCGGCTGGGCCAGGCTGGCTGGGCTGGGCCTGTCTGGGCCTGGCTGGCTGGGCTGGGCTGGCTGGGCTGGGCCTGGCTTGGCCTGGCTGGCTGGAACAATGGCTGGCTGGCTGTCACAATGGCTGGCTGGCTTCTGGAACACATTAAGTTTCTTTAAACAGTCCAGTTCGTGTTCCATAGCCTCATGCCATTTTTCTTGTTCAGAGTCAGGCAAAAGTTTGATCTGGTGAAAATGATCAGGTGGAAGTGTAAGATTGTTACACATGAAAAGATAAGGAGAATCAGATACTTGCTGTGCAAATCTCTTTGGAGGAGTTCCTTTGGTAGTTCTCTTGGAACGTCTGGGAACGCTGGTCCATTCATCATCATCATCTCCGCCTTCAAGTTCATCACCAGAGGTTTCCTCGGCAACTGTCGAAGGCTGTTCATCATCTGGAACATCAGGAATTTCTGGCACAGCTTCCTGGGCTTCAGGACTCTGCACACTTTCCTTAGGAAAATAAACTGAAGTATCATTACTATGTATACTGGACCAATTTGTGTCTTCCTCAAATTTGGCTGAATTAGAAATATAAACTCTGTGATGAGAGTCAGCAAATTTGTGGTACTTGGAGACTTCATCAAAGCCGATGAATCTCATTCTTTCTGACACAGGACCTCCTTTTCTTCTCTGTTCAACTGGAATGTTAACAGTGGCATAACAACCAAAAATGTAAATGTTTTGAATGTCAGGTTTCTTGCCATGGAGCAAGTAATAAGGAGTGTCTTGAATGACGCTACTCCATGTTCTGTTAACAATGTAATTAGCATACCTTAATGCTTCGCCCCAGTATGAAAAGTCCACGTTTGCATCCTCAATGAGACAACGAAACATTGTCTGCAGAATCCCGTTCCTGCGTTCGCACACACCATTGTGAGCCGGCGTCCCGGGTGATGAGGTCTGCTGGCGGATTCCATTCCTGGCCATCCATCCTTGGAACTGTTGCGACATAAATTCGCCTCCACGATCACTTTGAATCCGCTTGATCCAGACGTCGTGTTGGGTAAGTATCTCTGCAGCAAAGCCTTTAAAAGCCTCAAACGCCTCTGATTTTTGTTTTAAAAGAAAAACATAGCCAAATCGTGAGTAACTGTCAACTACAGTTAAGAAGTACTTACGTTTACCAACAGTAGGCCGAAATGGACCGACAACGTCGGTATGGACCAATTCAAAGATGCGTGTACAGAGCCGGACAGCAATTTTTGGAACTGGGGAATGACGGGATTTTGCGGAATTACAAATTTTACAATCTAGGTAAACCTTGCAAGCCCCATCAATTGTGAACCCATCAACATATTCAGACATCTTTGCTAAGACGGGGTAAGAAGCATGCCCCAAGTGACGATGCCATCTGTGAATGCACCTGGAATGAAAAGATTTGTTTGTTAACATATGTTTAACATTTTTAACAGCATTAGGAACCTCAGGGGTTTCATTGGTTTTAGGAACCTTTGAACTAGCGGTGGCACCAGGGTTTCTCTCTGGACCTGTGCAATCGCCCTTTGGAACGCTTATACTTACACTACCTTTGCTGGCAGGTTTTGGTTGCAAATAAAAGACACCTTTGATGGGGATGGCAGTAGCAAGAAGTTTGCCATCCTTGAAAATGTTGGTGTCAACAAGTTCAAAGTTTATTACAACCTTCAATTCTTCTCTCAGGCAATATCCACTAAGGATGTTGTTCTTGGCAGTTGGAACGTAGAAAACATTTGAGATAAGGGAGTCCAGTTCTTTGACGAAGACTTTTCCTTTTCCTTCCACCTTGGAACGTAGACCACCAACTCCATACACTTCTTTGACATCTGTCGGGTGTAGCTCACTGAAGGATTCCTTCCGGTACGCGATGTGTGCCGCTGCTCCACTGTCTAGGGTCCATAACTCACGAATGTCGTAGAGTGGACTCTTGTCAGGAACAATGCTGAGGTGGATGGTACCAACATAAGTAGGTTTCTCATCTTTGGAGTCTTTGGGAGTTGACTTTGCAGCTCCAGAACTCTTTCCTCTGGATCCTTTCTTGTGTGCGCCTTTAGGCTGGGTTGGATAAGGTGGATGATCAGTCTCGCCAGACTTCACACTTTGCACATCAGGAGATTTGCGAGTGTCATCCTTCTTAAAAGGTTTCTGGCGTGAGTACTTTGGAGTACTTGTTTTCTGCTGACCGCCCTTGGCCAAGTTAGATTTAAATGCTGCTGACATAGGTCTAAGGCCAGTGTTCAGCAACTCTGCTTCTTCAGTTAGCATGTTACAGAGTCTCTGAGTAGATTTAAAAGGCAGTGGATATCTGCTGAATCTGTCAACAACGTTCTTCCATTCAGGAGTACTTGGGTTGAACAAAACATCAGAGTCTATAGACATGAGTATAAAGATCAGTCCTATCCTGCAAAGCCATACTTTAAAATCCAGTTGATTTGGTAACAGCACAAACTCACCTTTCAGTGTAGGAGAGGTGATGGCATGCCTTGCTGGAGCAGCTATTTGAACTGCTTGGAGTTGCAGGGGTTGAGCCCCTACTCCTCCTGGCAAACCTTGTGGCTGTCCCATCTGGGAAAGTTGTGCTTGCATCTGTGGAATGAAGACTGGAGGTCTCTGTGGTGAAACAGAAGTACCTAAAACATGAGGAGCCGATTGCCTTTGCATCTTAGCTGTGAGGGAAACTCTAATTGCATTAGGCTTCACTTGAGATGCTTTTGTTTCAGGAATTAACTGTGCCTGTGGCGCATTCCATCCACTAGTGGCCGCTGCTGCGTAACTTTGCTGCAATGGGGGAATTTGCCCCCCCGCACTGCTTGTAGTTTCAAAATGCAGTAAATTCGGCTTTTTTACGGTGGGGTGACTAGCCCCTCCTTTTCCCTCCTTTGAGGCCTCTATGTTTGTTATTTGAGCAGGGAAGATTTGCTTAGCCACTGGAGAGTGAGTTATGTGCGCATGCTTATCTTCGGGGGGATAGGAGGAGTGCATTCCTACGCTATCTCCCTGTGGAGAATGAACATACGTGGCACTTTTCAGGGTCATAGCCTCCATCTTTTTAATAAGAATTCTAAGCTGGAGTTTCTTCAGAGATCGTAATTCAGTCGTGGCTTCATCAGCCTTTTTTAAATAACTGAAATAGATTTCTTGGTGCTCTATAGTTTTCATTGTAGGAAGGTTATCAAAACGGAGACAGACTGACTCTAAGGAAAGTATCTCCTTCTCATCCTTCTCAATGAGCTCTTCAATTTTCTGCAGGCTTAAGGAAATTCCTTTTATTTTAGCAGAAGTGAGAGAGCTAAAATCATCTAGGTGCCTTGTCTTGGTTTTAGCCTTAACGTGGGTGCCAGATGATTGTGAGGGGAACAGAGTTAATGTCTCCTCCTCCTCATCTTCGCTAGGATTAATGGAAAGACTGCCGGAGGGCTCACCCTGGGTAGATTTACAATCCTTTTCCCTGGTTTCTACATCATCAATGAAGTAAGATTCACTTACGGTTTGTTGAGTGCAGGGGTCAGCTAGAAGAAGTTCCTTCTCACCTTGCAGAGACATAGTAGGATTCCTTTTACAATCGGTTACACGAATTGTCTCCTTGAGTTGGGCCAGCTGGTCACTCGAGAGAGAATCAACGTATGACTGCGTGAGAGGATTACGTTTCTTTTTCGCTGGCATTAGGGAAAAATTCCTAGGAAGCTTACGGGGTGTAAGCGGGGTCTGTTACTTCAATAACAACCATCCTCTGCTACCATGTCGGGATTTAGAAGACCCCCTTACCTTAGACAAGGCGCTCAGCCCGTGAGGAGTGAGCCGGGAGCTTCCAGAGGTGATGGATAGTGAAGTACAGACAAGCATGTTCGAATGAACAAGTTACTTTTTATTAGAAAAGTATAAAAACAATAAATGTCTGGAGAGACATGAAAAGCACATCCTCTAGGTAGGATGTATGGAGAAAAAGATGTCCTCGGAATAAGGACGGCCCTTCTTCTTGGAGAAGAGACAGGATGTGAGCAAACAATTACATCACACAGGAGGAGCTACCTTACTAGACAGAATTAACTCTCTAACTACTGGATGTTTCTCAATGTCATGGGGGCTGGCAATTTCCAGCGTGACAGTCTGGCTGTCACAATGGCTGTTTGGCTGGCTGGCTGGGCCTGTCTGGGCCTGGCTGGCTGTCACAATGGCTGGCTGGCTGTCACAATGGCTAGCGGGCTGGCTGGCTGGCTGGGCCGGGCTGGCTGGGCCAAGCTGGCTGGGCTGGGCTGGCTGGGCTGCGCCTCTCTGGGCCTGGCTGGCAGGGCCTGGCTGGGCCGGGTGGGCTGGGCTGTGCTGGGCTGTGCGGGGCTGTGCTGGCTGGGCCGGGCTGGCTGGGCCGGGCTGGCTGTGCTGCGCCTGGCTGGGCTTGGCTGGCTGGAACAATGGCTGTCTGGCTGTCACAATGGCTGTCTGGCTGTCACAATGGCTGGCTGGCTGTGCTGCGCCTGGCTGGGCTTGGCTGGCTGGAACAATGGCTGTCTGGCTGTCACAATGGCTGGCTGGCTGGCTGGGTGGGCTTGGCTAGCGGGGCCTGGCTGGGCTGGGCGGTCTGGGCTGGCTGGGCCGGGCTGGCTGGGCCGGGCCTGGCTGGGCCTGGCTGGCTGGCTGGGCCTGGCTGGCTGGAAAAATGGCTGGCTGGCTGTCACAATGCCTGGCTGGCTATCACAATGGCTGGCTGGCTGGCTGGCTGGGCCTGGCTGGAGGGGCCTGGCTGTGCCGGGCGGGCTGGGCTGGCTGGCTGGGCCGGGCTGGCTGGGCCGGGCTGGCTGGGCCAAGCAGGCTGGACCGGGCCGGCTAGGCTGGGCCTGGCTGGGCCGGGCTGGCTTAAACAATGGTTGGCTGGCTCTCACAATGGCTGGCTGGCTGGCTTTCACAATAGCTGGCTGGCTGGATGGCTGGTTGGCTGTGCCTGGCTGGCTGTGCCTGGCTGGCGGGGCCTGGCTGGGCCGGGCGGGCTGGGCTGGGCTGGATGGGCTGGGCTGTCTGGGCCGGGCTGGCTGTCTGGGCTGGGCCGGGCTGGCTGCCTGAAACAATGGCTGGCTGGCTGTCACAATGGCTGGCTGGCTGTCACAATGGCTCTTTGGCTGGCTGGCTGGGCCTGTCTGGGCCTGGCTGGCTGGAACAATGGCTGGCTGGCTGTCACAATGGCTGGCTGGCTGGCTGGGCCGGGCTGGCTGGGCCAAGCTGGCTGGGCTGGGCTGGCTGGGCTGCGCCTCTCTGGGCCTGGCTGGCAGGGCCTGGCTGGGCCGGGTGGGCTGGGCTGTGCTGGGCTGTGCGGGGCTGTGCTGGCTGGGCCGGGCTGGCTGGGCCGGGCTGGCTGTGCTGCGCCTGGCTGGGCTTGGCTGGCTGGAACAATGGCTGGCTGGCTGTCACAATGGCTGTCTGGCTGTCACAATGGCTGGCTGGCTGGCCGGCCTGGGCTGGCTGGGCCGGGCTGGCTGGGCCGAGCTGGCTGGGCTGGGCTGGCTGGGCTGGGCCTCTCTGGGCCTGGCTGGCAGGGCCTGGCTGGGCCGGGCGGGCTGTGCTGTGCTGTGCTGGGCGGGGCTGGGCTGGCTGGGCCGGGCTGGCTGGGCCGGGCTGGCTGTGCTGCGCCTGGCTGGGCTTGGCTGGCTGGAACAATGGCTGTCTGGCTGTCACAATGGCTGTCTGGCTGTCACAATGGCTGGCTGGCTGGCTGGGTGGGCCTGGCTAGCGGGGCCTGGCTGGGCTGGGCGGGCTGGGCTGGCTGGGCTGGGCTGGCTGGGCCGGGCCTGGCTGGGCCTGGCTGGGCCTGGCTGGCTGGAAAAATGGCTGGCTGGCTGTCACAATGCCTGGCTGGCTATCACAATGGCTGGCTGGCTGGCTGGCTGGGCCGGGCTGGCTGGGCCGGGCTGGCTGGGCCGGGCAGGCTGGACCGGGCTGGCTAGGCTGGGCCTGGCTGGGCCGGGCTGGCTTAAACAATGGTTGGCTGGCTCTCACAATGGCTGGCTGGCTGGCTTTCACAATAGCTGGCGGGCTGGATGGCTGGTTGGCTGTGCCTGGCTGGCTGTGCCTGGCTGGCGGGGCCTGGCTGGGCCGGGCGGGCTGGGCTGGGCTGGATGGGCTGGGCTGTCTGGGCCGGGCTGGCTGTCTGGGCTAGGCCGGGCTGGCTGGCTGAAACAATGGCTGGCTGGCTATCACAATGGCTGGCTGGCTGGCTGGCTGGGCCTGGCTGGAGGGGCCTGGCTGTGCCGGGCGGGCTGGGCTGGCTGGCTGGGCCGGGCTGGCTGGGCCGGGCTGGCTGGGCCGGGCAGGCTGGACCGGGCTGGCTAGGCTGGGCCTGGCTGGGCCGGGCTGGCTTAAACAATGGTTGGCTGGCTCTCACAATGGCTGGCTGGCTGGCTTTCACAATAGCTGGCTGGCTGGCTGGCTGGTTGGCTGTGCCTGGCTGGCTGTGCCTGGCTGGCGGGGCCTGGCTGGGCCGGGCGGGCTGGGCTGGGCTGGATGGGCTGGGCTGTCTGGGCCGGGCTGGCTGTCTGGGCTGGGCCGGGCTGGCTGGCTGAAACAATGGCTGGCTGGCTGTCACAATGGCTGGCTGGCTGTCACAATGGCTCTTTGGCTGGCTGGCTGGGCCTGTCTGGGCCTGGCTGGCTGGAACAATGGCTGGCTGGCTGTCACAATGGCTGGCTGGCTGTCACAATGGCTGGCTGGCTGGGCCTGGCTGGCTGGGCCTGGCTGGCGGGGCCTGGCTGGGTCGGGCAGGCTGTGCTGGGCTGGCTGGGCCAGGCTGGCTGGACCAGGCTGGCTGTGCTGGGCTGGCTAGGCGTGGCTGGCTGAAACAATGGCTTGCTGGCTGTCACAATGGCTGGCTGGCTGGCTGGCTGGCTGGCTGGCTGGCTGGCTGGCTGGGCCTGGCTGGCTGGGCCTGGCTGGTGGGGCCTGGCTGGGCCGAGTGGGCTGGGCCGGCAGGCTGGGCCTGGCTGGCTGGGCCGGGCTGGATGGGCTGGGCTGGCTGGGTCGGGCTGGCTGGGCTGGGCCTGGCTGGGCCTGGCTGGGTGGAACAATGGCTGGCTGGCTGTCACAATGGCTGGCTGGCTGTCACAATGGCTGGCTGGCTGTCACAATGGCTGGCTGGCTGGCTGGCTGGCTGGCTGGCTGGCTGGGCCGGGCAGGCTGGGCTGGGACTGGCTGGGTATGGCTGGCTGGGCCGAGCTGGTTGGGTCGGGCTGGCTGGGCTGGGCCTGGCTGGCTGGAACAATGGCTGGCTGGCTGTCACAATGGCTGGCTGCCTGGCTGGCTGGGCCTGGCTGGCTGGGCCTGGCTGTCGGGGCCTGGCTGGGCTGGGCAGGCTGGGCTGGGCTGGCTGGGCCGGGCTGACTGGGCCAGGCTTGCTGGGCTGGGCTGGCTAGGCCGGGCTGGCTGGGCTGGGCCTGGCTAGGCCTGGCTGGCTGGAACAATGGCTGGCTGGCTGTCACAATGGCTGTCTGGCTGTCACAATGGCTGGCTGGCTGGCTGGCGGGCTGGCTGGCTGGCTGGCTGGGCATGGCTGGCGTGGCCTTGCTGGGCCGGGCTGGCTGTGATGCGCCTGTGTGGGCTTGGCTGGCTGGAACAATGGCTGGCTGGCTGGCTGGCTGGCGGGCTGGCTGGCTGGCTGGCTGGGCATGGCTGGCTGGCTGGCTGGGCCGGGCGGGCTGGGCTGGGCCTGGCTGGGCCGGGCTGGCTGGGCCGGGCTGGCTGGGCTGGGCCTGGCTGGGCCGGGCCTGGCTGGGCCTGGCTGGCTGGAACAATGGCTGGCTGGCTGTCACAATGGCTGGCTGGCTGTGACAATGGCTGGCTGGCTGGCTGGCTGGCTGGGCCTGGCTGGTGTGGCCTTGCTGGGCCTGGCTGGCGTGGCCTTGCTTGCCTGGGCGGGCTGGGCTGGCTGGGCCGGGCTGGGCTGGCTTGGTTGGGTTGGCTGGGCCGGGCTGGCTGGGTCGGGCTGGCTGGGCTGGGCCTGGCTGGGCCTGGCTGGCTGGGCCGGGCTGGCTAGGATGGGCCTGGCTGGGCCTGGCTGGCTGGAACAATGGCTGGCTGGCTGTCACAATGGCTGGCTGGCTGTCACAATGGCTGGCTGGCTGGCTGGCTGAGCCTGGCTGGCTGGGCCTGGCTGGCGGGGCCTGGCTGGGTCGGGTGGGATGTGCTGGGCTGGCTAGGCTGGACTGGCTGGGCCAGGCTGGCTGTGCTTGGCCTGTCTGGGCCTGGCTGTCTGGGCTGGGCTGTCTGGGCTGGGCCTGGCTTGGCCTGGCTGGCTGGAACAATGGCTGGCTGGCCGTCACAATGGCTGGCTGGCTGTCACAATGGCTGTCTGGCTGTCACAATGGCTGTTTGGCTGGCTGGCTGGGCCTGTCTGGGCCTGGCTGGCTGTCACAATGGCTGGCTGGCTGTCACAATGGCTAGCGGGCTGGCTGGCTGGCTGGGCCGGGCTGGCTGGGCCAAGCTGGCTGGGCTGGGCTGGCTGGGCTGCGCCTCTCTGGGCCTGGCTGGCAGGGCCTGGCTGGGCCGGGTGGGCTGGGCTGTGCTGGGCTGTGCGGGGCTGTGCTGGCTGGGCCGGGCTGGCTGGGCCGGGCTGGCTGTGCTGCGCCTGGCTGGGCTTGGCTGGCTGGAACAATGGCTGGCTGGCTGTCACAATGGCTGTCTGGCTGTCACAATGGCTGGCTGGCTGGCCGGCCTGGGCTGGCTGGGCCGGGCTGGCTGGGCCGAGCTGGCTGGGCTGGGCTGGCTGGGCTGGGCCTCTCTGGGCCTGGCTGGCAGGGCCTGGCTGGGCCGGGCGGGCTGTGCTGTGCTGTGCTGGGCGGGGCTGGGCTGGCTGGGCCGGGCTGGCTGGGCCGGGCTGGCTGTGCTGCGCCTGGCTGGGCTTGGCTGGCTGGAACAATGGCTGTCTGGCTGTCACAATGGCTGTCTGGCTGTCACAATGGCTGGCTGGCTGGCTGGGTGGGCCTGGCTAGCGGGGCCTGGCTGGGCTGGGCGGGCTGGGCTGGCTGGGCTGGGCTGGCTGGGCCGGGCCTGGCTGGGCCTGGCTGGGCCTGGCTGGCTGGAAAAATGGCTGGCTGGCTGTCACAATGCCTGGCTGGCTATCACAATGGCTGGCTGGCTGGCTGGCTGGGCCGGGCTGGCTGGGCCGGGCTGGCTGGGCCGGGCAGGCTGGACCGGGCTGGCTAGGCTGGGCCTGGCTGGGCCGGGCTGGCTTAAACAATGGTTGGCTGGCTCTCACAATGGCTGGCTGGCTGGCTTTCACAATAGCTGGCGGGCTGGATGGCTGGTTGGCTGTGCCTGGCTGGCTGTGCCTGGCTGGCGGGGCCTGGCTGGGCCGGGCGGGCTGGGCTGGGCTGGATGGGCTGGGCTGTCTGGGCCGGGCTGGCTGTCTGGGCTAGGCCGGGCTGGCTGGCTGAAACAATGGCTGGCTGGCTATCACAATGGCTGGCTGGCTGGCTGGCTGGGCCTGGCTGGAGGGGCCTGGCTGTGCCGGGCGGGCTGGGCTGGCTGGCTGGGCCGGGCTGGCTGGGCCGGGCTGGCTGGGCCGGGCAGGCTGGACCGGGCTGGCTAGGCTGGGCCTGGCTGGGCCGGGCTGGCTTAAACAATGGTTGGCTGGCTCTCACAATGGCTGGCTGGCTGGCTTTCACAATAGCTGGCTGGCTGGCTGGCTGGTTGGCTGTGCCTGGCTGGCTGTGCCTGGCTGGCGGGGCCTGGCTGGGCCGGGCGGGCTGGGCTGGGCTGGATGGGCTGGGCTGTCTGGGCCGGGCTGGCTGTCTGGGCTGGGCCGGGCTGGCTGGCTGAAACAATGGCTGGCTGGCTGTCACAATGGCTGGCTGGCTGTCACAATGGCTCTTT
Organism: Erythrolamprus reginae; assembly: GCF_031021105.1. Classification (NCBI taxonomy): domain Eukaryota; kingdom Metazoa; phylum Chordata; class Lepidosauria; order Squamata; family Dipsadidae; genus Erythrolamprus; species Erythrolamprus reginae. The sequence continues at coordinate 213,930,051 of NC_091951.1, read as the reverse complement.
GGCTGGCTGGCTGGGCCTGTCTGGGCCTGGCTGGCTGGAACAATGGCTGGCTGGCTGTCACAATGGCTGGCTGGCTGTCACAATGGCTGGCTGGCTGGGCCTGGCTGGCTGGGCCTGGCTGGCGGGGCCTGGCTGGGTCGGGCAGGCTGTGCTGGGCTGGCTGGGCCAGGCTGGCTGGACCAGGCTGGCTGTGCTGGGCTGGCTAGGCGTGGCTGGCTGAAACAATGGCTTGCTGGCTGTCACAATGGCTGGCTGGCTGGCTGGCTGGCTGGCTGGCTGGCTGGGCCTGGCTGGCTGGGCCTGGCTGGTGGGGCCTGGCTGGGCCGAGTGGGCTGGGCCGGCAGGCTGGGCCTGGCTGGCTGGGCCGGGCTGGATGGGCTGGGCTGGCTGGGTCGGGCTGGCTGGGCTGGGCCTGGCTGGGCCTGGCTGGGTGGAACAATGGCTGGCTGGCTGTCACAATGGCTGGCTGGCTGTCACAATGGCTGGCTGGCTGTCACAATGGCTGGCTGGCTGGCTGGCTGGCTGGCTGGCTGGCTGGCTGGCTGGCTGGGCCGGGCAGGCTGGGCTGGGACTGGCTGGGTATGGCTGGCTGGGCCGAGCTGGTTGGGTCGGGCTGGCTGGGCTGGGCCTGGCTGGCTGGAACAATGGCTGGCTGGCTGTCACAATGGCTGGCTGCCTGGCTGGCTGGGCCTGGCTGGCTGGGCCTGGCTGTCGGGGCCTGGCTGGGCTGGGCAGGCTGGGCTGGGCTGGCTGGGCCGGGCTGACTGGGCCAGGCTTGCTGGGCTGGGCTGGCTAGGCCGGGCTGGCTGGGCTGGGCCTGGCTAGGCCTGGCTGGCTGGAACAATGGCTGGCTGGCTGTCACAATGGCTGTCTGGCTGTCACAATGGCTGGCTGGCTGGCTGGCGGGCTGGCTGGCTGGCTGGCTGGGCATGGCTGGCGTGGCCTTGCTGGGCCGGGCTGGCTGTGATGCGCCTGTGTGGGCTTGGCTGGCTGGAACAATGGCTGGCTGGCTGGCTGGCTGGCGGGCTGGCTGGCTGGCTGGCTGGGCATGGCTGGCGTGGCCTTGCTGGGCCGGGCTGGCTGTGATGCGCCTGTCTGGGCTTGGCTGGCTGGAACAATGGCTGGCTGGCTGTCACAATGGCTGGCTGGCTGTCACAATGGCTGGCTGGCTGTCACAATGGCTGGTTGGCTGTAACAATGGCTGGCTGGCTGGCTGGCTGGCTGGGCCTGGCTGGCCGGGCCTGGCTGGCGGGGCCTGGCTGGTCCGGGCGGGCTGGGCTGGGCTGAGTGGGCTGGCTGGGCCAGGCTGGCTGGTCCGGGCTGGCTGGTCCGGGCTGGCTGGGCTGGGCCTGGCTGGCTGGAACAATGTCTGGCTGGCTGTCACAATGGCTGGCTGGCTGCGTGGCTGGGCCTGGCTGGCTGGGCCTGGCTGTCGGGGCCTGGCTGGGCTGGGCGGGCTGGGCTGGGCTGGCTGGGCCGGGCTGACTGTGCCAGGCTGGCTGGGCTGGGCTGGCTGGGCCGGGCTGGTTGGGTCGGGCTGGCTGGGCTGGGCCTGGCTGGGCCTGGCTGGCTGGAACAATGGCTAGCTGGCTGTCACAATGGCTGGCTGGCAGTCACAATGGCTGGCTGGCTGGCTGGCTGGTCCTGGCTGGCTGGGCCTGACTGGCTGGGCCGGGCTGGCTGGCGGGGCCTGGCTGGACCGGGCGGGCTGGGCTGGGCCGGGCTGGCTGGGCTGGGCCTGGCTGGGCCTGGCTGGCTGGGCCTGGCTGTCGGGGCCTGGCTGGGCCGGGCGGGCTGGGCTGGGCTGGGCCGGGCTGACTGGGCCAGGCTGGTTGGGCTGGGCTGGCTGGGCCGGGCTGGCTGGGTCGGGCTGGCTGGGCTGGGCCTGGCTGGGCCTGGCTGGCTGGAACAATGGCTGTCTGGCTGTCACAATGGCTGTCTCGCTGTCACAATGGCTGGCTGGCTGTCACAATGGCTGGCTGGCTGTCACAATGGCTGTCTTGCTGTCTGGCTGGGCCTGGCTGGCTGGGCCTGGCTGGCGTGGCCTTGCTTGCCTGGGCGGGCTGGGCTGGCTGGGCCGGGCTGGGCTGGCTTGGTTGGGTTGGCTGGGCTGGGCTGGCTGGGCCGGGCTGGCTGGGCTGGGCCTGGCTGGGCCTGGCTGGCTGGGCCGGGCTGGCTAGGCTGGGCCTGGCTGGGCCTGGCTGGCTGGAACAATGGCTGGCTGGCTGTCACAATGGCTGGCTGGCTGGCTGGCTGAGCCTGGCTGGCTGGGCCTGGCTGGCGGGGCCTGGCTGGGTCGGGTGGGATGTGCTGGGCTGGCTGGGCTGGGCTGGCTGGGCCAGGCTGGCTGTGCTGGGCCTGTCTGGGCCTGGCTGGCTGGGCTGGGCTGTCTGGGCTGGGCCTGGCTTGGCCTGGCTGGCTGTCACAATGGCTGGCTGGCTGTCACAATGGCTGGCTGGCTGTCACAATGGCTGGCTGGCTGTCACAATGGCTGTTTGGCTGGCTGGCTGGGCCTGTCTGGGCCTGGCTGGCTGTCACAATGGCTGGCTGGCTGTCACAATGGCTAGCTGGCTGGCTAGCTGGCTGGCTGGGCTGGGCCTCTCTGGGCCTCTCTGGGCCTGGCTGGCAGGGCCTGGCTGGGCCGGGCGGGCTGGGCTGTGCTGTGCTGGGCGGGGCTGGGCTGGCTGGGCCGGGCTGGCTGGGCCGGGCTGGCTGTGCTGCGGCTGGCTGGGCTTGGCTGGCTGTCACAATGGCTGTCTGGCTGTCACAATGGCTGTCTGGCTGTCACAATGGCTGTCTGGCTGGCTGGCTGGGCCTGGCTAGCGGGGCCTGGCTGGGTTGGGCGTGCTGGGCTGGCTGGGCCGGGCTGGCTGGGCCGGGCCTGGCTGGGCCTGGCTGGCTGGCCGGGCCTGGCTGGCTGGAAAAATGGCTGGCTGGCTCTCACAATGCCTGGCTGGCTATCACAATGGCTGGCTGGCTGGCTGGCTGGGCCTGGCTGGAGGGGCCTGGCTGTGCCGGGCGGGCTGGGCTGGCTGGCTGGGCCGGGCTGGCTGGGCCGGGCTGGCTGGGCCGGGCAGGCTGGACCGGGCTGGCTAGGCTGGGCCTGGCTGTGCCTGGCTGGCTGGGCCGGGCTGGCTTAAACAATGGTTGGCTGGCTATCACAATGGCTGGCTGGCTGGCTTTCACAATAGCTGGCTGGCTGGCTGGCTGGTTGGCTGTGCCTGGCTGGCTGTGCCTGGCTGGCGGGGCCTGGCTGGGCCGGGCGGGCTGGGCTGGCTGGGCTGGGCTGTCTGGGCCGGGCTGGCTGTCTGGGCTTGCCCGGGCTGGCTGGCTGAAACAATGGCTGGCTGGCTGTCACAATGGCTGGCTGGCTGTCACAATGGCTGTTTGGCTGGCTGGCTGGGCCTGGCTGGGCCTGGCTGGCTGGAACAATGGCTGGCTGGCTGTCACAATGGCTGGCTGGCTGTCACAATGGCTGGCTGGCTGGGCCTGGCTGGCTGGGCCTGGCTGGCGGGGCCTGGCTGGGTCGGGCAGGCTGTGCTGGGCTGGCTGGGCCGGGCTGGCTGGACCAGGCTGGCTGTGCTGGGCTGGCTGGGCCTGGCTGGCTGAAACAATGGCTGGCTGTCACAATGGCTGGCTGGCTGGCTGGCTGGCTGGGCCTGGCTGGCTGGGCCTGGCTGGTGGGGCCTGGCTGGGCCGGGTGGGCTGGGCCGGCAGGCTGGGCCTGGCTGGCTGGGCCGGGCTGGCTGGGCTGGGCTGGCTGGGTCGGGCTGGCTGGGCTGGGCCTGGCTGGCTGGGCCGGGCTGGCTGGGCTGGGCCTTGGTGGGTGGAACAATGGCTGGCTGGCTGTCACAATGGCTGGCTGGCTGTCACAATGGCTGGCTGGCTGTCACAATGGCTGGCTGGCTGTCACAATGGCTGGCTGGCTGGCTGGCTGGCTGGCTGGCTGGGCCGGGCAGGCTGGGCTGGGACTGGCTGGGTCTGGCTGGCTGGGCCGAGCTGGTTGGGTCGGGCTGGCTGGGCTGGGCCTGGCTGGCTGGAACAATGGCTGGCTGGCTGTCACAATGGCTGGCTGCCTGGCTGGCTGGGCCTGGCTGGCTGGGCCTGGCTGTCGGGGCCTGGCTGGGCTGGGCAGGCTGGGCTGGGCTGGCTGGGCCGGGCTGAATGGGCCAGGCTGGCTGGGCTGGGCTGGCTAGGCCGGGCTGGCTGAGCTGGGCCTGGCTAGGCCTGGGTGGCTGGAACAATGGCTGGCTGGCTGTCACAATGGCTGTCTGGCTGTCACAATGGCTGGCTGGCTGGCTGGCGGGCTGGCTGGCTGGCTGGCTGGGCATGGCTGGCGTGGCCTTGCTGGGCCGGGCTGGCTGTGATGCGCCTGGCTGGGCTTGGCTGGCTGGAACAATGGCTGGCTGGCTGTCACAATGGCTGGCTGGCTGTCACAATGGCTGGTTGGCTGTAACAATGGCTGGCTGGCTGGCTGGATGGCTGGGCATGGCTGGCCGGGCCTGACTGGCGGGGCCTGGCTGGGCCGGGCGGGCTGGGCTGGGCTGAGTGGGCTGGCTGGGCCAGGCTGGCTGGGCCGGGCTGGCTGGGCCGGGCTGGCTGGGCTGGGCCTGGCTGGCTGGAACAATGTCTGTCTGGCTGGCTGTCACAATGGCTGGCTGGCTGCGTGGCTGGGCCTGGCTGGCTGGGCCTGGCTGGGCTGGCTGGGCTGGGCCGGGCCGGGCTGGCTGGGCTGGGCCTGGCTGGGCCTGGCTGGCTGGGCCTGGCTGTCGGGGCCTGGCTGGGCCGGGTGGGCTGGGCTGGGCTGGCTGGGTCGGGCTGGCCGGGCTGGGCCTGGCTGGCTGGAACAATGTCTGGCTGGCTGTCACAATGGCTGGCTGGCTGCGTGGCTAGGCCTGGCTGGCTGGGCCTGGCTATCGGGTCCTGGCTGGGCTTGGCGGGCTGGGCTGGGCTGGGCTGGCTGGGCCGGGCTGACTGTGCCAGGCTGGCTGGGCTGGGCTGGCTGGGCCGGGCTGGTTGGGCCGGGCTGGCTGGGCTGGGCCTGGCTGGGCCTGGCTGGCTGGAACAATGGCTGGCTGGCAGTCACAATGGCTGGCTGGCTGGCTGGCTGGTCCTGGCTGGTTGGGCCTGACTGGCTGGGCCGGGCTGGCTGGCGGGGCCTGGCTGGACCGGGCGGGCTGGGCTGGGCCGGGTTGGCTGGGCTGGGCCTGGCTGGGCCTGGCTGGCTGGGCCTGGCTGTCGGGGCCTGGCTGGGCCGGGCGGGCTGGTCTGGGCCGGGCTGACTGGGCCAGGCTGGTTGGGCTGGGCTGGCTGGGCCGGGCTGGCTGGGTCGGGCCGGCTGGGCTGGGCCTGGCTGGGCCTGGCTGGCTGGAACAATGGCTGGCTGGCTGTCACAATGGCTGGCTGGCTGTCACAATGGCTGTCTGGCTGTCACAATGGCTGGCAGGCTGTCTGGCTGGGCCTGGCTGGCTGGGCCTGACTGGCTGGGCCGGGCTGGCTGGGCTGGGCCTGGCTAGGCCTGGCTGGCTGGAACAATGGCTGGCTGGCTGTCACAATGGCTGGCTGGCTGTCACAATGGCTGGCTGGCTGGCTGGCTGGCTGGCTGGCTGGGCCTGGCTGGCGTGGCCTTGCTGGGCCTGGCTGGCGTGGTCTTGCTGGGCTGGGCGGGCTGGGCTGGCTGGGCTGGGCCGGGCCGGGCTGGCTGGGCTGGGCCTGGCTGGGCCTGGCTGGCTGGGCCTGGCTGTCGGGGCCTGGCTGGGCCGGGTGGGCTGGGCTGGGCTGGCTGGGTCGGGCTGGCCAGGCTGGGCCTGGCTGGCTGGGCCGGGATGGCTGGGCTGGGCCTGGCTGGGCCTGGCTGGGTGGAACAATGGCTGGCTGGCTGTCACAATGGCTGATTGGCTGTCACAATGGCTGGATGGCTGTCACAATGGCTGGCTGGCTGGCTGGCTGGCTGGGCCGGGCAGGCTGGGCTGGGGCTGGCTGGGTCTGGCTGGCTGTCACAATGGCTGGTTGGCTGTCACAATGGCTGGCTGGCTGTCACAATGGCTGGCTGGCTGGCTGGCTGGCTGGCTGGCTGGGCATGGCTGGCGTGGCCTTGCTGGGCCGGGCTGGCTGTGATGCGCCTGGCTGGGCTTGGCTGGCTGGAACAATGGCTGGCTGGCTGTCACAATGGCTGGCTGGCTGTCACAATGGCTGGTTAGCTGTAACAATGGCTGGCTGGCTGGCTGGATGGATGGGCCTGGCTGGCCGGGCCTGGCTGGCGGGGCCTGGCTGGGCCGGGCGGGCTGGGCTGGGCTGGGCTGAGTGGGCTGGCTGGGCCAGGCTGGCTAGGCCGGGCTGGCTGGGCCGGGCTGGCTGGACTTGCCCTGGCTGGCTGGAACAATGGCTGGCTGGCTGTCACAATGGCTGGCTGGCTGCCTGGCTGGACCTGGCTGGCTGGGCCTGGCTGTCGGGGCCTGGCTGGGCTGGGCGGGCTGGGCTGGCTGGCCCGGGCTGACTGTGCCAGGCTGGCTGGGCTGGGCTGGCTAGGCCGGGCTGGCTGGGCCGGGCTGGCTGGGCTGGGCCTGGCTGGGCCTGGCTGGCTGGGCTGGGCCTGGCTGGGCCTGGCTGGCTGGAACAATGGCTAGCTGGCTGTCACAATGGCTGGCTGGCAGTCACAATGGCTCGCTGGCTGGCTGGCTGGTCCTGGCTGGCTGGTCCTGACTGGCTGGGCCGGGCTGGCTGGCGGGGCCTGGCTGGACCGGGCGGGCTGGGCTGGGCCGGGCTGGCTGGGCTGGGCCGGGCTGACTGGGCCAGGCTGGCTGGGCTGGGCTGGCTGGGCCGGGCTGGCCGGGTCGGCTGGGCCGGGCTGGCTGGGCCTGGCTGGCTGGAACAATGGCTAGCTGGCTGTCACAATGGCTGGCTGGCTGCCTGGCTGGGCCTGGCTGGCTGGGCCTGGCTGTCGGGGCCTGGCTGGGCTGGGCGGGCAGAGCTGGGCTGGCTGGGCCGGGCTGACTGTGCCAGGCTGGCTGGGCCTGGCTGGCGGGGCCTGGCTGGGCCGGGCGGGCTGGGATGGGCTGGCTGGGCCGGGCTGGCTGGGCCGGGCTGGCTGGGCTGGGCCTGGCTGGGCCTGGCTGGCTGGGCCGAGCTGGTTAGGCTGGGCCTGGCTGGGCCTGGCTGGCTGGAACAATGGCTGGCTGGCTGTCACAATGGCTGGCTGGCTGGCTGGCTGGCTGGCTGGGCCGGACAGGCTGGGCTGGGTCTGGCTGGGTCTGGCTGGCTGGGCCGAGCTGCCTGGGTTGGGCTGTCTGGGCTGGCTGGCTGTCACAATGGCTGGCTGGCTGTCACAATGGCTGGTTGGCTGTAACAATGGCTGGCTGGATGGATGGGTGGCGGGGCCTGGCTGGCCGGGCCTGGCTGGCGGGGCCTGGCTGGGCCGGGCGGGCTGGGCCTGGCTGGCTGGAACAATGGCTAGCTGGCTGTCACAATGGCTGGCTGGCTGCCTGGCTGGGCCGGCTGGCTGGGCCTGGCTGTCGGGGCCTGGCTGGGCTGGGCGGGCAGAGCTGGGCTGGCTGGGCCGGGCTGACTGTGCCAGGCTGGCTGGGCCTGGCTGGCGGGGCCTGGCTGGGCCGGGCGGGCTGGGATGGGCTGGCTGGGCCGGGCTGGCTGGGCCGGGCTGGCTGGGCTGGGCCTGGCTGGGCCTGGCTGGCTGGGCCGAGCTGGCTAGGCTGGGCCTGGCTGGGCCTGGCTGGCTGGAACAATGGCTGGCTGGCTGTCACAATGGCTGGCTGGCTGGCTGGCTGGCTGGCTGGCTGGGCCGGACAGGCTGGGCTGGGTCTGGCTGGGTCTGGCTGGCTGGGCCGAGCTGCCTGGGTTGGGCTGTCTGGGCTGGCTGGCTGTCACAATGGCTGGCTGGCTGTCACAATGGCTGGTTGGCTGTAACAATGGCTGGCTGGCTGGCTGGATGGCGGGGCCTGGCTGGCCGGGCCTGGCTGGCGGGGCCTGGCTGGGCCGGGCGGGCTGGGCTGGGTGGGCTGGCTGGGCCAGGCTGGCTGGGCCGGGCTGGGTGGGCCGGGCTGGCTGGGCTGGGCCTGGGTGGCTGGAACAATGGCTGGCTGGCTGTCACAATGGCTGCCTGGTTGCCTGGCTGGGCCTGGCTGGCTGGGCCTGGCTGTCGGGGCCTGGCTGGGCTGGGCGGGCTGGGCTGGGCTGGCTGGGCCGGGCTGACTGTGCCAGGCTGGCTGGGCTGGGCTGGCTGGCCCGGGCTGGCTGGGCTGGACTGGCTGGCCCGGGCTGGCTGGGCTGGGCCGGGCTGGCTGGAACAATGGCTAGCTGGCTGTCACAATGGCTGGCTGGCTGGCTGGCTGGTCCTGGCTGGCTGGTCCTGACTGGCTGGGCCGGGCTGGCTGGCGGGGCCTGGCTGGACCGGGCGGGCTGGGCTGGGCCGGGCTGACTGTGCCAGGCTGGCTGGGCTGGGCTGGCTGGGCCGGGCTGGCTGGGCCGGGCTGGCTGGGCCGGGCTGGCTGGGCTGGGCCTGGCTGGGCCTGACTGGCTGGAACAATGGCTAGCTGGCTGTCACAATGGCTGGCTGGCAGTCACAATGGCTGGCTGGCTGGCTGGCTGGCTGGCTGGCTGGCTGGGCCGGACAGGCTGGGCTGGGTCTGGCTGGGTCTGGCTGGCTGGGCCGAGCTGCCTGGGTTGGGCTGTCTGGGCTGGCTGGCTGTCACAATGGCTGGCTGGCTGTCACAATGGCTGGTTGGCTGTAACAATGGCTGGCTGGCTGGCTGGATGGCGGGGCCTGGCTGTCCGGGCCTGGCTGGCGGGGCCTGGCTGGGCCGGGCGGGCTGGGCTGGGTGGGCTGGCTGGGCCAGGCTGGCTGGGCCGGGCTGGGTGGGCCGGGCTGGCTGGGCTGGGCCTGGGTGGCTGGAACAATGGCTGGCTGGCTGTCACAATGGCTGCCTGGTTGCCTGGCTGGGCCTGGCTGGCTGGGCCTGGCTGTCGGGGCCTGGCTGGGCTGGGCGGGCTGGGCTGGGCTGGCTGGGCCGGGCTGGCTGGGCCGAGCTGGCTGGGCTGGGCTGGCTGGGCTGGGCCTCTCTGGGCCTGGCTGGCAGGGCCTGGCTGGGTCGGGCGGGCTGGGCTGGGCTGGGCTGGGCTGGGCGGGGCTGGGCTGGCTGGGCCGGGCTGGCTGGGCCGGGCTGGCTGTGCTGCGCCTGGCTGGGCTTGGCTGGCTGGAACAATGGCTGGCTGGCTGTCACAATGGCTGGCTGGCTGTCACAATAGCTGGCTGGCTGTCACAATGGCTGGCTGGCTGGCTGGCTTGGCCTGGCTAGCGGGGCCTGGCTGGGCCGGGCGGGCTGGGCTGGTTGGGCCGGGCTGGCTGGGCTGGGCCTGGCTGGGCCCGGCTGGCTGGGCCTGGCTGGCTGGAAAAATGGCTGGCTGGCTGTCACAATGCCTGGCTGGCTATCGCAATGGCTGGCTGGCTGGCTGGCTGGGACTGGCTGGTGGGGCCTGGCTGGGCCGGGCGGGCTGGGCTGACTGGCTGGGCCGGGCTGGCTGGGCCGGGCTGGCTGGGCCGGGCTGGCTGGGCCGGGCAGGCTGGACCGGGCTGGCTAGGCCGGGCTGGCTAGGCTGGGCCTGGCTGGGCCTGGCTGGCTGGGCCGGGCTGGCTTAAACAATGGTTGGCTGGCTCTCACAATGGCTGGCTGGCTGGCTCTCACAATAGCTGGCTGGCTGGCTGGCTGGTTGGCTGGGCCCGGCTGGCTGGGCCTGGCTGGCGGGGCCTGGCTGGGCCGGGCGGGCTGGGCTGGGCTGGCTAGGCCGGGCTGGATGTCTGGGCTGGGCCGGGCTGGGCCGGGCTGTCTGGGCCGGGCTATCTGGGCTGGGCCGGGCTGGGCCTGGCTGGCTGGGCCGAGCTGGCTAGGCTGGGCCTGGCTGGGCCTGGCTGGCTGGAACAATGGCTGTCTGGCTGTCACAATGGCTGTCTGGCTGTCACAATGGCTGGCTGGCTGGGCCTGGCTGGCTGGGCCTGGCTGGCGGGGCCTGGCTGGGTCGGGCAGGCTGGGCTGGGCTGGCTGGGCAGGGCTGGCTGGACCAGGCTGGCTGTGCTGGGCTGGCTGGGTCTGGCTGGCTGAAACAATGGATCCTGGCTGTCACAATGGCTGGCTGGCTGTCACAATGGCTGGCTGGCTGGGCCTGGCTGGTGGGGCCTGGCTGGGCCGGGCGGGCTGGGCTGGCTGGCTGGGCCTGGCTGGCAGGGCCTGGCTGGGCCGGGCGGGCTGGGCTGGGCTGGGCAGGGCTGGGCTGGCTGGTCCGGGCTGGCTGGTCCGGGCTGGCTGTGCTGCTCCTGGCTGGGCTTGGCTGGCTGGAACAACGGCTGGCTGGCTGTCACAATGGCTGGCTGGCTGTCACAATGGCTGGCTGGCTGGCTGGCTGGGCATGGCTAGCGGGGCCTGGCTGGGCCGGGCGGGCTGGGCTGGCTGGGCCGGGCTGGCTGGGCTGGGCCTGGCTGGGCCTGGCTGGCTGGGCCTGGCTGGCTGGAAAAATGGCTGGCTGGCTGTCACAATGCCTGGCTGGCTATCACAATGGCTGGCTGGCTGGCTGGCTGGCTGGGCCGGGCTGGCTGGGCTGGGCCTGGCTAGCGGGGCCTGGCTGGGCCGGGCGGGCTGGGCTGGCTGGGCCGGGCTGGCTGGGCTGGGCCTGGCTGGGCCTGGCTGGCTGGAAAAATGGCTTGCTGGCTGTCACAATGCCTGGCTGGCTATCACAATGGCTGGCTGGCTGGCTGGCTGGGACTGGCTGGTGGGGCATGGCTGGGCCGGGCGGGCTGGGCTGACTGGCTGGACCGGGCTGGCTAGGCCGGGCTGGCTAGGCTGGGCCTGGCTGGGCCTGGCTGGCTGGGCCGGGCTGGCTTAAACAATGGTTGGCTGGCTCTCACAATGGCTGGCTGGCTGGCTCTCACAATAGCTGGCTGGCTGGCTGGTTGGCTGGGCCTGGCTGGCTGGGCCTGGCTGGCGGGGCCTGGCTGGGCCGGGCGGGCTGGGCTGGGCTGGCTAGGCCGGGCTGGCTGTCTGGGCTGGGCCGGGCTGGGCCGGGCTGGCTGGGCCGGGCTATCTGGGCTGGGCCGGGCTGGGCCCGGCTGGCTGGGCCGAGCTGGCTAGGCTGGGCCTGGCTGGGCCTGGCTGGCTGGAACAATGGCTGGCTGGCTGTCAGAATGGCTGGCTGGCTGTCACAATGGCTGGCTGGCTGGGCCTGGCTGGCTGGGCCTGGCTGGCGGGGCCTGGCTTGGTCGGGCAGGCTGGGCTGGGTTGGCTGGGCAGGGCTGGCTGGACCAGGCTGGCTGTGCTGGGCTGGCTGGGCCTGGCTGGCTGAAACAATGGCTGGCTGGCTGTCAGAATGGCTGGCTGGCTGTCACAATGGCTGGCTGTCTGGGCCTGGCTGGCTGGGCCTGGCTGGCGGGGCCTGGCTTGGTCGGGCAGGCTGGGCTGGGCTGGCTGGGCAGGGCTGGCTGGACCAGGCTGGCTGGGCTGGCTGGCTGGGCCGGGCTGGCTGGGCCGGGCTGGCTGGGCCGGACAGGCTGGACCGGGCTGGCTAGGCTGGGCCTGGCTGGGCCTGGCTGGCTGGGACGGGCTGGCTTAAACAATGGTTGGCTGGCTCTCACAATGGCTGGCTGGCTGGCTGGTTGGCTGGGCCTGGCTGGCTGGGCCTGGCTGGCGGGGCCGGGCATGGCCGGGCGGGCTGAGCTGGGCTGGCTAGGCTGGGCTGGCTGTCTGGGCTGGGCCGGGCTGGGCCGGGCTGTCTGGGCCGGGCTGTCTGGGCCGGGCTGTCTGGGCTGGGCCGGGCTGGGGCTGGCTGGCTGGAACAATGGCTGGCTGGCTGTCACAATGGCTGGCTGGCTGTCACAATGGCTGGCTGGCTGTCACAATGGCTGGCTGGCTGGGCCTGGCTGGCTGGGCCTGGCTGGCGGGGCCTGGCTGGGTCGGGCAGGCTGGGCTGGGCTGGCTGGGCAGGGCTGGCTGGACCAGGCTGGCTGTGCTGAAACAATGGCTGGCTGGCTGTCACAATGGCTGGCTGGCTGTCACAATGGCTGGCTGGCTGGCTGGCTGGGCCTGGCTGGTTGGGCCTGACTGGCTGGGCTAGGCTGGCTGGGCTTGGCCTGGCTAGGCCTGGCTGGCTGGAACAATGGCTGGCTGGTTGTCACAATGGCTGGCTGGCTGTCACAATGGCTGGCTGGCTGGCTGGCTGGCTGGCTGGGCCTGGCTGGCGTGGCCTTGCTGGGCCTGACTGGCGTGGCCTTGCTGGGCTGGGCGGGCTGGGCTGGCTGGGCCGGGCCGGGCTGGCTTGGTTGGGCCGGCTGGGCCAGGCTGGCTGGGCTGGGCCTGTCTGGGCCTGGCTGGCTGGGCTGGGCTGGCTGGGCTGGGCCTGGCTTGGCCTGGCTGGCTGGAACAATGGCTGGCTGGCTGTCACAATGGCTGGCTGGCTGTCACAATGGCTGGCTGGCTGTCACAATGGCTGTTTGGCTTGCTGGCTAGGCCTGTCTGGGCCTGGCTGGCTGTCACAATGGCTGGCTGGCTGTCACAATGGCTGGCTGGCTGTCACAATGGCTAGCTGGCTGGCTGGCTGGCTGGGCCTGGCTGGGCCGGGCGGGCTGGCCTGGGCTGGCTGGGCCGGGCTGGCTGGGCCGAGCTGGCTGGGCTGGGCTGGCTGGGCTGGGCCTCTCTGGGCCTGGCTGGCAGGGCCTGGCTGGGTCGGGCGGGCTGGGCTGGGCTGGGCGGGGCTGGGCTGGCTGGGCCGGGCTGGCTGGGCCGGGCTGGCTGTGCTGCGCCTGGCTGGGCTTGGCTGGCTGGAACAATGGCTGGCTGGCTGTCACAATGGCTGGCTGGCTGTCACAATGGCTGGCTGGCTGTCACAATGGCTGGCTGGCTGGCTGGCTGGGCCTGGCTAGCGGGGCCTGGCTGGGCCGGGCGGGCTGGGCTGGCTGGGCCGGGCTGGCTGGGCTGGGCCTGGCTGGGCCGGGCTGGCTGGCGGGGCCTGGCTGGGTCGGGCAGGCTGGGCTGGGCTGGCTGGGCAGGGCTGGCTGGACCAGGCTGGCTGTGCTGAAACAATGGCTGGCTGGCTGTCACAATGGCTGGCTGGCTGTCACAATGGCTGGCTGGCTGGCTGGCTGGGCCTGGCTGGTGGGGCCTGACTGGCTGGGCGGGCTGAGCTGGGCTGGCTAGGCTGGGCTGGCTGTCTGGGCTGGGCCGGGCTGGGCCGGGCTGTCTGGGCCGGGCTGTCTGGGCCGGGCTGTCTGGGCTGGGCCGGGCTGGGGCTGGCTGGCTGGAACAATGGCTGGCTGGCTGTCACAATGGCTGGCTGGCTGTCACAATGGCTGGCTGGCTGTCACAATGGCTGGCTGGCTGGGCCTGGCTGGCTGGGCCTGGCTGGCGGGGCCTGGCTGGGTCGGGCAGGCTGGGCTGGGCTGGCTGGGCAGGGCTGGCTGGACCAGGCTGGCTGTGCTGAAACAATGGCTGGCTGGCTGTCACAATGGCTGGCTGGCTGTCACAATGGCTGGCTGGCTGGCTGGCTGGGCCTGGCTGGTTGGGCCTGACTGGCTGGGCTAGGCTGGCTGGGCTTGGCCTGGCTAGGCCTGGCTGGCTGGAACAATGGCTGGCTGGTTGTCACAATGGCTGGCTGGCTGTCACAATGGCTGGCTGGCTGGCTGGCTGGCTGGCTGGGCCTGGCTGGCGTGGCCTTGCTGGGCCTGACTGGCGTGGCCTTGCTGGGCTGGGCGGGCTGGGCTGGCTGGGCCGGGCCGGGCTGGCTTGGTTGGGCCGGCTGGGCCAGGCTGGCTGGGCTGGGCCTGTCTGGGCCTGGCTGGCTGGGCTGGGCTGGCTGGGCTGGGCCTGGCTTGGCCTGGCTGGCTGGAACAATGGCTGGCTGGCTGTCACAATGGCTGGCTGGCTGTCACAATGGCTGGCTGGCTGTCACAATGGCTGTTTGGCTTGCTGGCTAGGCCTGTCTGGGCCTGGCTGGCTGTCACAATGGCTGGCTGGCTGTCACAATGGCTGGCTGGCTGTCACAATGGCTAGCTGGCTGGCTGGCTGGCTGGGCCTGGCTGGGCCGGGCGGGCTGGCCTGGGCTGGCTGGGCCGGGCTGGCTGGGCCGAGCTGGCTGGGCTGGGCTGGCTGGGCTGGGCCTCTCTGGGCCTGGCTGGCAGGGCCTGGCTGGGTCGGGCGGGCTGGGCTGGGCTGGGCGGGGCTGGGCTGGCTGGGCCGGGCTGGCTGGGCCGGGCTGGCTGTGCTGCGCCTGGCTGGGCTTGGCTGGCTGGAACAATGGCTGGCTGGCTGTCACAATGGCTGGCTGGCTGTCACAATGGCTGGCTGGCTGTCACAATGGCTGGCTGGCTGGCTGGCTGGGCCTGGCTAGCGGGGCCTGGCTGGGCCGGGCGGGCTGGGCTGGCTGGGCCGGGCTGGCTGGGCTGGGCCTGGCTGGGCCGGGCTGGCTGGCGGGGCCTGGCTGGGTCGGGCTGGCTGGGCTGGGCTGGCTGGGCAGGGCTGGCTGGACCAGGCTGGCTGTGCTGAAACAATGGCTGGCTGGCTGTCACAATGGCTGGCTGGCTGTCACAATGGCTGGCTGGCTGGCTGGCTGGGCCTGGCTGGTGGGGCCTGACTGGCTGGGCGGGCTGAGCTGGGCTGGCTAGGCTGGGCTGGCTGTCTGGGCTGGGCCGGGCTGGGCCGGGCTGTCTGGGCCGGGCTGTCTGGGCCGGGCTGTCTGGGCTGGGCCGGGCTGGGGCTGGCTGGCTGGAACAATGGCTGGCTGGCTGTCACAATGGCTGGCTGGCTGTCACAATGGCTGGCTGGCTGTCACAATGGCTGGCTGGCTGGGCCTGGCTGGCTGGGCCTGGCTGGCGGGGCCTGGCTGGGTCGGGCAGGCTGGGCTGGGCTGGCTGGGCAGGGCTGGCTGGACCAGGCTGGCTGTGCTGAAACAATGGCTGGCTGGCTGTCACAATGGCTGGCTGGCTGTCACAATGGCTGGCTGGCTGGCTGGCTGGGCCTGGCTGGTTGGGCCTGACTGGCTGGGCTAGGCTGGCTGGGCTTGGCCTGGCTAGGCCTGGCTGGCTGGAACAATGGCTGGCTGGTTGTCACAATGGCTGGCTGGCTGTCACAATGGCTGGCTGGCTGGCTGGCTGGCTGGCTGGGCCTGGCTGGCGTGGCCTTGCTGGGCCTGACTGGCGTGGCCTTGCTGGGCTGGGCGGGCTGGGCTGGCTGGGCCGGGCCGGGCTGGCTTGGTTGGGCCGGCTGGGCCAGGCTGGCTGGGCTGGGCCTGTCTGGGCCTGGCTGGCTGGGCTGGGCTGGCTGGGCTGGGCCTGGCTTGGCCTGGCTGGCTGGAACAATGGCTGGCTGGCTGTCACAATGGCTGGCTGGCTGTCACAATGGCTGGCTGGCTGTCACAATGGCTGTTTGGCTTGCTGGCTAGGCCTGTCTGGGCCTGGCTGGCTGTCACAATGGCTGGCTGGCTGTCACAATGGCTGGCTGGCTGTCACAATGGCTAGCTGGCTGGCTGGCTGGCTGGGCCTGGCTGGGCCGGGCGGGCTGGCCTGGGCTGGCTGGGCCTGGCTGGCTGGGCCTGGCTGGCGGGGCCTGGCTTGGTCGGGCAGGCTGGGCTGGGTTGGCTGGGCAGGGCTGGCTGGACCAGGCTGGCTGTGCTGGGCTGGCTGGGCCTGGCTGGCTGAAACAATGGCTGGCTGGCTGTCAGAATGGCTGGCTGGCTGTCACAATGGCTGGCTGGCTGGGCCTGGCTGGCTGGGCCTGGCTGGCGGGGCCTGGCTTGGTCGGGCAGGCTGGGCTGGGCTGGCTGGGCAGGGCTGGCTGGACCAGGCTGGCTGGGCTGGCTGGCTGGGCCGGGCTGGCTGGGCCGGGCTGGCTGGGACGGGCTGGCTTAAACAATGGTTGGCTGGCTCTCACAAAGGCTGGCTGGCTGGCTGGTTGGCTGGGCCTGGCTGGCTGGGCCTGGCTGGCGGGGCCGGGCATGGCCGGGCGGGCTGAGCTGGGCTGGCTAGGCTGGGCTGGCTGTCTGGGCTGGGCCGGGCTGGGCCGGGCTGTCTGGGCCGGGCTGTCTGGGCCGGGCTGTCTGGGCTGGGCCGGGCTGGGGCTGGCTGGCTGTCACAATGGCTGGCTGGCTGTCACAATGGCTGGCTGGCTGTCACAATGGCTGGCTGGCTGTCACAATGGCTGTCTGGGCTGGGCCGGGCTGGGGCTGGCTGGCTGGAACAATGGCTGGCTGGCTGTCACAATGGCTGGCTGGCTGTCACAATGGCTGGCTGGCTGTCACAATGGCTGGCTGGCTGGGCCTGGCTGGCTGGGCCTGGCTGGCGGGGCCTGGCTGGGTCGGGCAGGCTGGGCTGGGCTGGCTGGGCAGGGCTGGCTGGACCAGGCTGGCTGTGCTGAAACAATGGCTGGCTGGCTGTCACAATGGCTGGCTGGCTGTCACAATGGCTGGCTGGCTGGCTGGCTGGGCCTGGCTGGTTGGGCCTGACTGGCTGGGCTAGGCTGGCTGGGCTTGGCCTGGCTAGGCCTGGCTGGCTGGAACAATGGCTGGCTGGTTGTCACAATGGCTGGCTGGCTGTCACAATGGCTGGCTGGCTGGCTGGCTGGCTGGCTGGGCCTGGCTGGCGTGGCCTTGCTGGGCCTGACTGGCGTGGCCTTGCTGGGCTGGGCGGGCTGGGCTGGCTGGGCCGGGCCGGGCTGGCTTGGTTGGGCCGGCTGGGCCAGGCTGGCTGGGCTGGGCCTGTCTGGGCCTGGCTGGCTGGGCTGGGCTGGCTGGGCTGGGCCTGGCTTGGCCTGGCTGGCTGGAACAATGGCTGGCTGGCTGTCACAATGGCTGGCTGGCTGTCACAATGGCTGGCTGGCTGTCACAATGGCTGTTTGGCTTGCTGGCTAGGCCTGTCTGGGCCTGGCTGGCTGTCACAATGGCTGGCTGGCTGTCACAATGGCTGGCTGGCTGTCACAATGGCTAGCTGGCTGGCTGGCTGGCTGGGCCTGGCTGGGCCGGGCGGGCTGGCCTGGGCTGGCTGGGCCTGGCTGGCTGGGCCTGGCTGGCGGGGCCTGGCTTGGTCGGGCAGGCTGGGCTGGGTTGGCTGGGCAGGGCTGGCTGGACCAGGCTGGCTGTGCTGGGCTGGCTGGGCCTGGCTGGCTGAAACAATGGCTGGCTGGCTGTCAGAATGGCTGGCTGGCTGTCACAATGGCTGGCTGGCTGGGCCTGGCTGGCTGGGCCTGGCTGGCGGGGCCTGGCTTGGTCGGGCAGGCTGGGCTGGGCTGGCTGGGCAGGGCTGGCTGGACCAGGCTGGCTGGGCTGGCTGGCTGGGCCGGGCTGGCTGGGCCGGGCTGGCTGGGCCGGACAGGCTGGACCGGGCTGGCTAGGCTGGGCCTGGCTGGGCCTGGCTGGCTGGGACGGGCTGGCTTAAACAATGGTTGGCTGGCTCTCACAAAGGCTGGCTGGCTGGCTGGTTGGCTGGGCCTGGCTGGCTGGGCCTGGCTGGCGGGGCCGGGCATGGCCGGGCGGGCTGAGCTGGGCTGGCTAGGCTGGGCTGGCTGTCTGGGCTGGGCCGGGCTGGGCCGGGCTGTCTGGGCCGGGCTGTCTGGGCCGGGCTGTCTGGGCTGGGCCGGGCTGGGGCTGGCTGGCTGTCACAATGGCTGGCTGGCTGTCACAATGGCTGGCTGGCTGTCACAATGGCTGGCTGGCTGTCACAATGGCTGGCTGGCTGGGCCTGGCTGGCTGGGCCTGGCTGGCGGGGCCTGGCTGGGTCGGGCAGGCTGGGCTGGGCTGGCTGGACAGGGCTGGCTGGACCAGGCTGGCTGTGCTGAAACAATGGCTGGCTGGCTGTCACAATGGCTGGCTGGCTGTCACAATGGCTGGCTGGCTGGCTGGCTGGGCCTGGCTGGTTGGGCCTGACTGGCTGGGCTAGGCTGGCTGGGCTTGGCCTGGCTAGGCCTGGCTGGCTGGAACAATGGCTGGCTGGTTGTCACAATGGCTGGCTGGCTGTCACAATGGCTGGCTGGCTGGCTGGCTGGCTGGCTGGGCCTGGCTGGCGTGGCCTTGCTGGGCCTGACTGGCGTGGCCTTGCTGGGCTGGGCGGGCTGGGCTGGCTGGGCCGGGCCGGGCTGGCTTGGTTGGGCCGGCTGGGCCAGGCTGGCTGGGCTGGGCCTGTCTGGGCCTGGCTGGCTGGGCTGGGCTGGCTGGGCTGGGCCTGGCTTGGCCTGGCTGGCTGGAACAATGGCTGGCTGGCTGTCACAATGGCTGGCTGGCTGTCACAATGGCTGGCTGGCTGTCACAATGGCTGTTTGGCTTGCTGGCTAGGCCTGTCTGGGCCTGGCTGGCTGTCACAATGGCTGGCTGGCTGTCACAATGGCTGGCTGGCTGTCACAATGGCTAGCTGGCTGGCTGGCTGGCTGGGCCTGGCTGGGCCGGGCGGGCTGGCCTGGGCTGGCTGGGCCGGGCTGGCTGGGCCGAGCTGGCTGGGCTGGGCTGGCTGGGCTGGGCCTCTCTGGGCCTGGCTGGCAGGGCCTGGCTGGGTCGGGCGGGCTGGGCTGGGCTGGGCGGGGCTGGGCTGGCTGGGCCGGGCTGGCTGGGCCGGGCTGGCTGTGCTGCGCCTGGCTGGGCTTGGCTGGCTGGAACAATGGCTGGCTGGCTGTCACAATGGCTGGCTGGCTGTCACAATGGCTGGCTGGCTGTCACAATGGCTGGCTGGCTGGCTGGCTGGGCCTGGCTAGCGGGGCCTGGCTGGGCCGGGCGGGCTGGGCTGGCTGGGCCGGGCTGGCTGGGCTGGGCCTGGCTGGGCCGGGCTGGCTGGCGGGGCCTGGCTGGGTCGGGCAGGCTGGGCTGGGCTGGCTGGGCAGGGCTGGCTGGACCAGGCTGGCTGTGCTGAAACAATGGCTGGCTGGCTGTCACAATGGCTGGCTGGCTGTCACAATGGCTGGCTGGCTGGCTGGCTGGGCCTGGCTGGTGGGGCCTGACTGGCTGGGCTAGGCTGGCTGGGCTTGGCCTGGCTAGGCCTGGCTGGCTGGAACAATGGCTGGCTGGTTGTCACAATGGCTGGCTCGCTGTCACAATGGCTGGCTGGCTGGCTGGCTGGCTGGCTGGCTGGCTGGGCCTGGCTGGCGTGACCTTGCTGGGCCTGACTGGCGTGGCCTTGCTGGGCCGGGCTGGCTGGGCCGGGCTGGCTGTGCTGCGCCTGGTTGGGCTTGGCTGGCTGGAACAATGGCTGGCTGGCTGTCACAATGGCTGGCTGGCTGTCACAATGGCTGGCTGGCTGTCACAATGGCTGGCTGGCTGGCTGGCTGGGCCTGGCTAGCGGGGCCTTGCTGGGCCTGACTGGCGTGGCCTTGCTGGGCTGGGCGGGCTGGGCTGGCTGGGCCGGGCCGGGCTGGCTTGGTTGGGCCGGCTGGGCCAGGCTGGCTGGGCTGGGCCTGTCTGGGCCTGGCTGGCTGGGCTGGGCTGGCTGGGCTGGGCCTGGCTTGGCCTGGCTGGCTGGAACAATGGCTGGCTGGCTGTCACAATGGCTGGCTGGCTGTCACAATGGCTGGCTGGCTGTCACAATGGCTGTTTGGCTTGCTGGCTAGGCCTGTCTGGGCCTGGCTGGCTGTCACAATGGCTGGCTGGCTGTCACAATGGCTGGCTGGCTGTCACAATGGCTAGCTGGCTGGCTGGCTGGCTGGGCCTGGCTGGGCCGGGCGGGCTGGCCTGGGCTGGCTGGGCCTGGCTGGCTGGGCCTGGCTGGCGGGGCCTGGCTTGGTCGGGCAGGCTGGGCTGGGTTGGCTGGGCAGGGCTGGCTGGACCAGGCTGGCTGTGCTGGGCTGGCTGGGCCTGGCTGGCTGAAACAATGGCTGGCTGGCTGTCAGAATGGCTGGCTGGCTGTCACAATGGCTGGCTGGCTGGGCCTGGCTGGCTGGGCCTGGCTGGCGGGGCCTGGCTTGGTCGGGCAGGCTGGGCTGGGCTGGCTGGGCAGGGCTGGCTGGACCAGGCTGGCTGGGCTGGCTGGCTGGGCCGGGCTGGCTGGGCCGGGCTGGCTGGGCCGGACAGGCTGGACCGGGCTGGCTAGGCTGGGCCTGGCTGGGCCTGGCTGGCTGGGACGGGCTGGCTTAAACAATGGTTGGCTGGCTCTCACAAAGGCTGGCTGGCTGGCTGGTTGGCTGGGCCTGGCTGGCTGGGCCTGGCTGGCGGGGCCGGGCATGGCCGGGCGGGCTGAGCTGGGCTGGCTAGGCTGGGCTGGCTGTCTGGGCTGGGCCGGGCTGGGCCGGGCTGTCTGGGCCGGGCTGTCTGGGCCGGGCTGTCTGGGCTGGGCCGGGCTGGGGCTGGCTGGCTGTCACAATGGCTGGCTGGCTGTCACAATGGCTGGCTGGCTGTCACAATGGCTGGCTGGCTGTCACAATGGCTGGCTGGCTGGGCCTGGCTGGCTGGGCCTGGCTGGCAGGGCCTGGCTGGGTCGGGCGGGCTGGGCTGGGCTGGGCGGGGCTGGGCTGGCTGGGCCGGGCTGGCTGGGCCGGGCTGGCTGTGCTACGCCTGGCTGGGCTTGGCTGGCTGGAACAATGGCTGGCTGGCTGTCACAATGGCTGGCTGGCTGTCACAATGGCTGGCTGGCTGGCTGGCTGGGCCTGGCTAGCGGGGCCTGGCTGGGCCGGGCGGGCTGGGCTGGCTGGGCCGGGCTGGCTGGGCTGGGCCTGGCTGGGCCGGGCTGGCTGGCGGGGCCTGGCTGGGTCGGGCAGGCTGGGCTGGGCTGGCTGGGCAGGGCTGGCTGGACCAGGCTGGCTGTGCTGAAACAATGGCTGGCTGGCTGTCACAATGGCTGGCTGGCTGTCACAATGGCTGGCTGGCTGGCTGGCTGGGCCTGGCTGGTGGGGCCTGACTGGCTGGGCTAGGCTGGCTGGGCTTGGCCTGGCTAGGCCTGGCTGGCTGGAACAATGGCTGGCTGGTTGTCACAATGGCTGGCTCGCTGTCACAATGGCTGGCTGGCTGGCTGGCTGGCTGGCTGGCTGGGCCTGGCTGGCGTGACCTTGCTGGGCCTGACTGGCGTGGCCTTGCTGGGCTGGGCGGGCTGGGCTGGCTGGGCCGGGCCGGGCTGGCTTGGTTGGGCCGGCTGGGCCAGGCTGGCTGGGCTGGGCCTGTCTGGGCCTGGCTGGCTGGGCTGGGCTGGCTGGGCTGGGCCTGGCTTGGCCTGGCTGGCTGGAACAATGGCTGGCTGGCTGTCACAATGGCTGGCTGGCTGTCACAATGGCTGGCTGGCTGTCACAATGGCTGTTTGGCTTGCTGGCTGGGCCTGTCTGGGCCTGGCTGGCTGGAACAATGGCTGGCTGGCTGTCACAATGGCTGGCTGGCTGTCACAATGGCTAGCTGGCTGGCTGGCTGGCTGGCTGGGCCTGGCTGGGCCGGGCGGGCTGGCCTGGGCTGGCTGGGCCGGGCTGGCTGGGCCGAGCTGGCTGGGCTGGGCTGGCTGGGCTGGGCCTCTCTGGGCCTGGCTGGCAGGGCCTGGCTGGGTCGGGCGGGCTGGGCTGGGCTGGGCGGGGCTGGGCTGGCTGGGCCGGGCTGGCTGGGCCGGGCTGGCTGTGCTACGCCTGGCTGGGCTTGGCTGGCTGGAACAATGGCTGGCTGGCTGTCACAATGGCTGGCTGGCTGTCACAATGGCTGGCTGGCTGTCACAATGGCTGGCTGGCTGGCTGGCTGGGCCTGGCTAGCGGGGCCTGGCTGGGCCGGGCGGGCTGGGCTGGCTGGGCCGGGCTGGCTGGGCTGGGCCTGGCTGGGCCGGGCTGGCTGGGCCTGGCTGGCTGGCCCGGGCTGGCTGGGCTGGGCCGGGCTGGCTGGGCCGGGCCTGGCTGGGCCTGGCTGGCTGGAACAATGGCTGGCTGGCTGGCTGGCTGGGCCTGGCTAGCGGGGCCTGGCTGGGCCGGGCGGGCTGGGCTGGCTGGGCCGGGCTGGCTGGGCTGGGCCTGGCTGGCCCGGGCTGGCTGGGCTGGACTGGCTGGCCCGGGCTGGCTGGGCTGGGCCGGGCTGGCTGGGCCGGGCCTGGCTGGGCCTGGCTGGCTGGAACAATGGCTAGCTGGCTGTCACAATGGCTGGCTGGCTGTCACAATGGCTGCCTGGTTGCCTGGCTGGGCCTGGCTGGCTGGGCCTGGCTGTCGGGGCCTGGCTGGGCTGGGCGGGCTGGGCTGGGCTGGCTGGGCTGGGCTGACTGTGCCAGGCTGGCTGGGCTGGGCTGGCTGGCCCGGGCTGGCTGGGCTGGACTGGCTGACCCGGGCTGGCTGGGCTGGGCCGGGCTGGCTGGGCCGGGCCTGGCTGGGCCTGGCTGGCTGGAACAATGGCTAGCTGGCTGTCACAATGGCTGGCTGGCTGGCTGGCTGGTCCTGGCTGGCTGGTCCTGACTGGCTGGGCCGGGCTGGCTGGTGGGGCCTGGCTGGACCGGGCGGGCTGGGCTGGGCCGGGCTGACTGTGCCAGGCTGGCTGGGCTGGGCTGGCTGGGCCGGGCTGGCTGGGCCGGGCTGGCTGGGCTGGGCCTGGCTGGGCCTGACTGGCTGGAACAATGGCTAGCTGGCTGTCACAATGGCTGGCTGGCAGTCACAATGGCTGGCTGGCTGGCTGGCTGGTCCTGGCTGGCTGGTCCTGACTGGCTGGGCCGGGCTGGCTGGCGGGGCCTGGCTGGACCGGGCGGGCTGGGCTAGGCCGGGCTGGCTGGGCTGGGCCTGGCTGGCTGGGCCTGGCTGTCGGGGCCTGGCTGGGCCGGGCGGGCTGGGCTGGGCTGGCTGGGCCGGGCTGACTGGGCCAGGCTGGCTGGGCTGGGCTGGCTCGGCCGGGCTGGCTGGAACAATGGCTGGTTGGCTGTCACAATGGCTGGCTGGCTGTCACAATGGCTGGCTGGCTGGCTGGCTGGGCCTGGCTGGCTGGGCCTGACTGGCTGGGCCGGGCTGGCTGGGCTGGGCCTGGCTAGGCCTGGCTGGCTGGAACAATGGCTGGCTGGCTGTCACAATGGCTGGCTGGCTGTCACAATGGCTGGCTGGCTGGCTGGCTGGCTAGGCCCGGCTGGCGTGGCCATGCTGGGCCTGGCTGGCGTGGCCTTGCTGGGCTGGTCGGGCTGGGCTGGCTGGGCCGGCCCGTGACGGGCTGGCTGGGCTGGGCCTGGCTGTCGGGGCCTGGCTAGGCCGGGCGGGCTGGGCTGGGCTGGCTGGGCCGGGCTGACTGGGCCAGGCTGGCTGGGCTGGGCCTGGCTGGGCCTGGCTGGCTGGGCCGGGCTGGCTGGGCTGGGCCTGGCTGGGCCTGGCTGGCTGTCACAATGGCTGGCTGGCTGTCACAATGGCTGGCTGGCTGTCACAATGGCTGGCTGGCTGTCACAATGGCTGGCTGGCTGTCACAATGGCTGGCTGGCTGTCACAATGGCTGTTTGGCTGGCTGGCTGGCTGGCTGGTCCTGGCTGACTGGTCCTGACTGGCTGGGCCGGGCTGGCTGGCGGGGCCTGGCTGGACCGGGCGGGCTGGGCTAGGCCGGGCTGGCTGGGCTGGGCCTGGCTGGCTGGGCCTGGCTGTCGGGGCCTGGCTGGGCCGGGCGGGCTGGGCTGGGCTGGCTGGGCCGGGCTGACTGGGCCAGGCTGGCTGGGCTGGGCTGGCTCGGCCGGGCTGGCTGGAACAATGGCTGGTTGGCTGTCACAATGGCTGGCTGGCTGTCACAATGGCTGGCTGGCTGGCTGGCTGGGCCTGGCTGGCTGGGCCTGACTGGCTGGGCCGGGCTGGCTGGGCTGGGCCTGGCTAGGCCTGGCTGGCTGGAACAATGGCTGGCTGGCTGTCACAATGGCTGGCTGCCTGTCACAATGGCTGGCTGGCTGTCACAATGGCTGGCTGGCTGGCTGGCTGGCTAGGCCCGGCTGGCGTGGCCATGCTGGGCCTGGCTGGCGTGGCCTTGCTGGGCTGGTCGGGCTGGGCTGGCTGGGCCGGCCCGTGACGGGCTGGCTGGGCTGGGCCTGGCTGTCGGGGCCTGGCTAGGCCGGGCGGGCTGGGCTGGGCTGGCTGGGCCGGGCTGACTGGGCCAGGCTGGCTGGGCTGGGCCTGGCTGGGCCTGGCTGGCTGGGCCGGGCTGGCTGGGCTGGGCCTGGCTGGGCCTGGCTGGCTGTCACAATGGCTGGCTGGCTGTCACAATGGCTGGCTGGCTGTCACAATGGCTGGCTGGCTGTCACAATGGCTGGCTGGCTGTCACAATGGCTGGCTGGCTGTCACAATGGCTGTTTGGCTTGCTGGCTGGGCCTGTCTGGGCCTGGCTGGCTGGAACAATGGCTGGCTGGCTGTCACAATGGCTGGCTGGCTGTCACAATGGCTGGCTGGCTGGGCCTGGCTGGCTGGGCCTGGCTGGCGGGGCCTGGCTTGGTCGGGCAGGCTGGGCTGGGCTGGCTGGGCAGGGCTGGCTGGACCAGGCTGGCTGTGCTGGGCTGGCTGGGCCTGGCTGGCTGAAACAATGGCTGGCTGGCTGTCACAATGGCTGGCTGGCTGTCACAATGGCTGGCTGGCTGGGCTGGCTGGCTGGGCCGGGCTGGCTGGGCCGGGCTGGCTGGGCCGGACAGGCTGGACCGGGCTGGCTAGGCTGGGCCTGGCTGGGCCTGGCTGGCTGGGACGGGCTGGCTTAAACAATGGTTGGCTGGCTCTCACAATGGCTGGCTGGCTGGCTGGTTGGCTGGGCCTGGCTGGCTGGGCCTGGCTGGCGGGGCCGGGCTGGGCCGGGCGGGCTGAGCTGGGCTGGCTAGGCTGGGCTGGCTGTCTGGGCTGGGCCGGGCTGGGCCGGGCTGTCTGGGCCGGGCTGTCTGGGCCGGGCTGTCTGGGCTGGGCCGGGCTGGGGCTGGCTGGCTGGGCCGAGCTGGCTAGGCTGGGCCTGGCTGGGCCTGGCTGGCTGGAACAATGGCTGGCTGGCTGTCACAATGGCTGGCTGGCTGTCACAATGGCTGGCTGGCTGTCACAATGGCTGGCTGGCTGGGCCTGGCTGGCTGGGCCTGGCTGGCGGGGCCTGGCTGGGTCGGGCAGGCTGGGCTGGGCTGGCTGGGCAGGGCTGGCTGGACCAGGCTGGCTGTGCTGAAACAATGGCTGGCTGGCTGTCACAATGGCTGGCTGGCTGTCACAATGGCTGGCTGGCTGGCTGGCTGGGCCTGGCTGGTTGGGCCTGACTGGCTGGGCTAGGCTGGCTGGGCTTGGCCTGGCTAGGCCTGGCTGGCTGGAACAATGGCTGGCTGGTTGTCACAATGGCTGGCTGGCTGTCACAATGGCTGGCTGGCTGGCTGGCTGGCTGGGCCTGGCTGGCGTGGCCTTGCTGGGCCTGACTGGCGTGGCCTTGCTGGGCTGGGCGGGCTGGGCTGGCTGGGCCGGGCCGGGCTGGCTTGGTTGGGCCGGCTGGGCCAGGCTGGCTGGGCTGGGCCTGTCTGGGCCTGGCTGGCTGGGCTGGGCTGGCTGGGCTGGGCCTGGCTTGGCCTGGCTGGCTGGAACAATGGCTGGCTGGCTGTCACAATGGCTGGCTGGCTGTCACAATGGCTGGCTGGCTGTCACAATGGCTGTTTGGCTTGCTGGCTAGGCCTGTCTGGGCCTGGCTGGCTGTCAGAATGGCTGTCTGGCTGTCACAATGGCTGGCTGGCTGTCACAATGGCTAGCTGGCTGGCTGGCTGGCTGGGCCTGGCTGGGCCGGGCGGGCTGGCCTGGGCTGGCTGGGCCGGGCTGGCTGGGCCGAGCTGGCTGGGCTGGGCTGGCTGGGCTGGGCCTCTCTGGGCCTGGCTGGCAGGGCCTGGCTGGGTCGGGCGGGCTGGGCTGGGCTGGGCGGGGCTGGGCTGGCTGGGCCGGGCTGGCTGGGCCGGGCTGGCTGTGCTGCGCCTGGCTGGGCTTGGCTGGCTGGAACAATGGCTGGCTGGCTGTCACAATGGCTGGCTGGCTGTCACAATGGCTGGCTGGCTGTCACAATGGCTGGCTGGCTGGCTGGCTGGGCCTGGCTAGCGGGGCCTGGCTGGGCCGGGCGGGCTGGGCTGGCTGGGCCGGGCTGGCTGGGCTGGGCCTGGCTGGGCCGGGCTGGCTGGCGGGGCCTGGCTGGGTCGGGCAGGCTGGGCTGGGCTGGCTGGGCAGGGCTGGCTGGACCAGGCTGGCTGTGCTGAAACAATGGCTGGCTGGCTGTCACAATGGCTGGCTGGCTGTCACAATGGCTGGCTGGCTGGCTGGCTGGGCCTGGCTGGTGGGGCCTGACTGGCTGGGCTAGGCTGGCTGGGCTTGGCCTGGCTAGGCCTGGCTGGCTGGAACAATGGCTGGCTGGTTGTCACAATGGCTGGCTCGCTGTCACAATGGCTGGCTGGCTGGCTGGCTGGCTGGCTGGGCCTGGCTGGCGTGACCTTGCTGGGCCTGACTGGCGTGGCCTTGCTGGGCTGGGCGGGCTGGGCTGGCTGGGCCGGGCCGGGCTGGCTTGGTTGGGCCGGCTGGGCCAGGCTGGCTGGGCTGGGCCTGTCTGGGCCTGGCTGGCTGGGCTGGGCTGGCTGGGCTGGGCCTGGCTTGGCCTGGCTGGCTGGAACAATGGCTAGCTGGCTGTCACAATGGCTGGCTGGCTGTCACAATGGCTGGCTGGCTGTCACAATGGCTGTTTGGCTTGCTGGCTGGGCCTGTCTGGGCCTGGCTGGCTGGAACAATGGCTGGCTGGCTGTCACAATGGCTGGCTGGCTGTCACAATGGCTAGCTGGCTGGCTGGCTGGCTGGCTGGGCCTGGCTGGGCCGGGCGGGCTGGCCTGGGCTGGCTGGGCCGGGCTGGCTGGGCCGAGCTGGCTGGGCTGGGCTGGCTGGGCTGGGCCTCTCTGGGCCTGGCTGGCAGGGCCTGGCTGGGTCGGGCGGGCTGGGCTGGGCTGGGCGGGGCTTTGCTGGCTGGGCCGGGCTGGCTGGGCCGGGCTGGCTGTGCTGCGCCTGGCTGGGCTTGGCTGGCTGGAACAATGGCTGTCTGGCTGTCACAATGGCTGGCTGGCTGTCACAATGGCTGGCTGGCTGTCACAATGGCTGGCTGGCTGGCTGGCTGGGCCTGGCTAGCGGGGCCTGGCTGGGCCGGGCGGGCTGGGCTGGCTGGGCCGGGCTGGCTGGGCTGGGCCTGGCTGGGCCGGGCTGGCTGGGCCTGGCTGGCTGGAAAAATGGCTCGCTGGCTGTCACAATGCCTGGCTGGCTATCACAATGGCTGGCTGGCTGGCTGGCTGGGACTGGCTGGTGGGGCCTGGCTGGGCCGGGCGGGCTGGGCTGACTGGCTGGGCCGGGCTGGCTGGGCCGGGCTGGCTGGGCCGGGCAGGCTGGACCGGGCTGGCTAGGCCGGGCTGGCTAGGCTGGGCCTGGCTGGGCCTGGCTGGCTGGGCCGGGCTGGCTTAAACAATGGTTGGCTGGCTCTCACAATGGCTGGCTGGCTGGCTCTCACAATAGCTGGCTGGCTGGCTGGCTGGTTGGCTGGGCCTGGCTGGCTGGGCCTGGCTGGCGGGGCCTGGCTGGGCCGGGCGGGCTGGGCTGGGATGGCTAGGCCGGGCTGGCTGTCTGGGCTGGGCCGGGCTGGGCCGGGCTGGCTGGGCCGGGCTGGCTGGGCCGGGCTATCTGGGCTGGGCCGGGCTGGGCCCGGCTGGCTGGGCCGAGCTGGCTAGGCTGGGCCTGGCTGGGCCAGGCTGGCTGGAACAATGGCTGGCTGGCTGTCAGAATGGCTGGCTGGCTGGGCCTGGCTGGCTGGGCCTGGCTGGCGGGGCCTGGCTGGGTCGGGCAGGCTGGGCTGGGCTGGCTGGGCAGGGCTGGCTGGACCAGGCTGGCTGTGCTGGGCTGGCTGGGCCTGGCTGGCTGAAACAATGGCTGGCTGGCTGTCACAATGGCTGGCTGGCTGTCACAATGGCTGGCTGGCTGGGCCTGGCTGGTGGGGCCTGGCTGGGCCGGGCGGGCTGGGCTGGCTGGCTGGGCCGGGCTGGCTGGGCCGGACATGCTGGACCGGGCTGGCTAGGCTGGGCCTGGCTGGGCCTGGCTGGCTGGGACGGGCTGGCTTAAACAATGGTTGGCTGGCTCTCACAATGGCTGGCTGGCTGGCTGGCTGGTTGGCTGGGCCTGGCTGGCTGGGCCTGGCTGGCGGGGCCTGGCTGGGCCTGGCTGGCTCGGCCGGGCTGGCTTAAACAATGGTTGGCTGGCTCTCACAATGGCTGGCTGGCTGGCTCTCACAATAGCTGGCTGGCTGGCTGGCTTGTTGGCTGGGCCTGGCTGGCTGGGCCTGGCTGGCGGGGCCTGGCTGGGCCGGGCGGGCTGGGCTGGGATGGCTAGGCCGGGCTGGCTGTCTGGGCTGGGCCGGGCTGGGCCGGGCTGGCTGGGCCGGGCTGGCTGGGCCGGGCTATCTGGGCTGGGCCGGGCTGGGCCTGGCTGGCTGGGCCGAGCTGGCTAGGCTGGGGCTGGCTGGGCCAGGCTGGCTGGAACAATGGCTGGCTGGCTGTCAGAATGGCTGGCTGGCTGGGCCTGGCTGGCTGGGCCTGGCTGGCGGGGCCTGGCTGGGTCGGGCAGGCTAGGCTGGGCTGGCTGGGCAGGGCTGGCTGGACCAGGCTGGCTGTGCTGGGCTGGCTGGGCCTGGCTGGCTGAAACAATGGCTGGCTGGCTGTCACAATGGCTGGCTGGCTGTCACAATGGCTGGCTGGCTGGGCCTGGCTGGTGGGGCCTGGCTGGGCCGGGCGGGCTGGGCTGGCTGGCTGGGCCGGGCTGGCTGGGCCGGGCTGGCTGGGCCGGACAGGCTGGACCGGGCTGGCTAGGCTGGGCCTGGCTGGGCCTGGCTGGCTGGGACGGGCTGGCTTAAACAATGGTTGGCTGGCTCTAACAATGGCTGGCTGGCTGGCTGGCTGGTTGGCTGGGCCTGGCTGGCTGGGCCTGGCTGGCGGGGCCTGGCTGGGCCGGGCGGGCTGGGCTGGGCTGGCTAGGCCGGGCTGTCTGTCTGGTCTGGGCCGGGCTGGGCCGGGCTGTCTGGGCCGGGCTGTCTGGGCCGAGCTGTCTGGGCTGGGCCGGGCTAGGGCTGGCTGGCTGGGCCGAGCTGGCTAGGCTGGGCCTGGCTGGGCCTGGCTGGCTGGAACAATGGCTGGCTGGCTGTCACAATGGCTGGCTGGCTGTCACAATGGCTGGCTGGCTGGGCCTGGCTGGCTGGGCCTGGCTGGCGGGGCCTGGCTGGGTCGGGCAGGCTGGGCTGGCTGGGCAGGGCTGGCTGGACCAGGCTGGCTGTGCTGGGCTGGCTGGGCCTGGCTGGCTGAAACAATGGCTGGCTGGCTGTCACAGTGGCTGGCTGGCTGTCACAATGGCTGGCTGGCTGGCTGGCTGGCTGGCTGGCTGGCTGGGCCTGGCTGGCTGGGCCTGGCTGTTGGGGCATGGCTGGGCCGGGTGGGCTGGGCCGGCAGGCTGGGCCTGGCTGGCTGGGCCGGGCTGGCTGGGCCGGGCTGGCTGGGTCAGGCTGGCTGGGCTGGGCCTGGTTGGCTGGGCCGGGCTGGCTGGGCTGGGCCTGGCTGGGTGACAGCCAGCCAGCCATTGTTCCAGCCAGCCAGCCAGCCCAGCCAGCCAAGCCCATCAAGCCAGGCCCGGCCCAGCCCGGCCCAGCCAGCCCTTGCCCAGCCTTCCCTGCCCAGCCAGCCAGTGCCGGCCAGGCCCAGCCCAGCCAGCCCGGCCCAGCCTGCCCGGCCCAGTCAGCCCGGCCCAGCCAGCCCAGCCCAGCCGGCTTCAGCCAGCTCGAACGAGGAAGCCAGGCCCAGCCCACCCAACCTGACCATGCCCAGCCAGCCCGGCCTAGCCAGCGAGCCAGCCAGCCAGGCCCAGCCAGCCATTCTGACAGCCAGCCAGCCATTGTGAAAGCCAGCCAGCCATTGTGACAGCCAGCCAGTCATTGTGACAGCAAGCCAGCCAGCCTGGCACAGATAGGCCCAGCCAGGCACAGGCCAGCCAGCCCGGCCCAGCCAGCCCAGCCCAGCCAGCCAGGCCCAGCCCAGCCGGGCCCAGCCCAGCCAGCCAGCCAGCCAGCCAGCCAGGCCTAGCCAGCCAGCCAGCCAGCCATTTTGACAGACAGCCAGCCATTGTGACAGCCAGCCAGCCATTGTGACAGCCAGCCAGCCAGCCCAGCCAGCCAGGCACAGACAGGCCCAGCCAGCCCAGCCCAGCCCCGCCGGGCCCGGCCCAGCCAGGCCCAGCCAGCCCAGCCCAGCCAGCCCAGCCCAGCCAGCCAGGCCCAGCCATTGTGACAGCCAGCCAGCCATTGTGACAGCCAGCCAGCCATTGTGACAGCCAGCCAGTCCATCCCAGCCTAGCCAGCCTGGCACAGCCAGCCTGGCCCAGTCAGCCCGACCCAGCCAGCCAGGGCCAGCCAGGCCCAGCCCACAGCCATCCCGACCCAGCCAGCCAGCCAGCCAGCCAGCCAGCCCAGCCAGCCAGCCCAGCCAGCCAGCCCAGCCAGCCAGCCAGGCCCAGCCAGCCAGCCAGCCAGCCAGCCAGCCTTTGTCACAGCCAGCCAGCCATTGTTCCAGCCAGTCAGCCAGCCTCCCAGCCAGCCAGGCCCAGCCCAGCCAGCCAGCCAGCCAGCCAGTCAGCCAGGCCCAGCCAGCACGGCCCAGCAAGCACGGCCCACCAAGGCCGGCCCAGCCAGGCCCAGCCCAGCTAGCCCGGCCCAGCCAGCCAAGCCCAGCCAGCCCGGCCCAGCCAGCCCTGATCAGCCAGGCCCGGCCCAGCCAGCCCTGCCCAGCCAGCCCTGCCCAGCCAGCCCTGCCCAGTCAGCCCTTCCCAGCCAGCCAGTGCCAGCCAGGCCCAGCCCAGCCAGGCCCAGCCCACCCAAATCGACCATGCCAGGCCCAGCCCACCCCGGCCCAGCCAGCCAAGCCCACCCAGCCAGCCAGGCCAAGCCAGCCAGGCCCAGCCAGCAAGCCAACCAGCCAGCGCAACCAGGCCCAGCCCAGCCGGGCCTACCAAGCAAGCCAGACCCAGCGCAGCCAGGCCCAGCCAGCCCAGGCCAGCCAGGCCAGCCAGCCCGACCCAGCCATCCAGGCCCAGCCAACCGGGCCCAGCCCGACCCAGCCAGCCCGACCCAGCCAGCCCACCCAGCCGATCCAGCTTAGCCAGGCCCAGCCAGCCAGGCCCAGCCAGCCGGGCCCAGCCAGCCAGCCAGCCAGCCATTGTGACAGCCAGCCAGCCATTGTGACAGCCAGCCAGCCATTATTCCAGCCAGGCCCAGCCAGCCAGCCAGCCAGCCCAGCCCAACCCAGCCAGCCAGCCAGGCCCAGCCAGCCAGCCAGCCAGCCAGCCAGGCCTAGCCAGCCAGCCAGCCAGCCATTGTGACAGCCAGCCAGCCAGCCCAGCCAGCCAGACACAGACAGGCCCAGCCAGCCCAGCCCAGCCCCGCCGGGCCCAGCCCAGCCAGGCCCAGCCAACCCGGCCCAGCCAGCCCAGCCCAGGCAGCCCGACCCAGCCAGCCCAGGCCCAGCCATTGTGACAGCCAGCCAGCCATTGTGACAGCCAGCCAGTCCATCCCAGCCCAGCCAGCCTGGCACAGCCAGCCTGGCCCAGTCAGCCCGACCCAGCCAGCCAGGCCCAGCCAGGCCCCAGCCCAGGCAGCCCGACCCAGCCAGCCAGCCAGCCAGCCAGCCCAGCCAGCCAGCCCAGCCAGCCAGGCCCAGCCAGCCAGCCAGCCAGCCATTGTCACAGCCAGCCAGCCATTGTTCCAGCCAGTCAGCCAGCCTCCCAGCCAGCCAGGCCCAGGCCAGCCAGCCAGCCAGCCAGCCCAGCCAGCCAGGCATTGTGACAGCCGGACAGCCATTTTGACAGCCAGACAGCCATTGTGACAGCCAGCCAGCCATTGTTCCAGCCAGCCAGCCAGCCAGCCCAGCCAGCCAGCCAGCCCAGCCAGGTCCAGCCAGGTCCAGCCAGCCCAGCCCAGCCAGCCGGGCCCAGCCAGACCAGACCAGCCAGCCAGGCCCAGCCAGCCAGGCCCGGCCCAGCCAGCCAGGCCCAGCCCAGCCAGCCAGCCAGCCAGCCAGCCAGCCCAGCCAGGCCCATCCCAAATTCCGAGTTCCAAATTCCGAGTTCCAAATTCCAAATTCCAAGTTTGGATTTCCAAGTTCAGAATTCCAAGTTCGGAATTCTGAGTTTGGAATTGCAACTTCCAAATTCCAAGTTCAGAATTCCAAGTTCGGAATTCCGAGTTCAAAATTCCAAATTCTGAGTTCGGAATTCCAAATTCCGAGTTCCGAATTCCGAGTTCTGAATTCCAAATTCCAAGTTTGGATTTCCAAGTTCAGAATTCCAAATTCTGAGTTCTGAGTTCAGAATTCTGAGTTTGGAATTCCAAGTTTGGAATTCTGAGTTTGGAATTCCAACTTCCAAAATCCGAGTTCAGAATTCCAAATTCCGAGTTCAGAATTCCAAGGTCCGAATTCCGAGTTCCGAGTTTGGAATTCCGAGTTTGGAATTCCGAGTTCCGAGTTCAGAATTCCGAGTTCCAAATTCCGAGTTTGAAATTCCGAGTTTGGAATTCTGAGATTGGAATTCCAAGTTCCAAATTCCAAATTCCAAATTCTGAGTTCGGAATTCTGAGTTCGGAATTCCGAGTTCCAAATTCCGAGTTCCAAGTTCCGAATTATGAGTTCCGAGTTCAGAATTCCGAGTTCAGAAATCTGAGTTCCAAATTTGGAGTTCAGAATTCGGAGTTCAGAATTCCAAGTTCAGAATGCCAAGTTCAGAATTCCGAGTTCAGATTTCCAAATTCCGAGTTCAGAATTCTGAGTTTGGAATTCGGAGTTCGGAATTCCGAGCTTGGAATTGGGAGTTCCAAATTCTGAGTTTGGAATTCCGAGTTCGGAATTCCGAGCTTGGAATTCCAAGTTCAAAATTCAAAATTCAAAATTCAGAGATTGGAATTCAGAGTTTGGAATTCCGAGTTCCGAGTTCAGAATTCCAAGTTCAGAATTCCGAGTTCGGAATTCCGAGTTCACCATTCCGAATTCCAAATTCTGAGTTCGGAATTCCAAGTTTGGAATTCTGAGTTCCGAGTTCAGAATTCCAAGTTCAGAATTCCGAGTTCAGAATTCCAAATTCCGAGTTCAGAATTTCGAGTTCCAAATTCTGAGTTCCGAGTTCCGAATTACGAGTTCCGAATTACGAGTTCCGAGTTCAGAAGCCAGCCAGTCCCAGCCAGCCAGTCCCAGCCTGGCCCGGCCAGCCTAGCCCAGCCAGCCCAGACTGGCCAGACCGGCCCAGCCAGTCCAGCCCAGCCAGCCCAGCCCAGCCAGGCCCGGCCAGCCAGGCCCAGCCAGCCAGGCCCGGCCAGCCAGGCCCAGCCAGCCAGCCAGCCAGGCCCAGCCCAGCCAGCCAGCCAGCCAGCCAGCCAGCCAGGCAGCCCAGCCAGGCCCAGCCCAGCCAGGCCCAGCCAGCCAGGCCCAGCCAGCCCCAGCCAAGCCAGCCCCAGCCAGCCAGGCCCAGCCAGCAAGGCCCAGCCAGCCAGCCAGCCAGGCCCAGCCCAGCCAGCCAGCCAGCCAGCCAGCCCAGCCAGGCCTCGCCCAGCCAGGCCCAGCCAGCCCGGCCCAGACCAGCCCAGCCTAGCAGGGCTCAGCCCAGCCAGGCCCAGCCACCACGGCCCAGCCAGCCCAGCCCAGCCCAGCCCAGCCCAGCCAGCCAGCCAGCCAGCCAGCCAGCCCAGCCAGCCAGGCCCAGCCAGCCATTTTGACAGACAGCCAGCCATTGTGACAGCCATCCAGCCGTTGTGCCAGCCAGCCAGCCATTGTGACAGCCAGCCAGTCATTTTTCCAGCTAGCCAGCCAGCCAGCCAGCCCAGCCAGCCAGCCAGCCCAGACTGACCCAGCCAGCCAAGCCCAGCCAGCCCAGCCCAGCCAGGCCCAGCCCAGCCAGGCCCAGCCAGCCGGGCCCAGCCAGGCTCAGCCCAGCCCAGCCAGGTCCAGCCAGGTCCAGCCAGCCCAGCCCAGCCAGCCCGCACCAGGCCAGCCGGGCCCAGCCAGCCCGGATCAGCCAGCCAGGACCAGCCAGCCCAGCCAGGCCCAGCCAGTCCAGCCCAGCCAGGCCCGGCCAGCCAGGCCCAGCCAGCCCCAGCCCAGCCAGGCCCAGCCAGCCAAGCCCAGCCAGCCAGCCAGCCAGCCATTGGGACAGCCAGCCAGCCATTGTGACAGCCAGCCAGCAATTTTTCCAGCCAGACGCCAGCCAGCCCAGCCAGCCAGCCATTGTGACAGCCAGCCAGCCATTTTGACAGCCAGCCATCTATTTTTCCAGCCAGCCAGCTGCCAGCCAGCCCTGCCAGCCAGGCCCAGCCAGCCCGGCCCAGCCCGGCCCAGCCAGCCAGGCCCAGCCAGCCAGGCCCAGCCAGCCAGGCCCAGCCCAGCCGGCCAGCCAGCCAGCCAGCCCAGCCAGGCCCATCCAAGCCAGGCCCAGCCAGCCCAGCCCAGCCCAGCCCAGCAGGGCCCAGCCAGCCCAGCCCAGCCAGCCAGCCAGCTCAGCCATTGTGACAGCCAGCCAGCCATTGTTCCAGCCAGCCAGCCAGCCAGCCAGCCCAGCCAGACGCCAGCCAGCCCAGCCAGCCAGCCATTGTGACAGCCAGCCAGCCATTTTGACAAACAGCCAGCTATTTTTCCAGCCAGCCGCCAGCCAGCCCAGCCAGCCAGGCCCAGCCAGCCCGGCCCAGCCAGGCCCAGCCAGCCAGGCCCAGCCAGCCAGGCCCAGCCAGCCAGCCAGCCCAGCCAGGCCCATCCAAGCCAGGCCCAGCCAGCCCAGCCCAGCCCAGCCCAGTCCAGCAGGGCCCAGCCAGCCCAGCCCAGCCCGCCAGCCAGCCAGCTCAGCCATTGTGACAGCCAGCCAGCCATTGTTCCAGTCAGCCAGCCAGCCCAGCCAGCCAGCCCAGCCAGCCAGCCAGCCCAGCCAGTCTGGCCCAGCCAGGCCCAGCCCAGCCAGGCCCAGCCAACCAGGCTCAGCCCAGCCAGGCCCAGCCCAGCCAGATCCAGCCAGGTCCAGCCAGCCCAGCCCAGCCAGCATGGCCCAGCCCAGCCGGGCCCAGCCAGCACGGCCCAGCCAGCCCAGCCCAGCCAGCCAGCCAGCCAGCCCAGCCAGCCAGGCCCAGCCAGCCAGCCAGCCAGCCATTGTGACAGCCAGCCAGCCATTGTGACAGCCAGCCAGCCATTGTTCCAGCCAGCCAGCCAGCCAGCCCGGCCCAGCGAGGCCCAGCCCAGCCAGGCCCAGCCAGCCGGGCCCAGCCAGGCTCAGCCCAGCCAGGCCCAGCCTAGCCAGGTCCAGCCAGGTCCAGCCAGCCCAGCCCAGCCAGCCCGGACCAGGCCAGCAGGGCCCAGCCAGCCCGGACCAGCCAGCCATGACAAGCCAGCCCAGCCCAGCCCAGCCAGGACCAGCCAGCCCAGCCCAGCCAGGCCCGGCCCAGCCAGGCCCGGCCATCCAGGCCAAGCCAGCCCCAGCCCAGCCGGCCCGCCAGCCAGCCAGCCCAGCCAGGCCCATCCAAGCCAGGCCCAGCCAGCCCAGCGCAGCCCAGCCAGCCCAGCGCAGCGCAGCCCAGCCCAGCAGGGCCCAGCCAGCCCAGCCCAGCCAGCCAGCCAGCCAGCTCAGCCATTGTGACAGCCAGCCAGCCATTGTTCCAGCCAGCCTGCCAGCCCAGCCAGCCAGCCCAGCCCAGCCAGCCAGCCAGCCCAGCCAGCCAGCCCAGCCCAGCCAGCCAGGCCCAGCCAGCCTGGCCCAGCCAGCCCAGCCCAGCCAGTCCGGCCCAGCCAGGCCCAGCCCAGCCAGGTCCAGCCAGGTCCAGCCAGCCCAGCCCAGCCAGCCCGGACCAGCCCAGCAGGGCCCAGCCAGCCCAGACCAGCCAGCCAGGACCAGCCAGACCAGACCAGACCAGCCAGGCCCAGCCAGCCCCATCCCAGCCAAGCCCAGCCAGGCCCAGCTTGCTGGGAAAATAGCTGGCTGGCTGTCACAATGGCTGGCTGGCTGTCACAATGGCTGGCTGGCTGGCTGGCTGGCTGGCTGGCTGGCTGGGCCTGGCAGGCTGGGCCTGGCTGGGCTGGGGCTGGCTGGGCCTGGCTGGCCGGGCCTGGCTGGTCCGGGCCTGGCTGGGCTGGGCTGTCTGGGCCTGGCTGGGCTGGGCTGGGCTGTCTGGGCATGGCTGGGCTGGGGCTGGCTGGGCCCGACTGGCCGGGCCTGGCTGGGCTGGGCTGGCTGGGCCGGACTGGCTGGGCCGGTCTGGGCGGTCTGGGCTGGCCGGTCTGGGCTGGCCGGGCCAGGCTGGGACTGGTTGGCTGGGACTGGCTGGCTTCTGAACTCGGAACTCGTAATTCGGAACTCGTAATTCGGAACTCGGAACTCGGAATTTGGAACTCGAAATTCTGAACTCTGAATTTGGAATTCTGAAC
Organism: Erythrolamprus reginae; assembly: GCF_031021105.1. Taxonomy (NCBI): domain Eukaryota; kingdom Metazoa; phylum Chordata; class Lepidosauria; order Squamata; family Dipsadidae; genus Erythrolamprus; species Erythrolamprus reginae. The sequence continues at coordinate 213,893,693 of NC_091951.1, read as the reverse complement.
TCGGAATTCTGAACTCGGAATTCTGAACTCGGAATTCTGAACTCGGAATTCTGAACTCGGAATTCTGAACTCGGAACTCGGAATTCCAAACTTGGAATTCCGAACTCTGAATTTGGAATTCGGAATGTTGAACTCGGAATTCCGAACTCGGAATTCGGAACTCAGAATTCGGAACTCGGAATTTGGAACACGGAATTCGGAACTTGGAATTCTGAACTCGGAACTCGGAATTCCGAACTCGGAATTTTGAATTTTGAATTTTGAACTTGGAATTCCAAGCTCGGAATTCCAAACTCGGAATTCCAAACTCAGAATTTGGAACTCGGAATTCCAAGCTCGGAATTCCGAACTCTGAATTCCAAACTTAGAATTTGGAACTCGGAATTCTAAACTCGGAACTCAGAATTCGGAACTCGGAATTCTGAACTCGGAATTTGGAAATCTGAACTTGGAATTCTGAACTTGGAATTCTGAACTTGGAATTCTGAACTCGGAATTTGGAATTCAGATTTCTGAACTCGGAATTCGGAACTCGTAACTCGGAATTCGGAACTCGGAATTCTGAACTCAGAATTTGGAATTTGGGATTTGGAACTTGGAATTCCAAACTCGGAATTCCAAACTCGGAATTTCAAACTTGGAATTTGGAACTCGGAATTCTGAACTCGGAACTCGGAATTCCAAACTCGGAATTCCGAACTTCGAATTCTGAACTCGGAATTTGGAATTCTGAACTCGGAATTTGGAAGTTGGAATTACAAACTCAGAATTCCGAACTTGGAATTCCAAACTTGGAATTCTGAACTCGGAACTCAGAATTTGGAATTCTGAACTTGGAAATCGAAACTTGGAATTTGGAATTCGGAACTCGGAATTCGGAATTTGGAATTTGGAATTTGGAATTTGGAATTCCGAACTCAGAATTTGGAATTTTGAACTCGGAATTTGGAAGTTGGAATTCCAAACTCAGAATTCCGAACTTGGAATTCTGAACTTGGAAATCCAAACAAGGAATTTGGAATTTGGAACTCGGAATTTGGAACTCGGAATTCGGAACTCGGAATTTGGGCTGGGCCTGGCTGGGCTGGCTGGCTGGCTGGCTGGGATGGGCCTGGCTGGCTGGGCCTGGCTGGCTGGTCCGGGCGGCTGGGCCCAGCTGGTCTGGGCCTGGCTGGCTGGGGTGGGCTGGCTGGACCTGGCTGGACCTGGCTGGGCTGGGCCTGGCTGGGCTGAGACTGGCTGGGCCTGGCTGGCTGGGCTGGGCTGGTTGGGCCAGGCTGGCTGGGCCAGGATGGCTGGGCTGGGCTGGCTGGCTGGCTGGGCTGGCTGGCTGGCTGGCTGGAACAATGGCTGGCTGGCTGTCACAATGGCTGGCTGGCTGGAACAATGGCTGGCTGGCTGTCACCATTGGCTGGCTGGAGGGCTGGCTGGGTGGGCCTGGCTGGCTGGGCTGGCTGTCTGTCTGTCTGTCTGGCTGGGCCGGGCTGGCTGGGCCGTGCTGGCTGGGCCTGGCTGGGCCGGGCCCTGCTGGGCTGGGCTGGGCTGGGCTGGCTGGGCCTGTCTGGGCTGGGCCTGTCTGGGCTGGCTGGGCTGGGCCTGGCTGGGCTGGCTGTCTGGCTGTCTGGCTGGGCTGGGCCTGGCTGGGCCTGGTTGGCTGGGCCTGGCTGGGCCGGGCTGGCTGGGCCTGGCTGGCTGGGCTGGGTTGGCTGGGCCTACCTGGGCTGGGGCTGGCTGGCTGGCTGGCTGGCTGGCTGGGCCCGGCAGGCTGGGCCTGGCTGGGATGGGGCTGTCTGGGCCTGGCTGGCCGGGCCTGGCTGGACCGGGCATGGCTGGGCTGGGCTGTCTGGGCCTGTCTGGGCCTGGCTGGGCTGGGCTGGGCTGTCTGGGCCTGGCTGGGCTGGGGCTGGCTGGGCCCGACTGGCCGGGCCTGGCTGGGCTGGGCTGGCTGGGCCCGGCAGGCTGGGCCTGGCTGGGATGGGGCTATCTGGGCCTGGCTGGGATGGGGCTGTCTGGGCCTGGCTGGCCGGGCCTGGCTGGACCGGGCCTGGCTGGGCTGGGCTGTCTGGGCCTGGCTGGGCCTGGCTGGGCTGGGCTGGGCTGTCTGGGCCTGGCTGGGCTGGGGCTGGCTGGGCCCGACTGGCCGGGCCTGGCTGGGCTGGGCTGGCTGGGCCGGACTGGCTGGGCCGGTCTGGGCTGTCTGGGCCTGGCTGGGCCTGGCTGGGCTGGGCTGGGCTGTCTGGGCCTGGCTGGGCTGGGGCTGGCTGGGCCCGACTGGCCGGCCGGGCCAGGCTGGGACTGGCTGGCTGGGACTGGCTGGCTTCTGAACTCGGAACTCGTAATTCGGAACTCATAATTCGGAACTCGGAATTTGGAACTCGAAATTCTGAACTCGGAATTTGGAATTCTGAACTCAGAATTCTGAACTCGGAATTCTGAACTCGGAATTCTGAACTTGGAACTTGGAATTCCAAACTTGGAATTCCGAACTCAGAATTTGGAATTCGGAATGTTGAACTCGGAATTCCGAACTCGGAATTCGGAACTCAGAATTCAGAACTCGGAATTTGGAACACGGAATTCGGAACTTGGAATTCTGAACTCGGAATTGGCCGGGCCTGGCTGGGCTGGGCCGGGCTGGGCTGGGCTGGCTGGGCCGGGCTGGGCCTGGCTGGCCGGGCCTGGCTGGCTGGGCCTGGCTGGCTGGGCCGGGCTGGCTGGGCTATGCTTGCTGGCTGTGCTGGCTGGCTGGTTTGAACAAGGGCTGGCTGGCTGTCACAATGGCTGGCTGGCTGGGCTGGCTGGCGGCTGGCTGGCTGGAAAAATTGCTGGCTGGCTGTCACAATGGCTGGCTGGCTGTCACAATGGCTGGCTGTCTGGCTGGCTGGGCCTGGCTGGCTGGGCTGGCTGGCGGCTGGCTGGGAAAATAGCTGTCTGGCTGTCACAATGGCTGGCTGGCTGTCACAATGGCTGGCTGGCTGGCTGGCTGGCTGGCTAGCTGGCTGGCTGGCTGCCAGGCTGGCTGGCTGGGCCCGGCAGGCTGGGCCTGGCTGGGATGGGGCTGTCTGGGCCTGGCTGGCCGGGCCTGGCTGGGCCGGGCCTGGCTGGGCTGGGCTGTCTCGGCCTGGCTGGGCTGGGCTGGGCTGCCTGGGCCTGGCTGGGCTGAGGCTGGCTGGGCCCTACTGGCCGGGCCTGGCTGGGCTGGGCTGGCTGGGCCGGTCTGGCTGGGCTGGTCTGGGCGGTATGGGCTGGCCGGGCTGGGCTGGCCGGGCCAGGCTGGGACTGGCTGGCTGGGACTGGCTGGCTTCTGAACTCGGAACTCGTAATTCGGAACTCATAATTCGGAACTCGGAATTTGGAACTCGAAATTCTGAACTCGGAATTTGGAATTCTGAACTCAGAATTCTGAACTCGGAATTCTGAACTCGGAATTCTGAACTTGGAACTTGGAATTCCAAACTTGGAATTCCGAACTCAGAATTTGGAATTTGGAATTCTGAACTCAGAATTCTGAACTCGGAATTCGGAACTCAGAATTCAGAACTCGGAATTTGGAACACGGAATTCGGAACTTGGAATTCTGAACTCGGAACTGGCCGGGCCAGGCTGGGCTGGGCCTGGCTGGGCTGGGCTGGCTGCGCCGGGCTGGGCCTGGCTGGCCGGGCCTGGCTGGCTGGGCCTGGCTGGCTGGGCCGGGCTGGCTGGGCTGTGCTTGCTGGCTGTGCTGGCTGGCTGGTTTGAACAAGGGCTGGCTGGCTGTCACAATGGCTGGCTGTAAGTCACAATGGCTGGCTGGCTGGCTGGCTGGCTGGCTGGCAGGGCCGGGCTGGCTGGGCCGGGCTTGCTGGCTGGGCTGGCTGGCTGGCTGGCTGGATCAATGGCTGGCTGGCTGTCACAATGGCTGGCTGGCTGTCACAATGGCTGGCTTGGTGGTTGGCTGGGCCTGGCTGGCTGGGCCGGGCTGGCTGGGCCGGGCTTGCTGGCTGGGCTGGCTGGCTGGCTGGCTGGCTGGCTGACTGGAACAATGGCTGGCTGGCTGTCACAATGGCTGGCTGGCTTTCACAATGGCTGGCTGGCTGGTTGGCTGGTTGGCTGGGCCTGGCTGGCTGGCTGGCCCTGGCTGGGCTGGGCCTGGCTGGGCCCGGCTGGCTGGGCCTGGCTGGCTGGGCTGGCTGGCTGGCTGGAACAATGGCTGGCTGGCTGTCACAATGGCTGGCTGGCTGGCTGGGCCCGGCTGGCTGGGCCTGGCCGGCAGGGCCTGGATGGGCCGGGCTGTGCTGGGCCGGGCTGGCTGGCCCTGGCTGTGCTGGGCCTGGCTGGGCCCGGTTGGCTGGGCCTGGCTGGCTGGGCTGGCTGGGTGGCTTGAACAAGGGCTAGCTGGCTGTCACAATAGCTGGCTGTAAGTCACAATGGCTGGCGGGGCCCGGCTTGCTGGGCCTGGCGGGGCCGGGCCTGGCTGGGCCTGGCTGGCCTGACCTGGCTGGGCCTGGGTGGCTGGGCCTGGCTGGGCTGGGGCTGGCTGGGCCTGGCTGGCCGTGCCTGGCTGGGCCGTGCCTTGCTGGGCTGGGTTGGCTGGGCCTGGCCGGCCTGGGCTGGGCTGGCTGGGCCTGGCTGGGCTCGGGCTGGCTGGGCCTGGCTGGCCAGGCCTGGCTGGGCTGGGCTGGCTGGGCCAGACTGGCTGGGCCGGTCTGGGCTGGCTGGGCTGGGCTGGCCGGGCCAGGCTGGGACTGGCTGGCTGGGACTGGCTGGCTTCTGAACTCGGAACTCGTAATTCGGAACTCGTAATTCTGAACTCGGAACTCGGAATTTGGAACTCGAAATTCTGAACTCGGAATTCTGAACTCGGAATTCTGAACTCGGAACTCGGAATTCCAAACTTGGAATTCCGAACTCAGAATTTGGAATTCGGAATGTTGAACTCGGAATTCCAAACTTGGAATTCTGAACTTGGAATTCCAAACTTGGAATTTGGAATTTGGAACTCGGAATTTGGAACTCGGAATTCGGAATTCGGAACTTGGAATTCGGAACTCGGAATTTGGGATGGGCCTGGCTGGGCCAGTGTGGCTGGGCCTGGCTGGCTGGGCTGGGCTGGCTGGCTGGGCTGGGCTGGCTGGCTGGCTGGGCTGGCTGGCTGGCTGGCTGGAACAATGGCTGGCTGGCTGGAACAATGGCTGGCTGTCACAATGGCTGGCTGGCTGGCTGGCTGGGCCTGGCTGGCTGGGCTGGCTGGCTGGCTGGCTGGGCTGGGCTGGCTGGCTGGCTGGGCTGGGCTGGGGTGGGCTGGCTGGGCCTGGCTGGGATGGGCCTGGCTGGGCTGGCTGCCTGGCTGGCTGCCTGGCTGGCCGGCTGGGCTGGGCCTGGCTGGCTTGGCCTGGTTGGCTGGGCATGGCTGGCTGGCTGGGCCTGGCTGGGCCGGGCTGGCTGGGCCTGGCTGGCCGGGCTGGCTGGCGGCTGGCTGGGAAAATAGCTGGCTGGCTGTCACAATGGCTGGCTGGCTGTCACAATGGCTGGCTGGCTGGCTGGCCGGCTGGCTGGCTGGCTGGGCCTGGCTGGCTGGGCTGGCTGGCGGCTGGCTGGGAAAATAACTGGCTGGCTGTCACAATGGCTGGCTGGCTGTCACAATGGCTGGCTGGCTGGGCTGGCTGGCGGCTGACTGGAAAAATTTCTGGCTGGCTGTCACAATGGCTGGCTGGCTGTCACAATGGCTGGCTGGCTGGCTGGCTGGCTGGCTGGGCCGGGATGTGCTGGTCCTGGCTGGCTGGTCCTGGCTGGGCTGGGGCTGGCTGGTCCTGGCTGGGCTGGGCTGGCTGGGCCTGGCTGGCCTGGGCTGGGCTGGCTGGGCTGGGCTGGGCTGGGCTGGCTGGGCCGGGATGTGCTGGTCCTGGCTGGCTGGTCCTGGCTGGGCTGGGGCTGGCTGGGCCTGGCTGGACGTGCCTGGCTGGGCCGGGCCTGGCTGGGCTGGGCTGGCTGGGCCTGGCTGGCCTGGGCTGGGCTGGCTGGGCCTGGCTGGGCTGGGGCTGGCTGGGCCTGGCTGGCTGGCTGGAACAATGGCTGGCTGGCTGTCACAATGGCTGGCTGGCTGGTTGGCTGGGCCTGGCTGGCTGGCTGGCCCTGGTTGGGCTGGGCCTGGCTGGCTGGGCCTGCCTGGCTGGGCTGGCTGGCTGGCTGGAACAATGGCTGGCTGGCTGTCACAATGGCTGGCTGGCTGGCTGGGCCCTGCTGGCGGGGCCTGGCTGGCGGGGCCTGGCTGGCGGGGCCTGGATGGGCCAGGCTGTGCTGGGCCGGGCTGGCTGGCCCTGGCTGGGCTGGGCCTGGCTGGGCCCGGCTGGCTGGGCCTGGCTGGCTGGGCTGGCTGGCTGGCTTGAACAAGGGCTGGCTGGCTGTCACAATAGCTGGCTGTAAGTCACAATGGCTGGCTGGCTGGCTGGCTGGCTGGCTGGCCGGGCCCGGCTGGCTGGGCCTGGCGGGGCCGGGCCTGGCTGGGCCTGGCTGGCCTGGCCTGGCTGGGCTGGTCCTGGCTGGGCTGGGCTGGCTGGGCCTGGCTGGCTGGGCCTGGCTGGGCTGGGGCTGGCTGGGCCTGGCTGGCCGGGCCTGGCTGGGCCGGGCCTGGCTGGGCTGGGCTGGCTGGGCCTGGCTGGGCTGGGCTGGGCTGGCTGGGCCTGGATGGGCTGGGCTGGGCTGGCTGGGCCTGGCTGGGCTGGGACTGGCTGGGCCAGACTGGCTGGGCCGGTCTGGCCGGTCTGGGCTGGCTGGGCTGGGCTGGCCGGGCCAGGCTGGGACTGGCTGGCTGGGACTGGCTGGCTTCTGAACTCGGAACTCGTAATTCGGAACTCGGAACTCGGAATTTGGAACTCGAAATTCTGAACTCGGAATTTGGAATTCTGAACTCGGAATTCTGAACTCGGAATTCTGAACTCGGAATTCTGAACTCGGAATTCTGAACTCGGAATTCTGAACTCGGAATTCTGAACTCGGAATTCTGAACTCGGAATTCTGAACTCGGAACTCGGAATTCCAAACTTGGAATTCCGAACTCAGAATTTGGAATTCGGAATGTTGAACTCGGAATTCCGAACTTGGAATTCTGAACTTGGAAATCCAAAGTTGGAATTTGGAATTTGGAACTCGGAATTTGGAACTCGGAATTCGGAATTCGGAACTTGGAATTCGGAACTCGGAATTTTGAATGGGCCTGGCTGGGCCAGGATGGCTGGGCCTGGCTGGCTGGGCTGGGCTGGCTGGCTGGCTGGGCTGGCTGGCTGGCTGGCTGGCTGTCACAATGGCTGGCTGGCTGTCACAATGGCTGGCTGTCACAATGGCTGGCTGGCTGACTGGCTGGCTGGGCCTGGCTGGCTGGGCTGGCTGGCTGGCTGGCTGGGCTGGGCTGGCTGGCTGGCTGGGCTGGGCTGGGGTGGGCTGGCTGGGCCAGGCTGGGCTGGTCCTGGCTGGGCTGGCTGGCTGGCTGGCTGGCTGGCCGGCTGGGCTGGGCCTGGCTGGCTGGGCCTGGCTGGGCCGGGCTGGCTGGGCCTGGCTGGCTGGGCTGGCTGGCGGCTGGCTGGGAAAATAGCTGGCTGGCTGTCACAATGGCTGGCTGGCTGTCACAATGGCTGGCTGGCTGGCTGGCCGGCTGGCTGGCTGGCTGGGCCTGGCTGGCTGGGCTGGCTGGCGGCTGGCGGGCTGGGCCTGGCAGGCTGGGCCTGGCTGGGCTGGGGCTGGCTGGGCCTGGCTGGCCGGGCCTGTCTGGGCCGGGCCTGTCTGGGCTGGGCCTGGCTGGGCCGGGCTGTCTGGGCCTGGCTGGGCTGGGCTGGCTGGCGGCTGGCTGGGAAAATAACTGGCTGGCTGTCACAATGGCTGGCTGGCTGTCACAATGGCTGGCTGGCTGGGCTGGCTGGCGGCTGACTGGAAAAATTTCTGGCTGGCTGTCACAATGGCTGGCTGGCTGTCACAATGGCTGGCTGGCTGGCTGGCTGGCTGGCTGGGCCGGGATGTGCTGGTCCTGGCTGGCTGGTCCTGGCTGAGCTGGGGCTGGCTGGTCCTGGCTGGGCTGGGCTGGCTGGGCCTGGCTGGCCTGGGCTGGGCTGGCTGGGCTGGGCTGGGCTGGGCTGGCTGGGCCGGGATGTGCTGGTCCTGGCTGGCTGGTCCTGGCTGGGCTGGGGCTGGCTGGGCCTGGCTGGCCGGGCCTGGCTGGGCCGGTCCTGGCTGGGCTGGGCTGGCTGGGCCTGGCTGGCCTGGGCTGGGCTGGCTGGGCCTGGCTGGGCTGGGGCTGGCTGGGCCTGGCTGGCTGGCTGGAACAATGGCTGGCTGGCTGTCACAATGGCTGGCTGGCTGGTTGGCTGGTTGGCTGGGCCTGGCTGGCTGGCTGGCCCTGGTTTGGCTGGGCCTGGCTGGGCCTGGCTGGCTGGGCCTGGCTGGCTGGGCTGGCTGGCTGGCTGGAACAATGGCTGGCTGGCTGTCAGAATGGCTGGCTGGCTGGCTGGGCCCTGCTGGCGGGGCCTGGCTGGCGGGGCCTGGATGGGCCAGGCTGTGCTGGGCCGGGCTGGCTGGGCCTGGCTGGGCTGGGCCTGGCTGGGCCCGGCTGGCTGGGCCTGGCTGGCTGGGCTGGATGGCTGGCTTGAACAAGGGCTGGCTGGCTGTCACAATAGCTGGCTGTAAGTCACAATGGCTGGCTGGCTGGCTGGCTGGCCGGGCCCGGCTGGCTGGGCCTGGCGGGGCCGGGCCTGGCTGGTCCTGGCTGGCCTGGCCTGGCTGGGCTGGGCCTGGCTGGGCTGGGCTGGCTGGCTGGCTGGCCGGCTGGGCTGGGCCTGGCTGGCTGGGCCTGGCTGGGCCGGGCTGGCTGGGCCTGGCTGGCTGGGCTGGCTGGCGGCTGGCTGGGAAAATAGCTGGCTGGCTGTCACAATGGCTGGCTGGCTGTCACAATGGCTGGCTGGCTGGCTGGCCGGCTGGCTGGCTGGCTGGGCCTGGCTGGCTGGGCTGGCTGGCGGCTGGCGGGCTGGGCCTGGCAGGCTGGGCCTGGCTGGGCTGGGGCTGGCTGGGCCTGGCTGGCCGGGCTGGCTGGCGGCTGGCTGGGAAAATAGCTGGCTGGCTGTCACAATGGCTGGCTGGCTGTCACAATGGCTGGCTGGCTGGCTGGCTGGCTGGCCGGCTGGCTGGCTGGCTGGGCCTGGCTGGCTGGGCTGGCTGGCGGCTGGCTGGGAAAATAACTGGCTGGCTGTCACAATGGCTGGCTGGCTGTCACAATGGCTGGCTGGCTGGGCTGGCTGGCGGCTGACTGGAAAAATTTCTGGCTGGCTGTCACAATGGCTGGCTGGCTGTCACAATGGCTGGCTGGCTGGCTGGCTGGCTGGCTGGGCCGGGATGTGCTGGTCCTGGCTGGCTGGTCCTGGCTGGGCTGGGGCTGGCTGGTCCTGGCTGGGCTGGGCTGGCTGGGCCTGGCTGGCCTGGGCTGGGCTGGCTGGGCTGGGCTGGGCTGGGCTGGGCTGGCTGGGCCGGGATGTGCTGGTCCTGGCTGGCTGGTCCTGGCTGGGCTGGGGCTGGCTGGGCCTGGCTGGACGTGCCTGGCTGGGCCGGGCCTGGCTGGGCTGGGCTGGCTGGGCCTGGCTGGCCTGGGCTGGGCTGGCTGGGCCTGGCTGGGCTGGGGCTGGCTGGGCCTGGCTGGCTGGCTGGAACAATGGCTGGCTGGCTGTCACAATGGCTGGCTGGCTGGTTGGCTGGGCCTGGCTGGCTGGCTGGCCCTGGTTGGGCTGGGCCTGGCTGGCTGGGCCTGCCTGGCTGGGCTGGCTGGCTGGCTGGAACAATGGCTGGCTGGCTGTCACAATGGCTGGCTGGCTGGCTGGGCCCTGCTGGCGGGGCCTGGCTGGCGGGGCCTGGCTGGCGGGGCCTGGATGGGCCAGGCTGTGCTGGGCCGGGCTGGCTGGCCCTGGCTGGGCTGGGCCTGGCTGGGCCCGGCTGGCTGGGCCTGGCTGGCTGGGCTGGCTGGCTGGCTTGAACAAGGGCTGGCTGGCTGTCACAATAGCTGGCTGTAAGTCACAATGGCTGGCTGGCTGGCTGGCTGGCTGGCTGGCCGGGCCCGGCTGGCTGGGCCTGGCGGGGCCGGGCCTGGCTGGGCCTGGCTGGCCTGGCCTGGCTGGGCTGGTCCTGGCTGGGCTGGGCTGGCTGGGCCTGGCTGGCTGGGCCTGGCTGGGCTGGGGCTGGCTGGGCCTGGCTGGCCGGGCCTGGCTGGGCCGGGCCTGGCTGGGCTGGGCTGGCTGGGCCTGGCTGGGCTGGGCTGGGCTGGCTGGGCCTGGATGGGCTGGGCTGGGCTGGCTGGGCCTGGCTGGGCTGGGACTGGCTGGGCCAGACTGGCTGGGCCGGTCTGGCCGGTCTGGGCTGGCTGGGCTGGGCTGGCCGGGCCAGGCTGGGACTGGCTGGCTGGGACTGGCTGGCTTCTGAACTCGGAACTCGTAATTCGGAACTCGGAACTCGGAATTTGGAACTCGAAATTCTGAACTCGGAATTTGGAATTCTGAACTCGGAATTCTGAACTCGGAATTCTGAACTCGGAATTCTGAACTCGGAATTCTGAACTCGGAATTCTGAACTCGGAATTCTGAACTCGGAATTCTGAACTCGGAATTCTGAACTCGGAACTCGGAATTCCAAACTTGGAATTCCGAACTCAGAATTTGGAATTCGGAATGTTGAACTCGGAATTCCGAACTTGGAATTCTGAACTTGGAAATCCAAAGTTGGAATTTGGAATTTGGAACTCGGAATTTGGAACTCGGAATTCGGAATTCGGAACTTGGAATTCGGAACTCGGAATTTTGAATGGGCCTGGCTGGGCCAGGATGGCTGGGCCTGGCTGGCTGGGCTGGGCTGGCTGGCTGGCTGGGCTGGCTGGCTGGCTGGCTGGCTGTCACAATGGCTGGCTGGCTGTCACAATGGCTGGCTGTCACAATGGCTGGCTGGCTGACTGGCTGGCTGGGCCTGGCTGGCTGGGCTGGCTGGCTGGCTGGCTGGGCTGGGCTGGCTGGCTGGCTGGGCTGGGCTGGGGTGGGCTGGCTGGGCCAGGCTGGGCTGGTCCTGGCTGGGCTGGCTGGCTGGCTGGCTGGCTGGCCGGCTGGGCTGGGCCTGGCTGGCTGGGCCTGGCTGGGCCGGGCTGGCTGGGCCTGGCTGGCTGGGCTGGCTGGCGGCTGGCTGGGAAAATAGCTGGCTGGCTGTCACAATGGCTGGCTGGCTGTCACAATGGCTGGCTGGCTGGCTGGCCGGCTGGCTGGCTGGCTGGGCCTGGCTGGCTGGGCTGGCTGGCGGCTGGCGGGCTGGGCCTGGCAGGCTGGGCCTGGCTGGGCTGGGGCTGGCTGGGCCTGGCTGGCCGGGCCTGTCTGGGCCGGGCCTGTCTGGGCTGGGCCTGGCTGGGCCGGGCTGTCTGGGCCTGGCTGGGCTGGGCTGGCTGGCGGCTGGCTGGGAAAATAACTGGCTGGCTGTCACAATGGCTGGCTGGCTGTCACAATGGCTGGCTGGCTGGGCTGGCTGGCGGCTGACTGGAAAAATTTCTGGCTGGCTGTCACAATGGCTGGCTGGCTGTCACAATGGCTGGCTGGCTGGCTGGCTGGCTGGCTGGGCCGGGATGTGCTGGTCCTGGCTGGCTGGTCCTGGCTGAGCTGGGGCTGGCTGGTCCTGGCTGGGCTGGGCTGGCTGGGCCTGGCTGGCCTGGGCTGGGCTGGCTGGGCTGGGCTGGGCTGGGCTGGCTGGGCCGGGATGTGCTGGTCCTGGCTGGCTGGTCCTGGCTGGGCTGGGGCTGGCTGGGCCTGGCTGGCCGGGCCTGGCTGGGCCGGTCCTGGCTGGGCTGGGCTGGCTGGGCCTGGCTGGCCTGGGCTGGGCTGGCTGGGCCTGGCTGGGCTGGGGCTGGCTGGGCCTGGCTGGCTGGCTGGAACAATGGCTGGCTGGCTGTCACAATGGCTGGCTGGCTGGTTGGCTGGTTGGCTGGGCCTGGCTGGCTGGCTGGCCCTGGTTGGGCTGGGCCTGGCTGGGCCTGGCTGGCTGGGCCTGGCTGGCTGGGCTGGCTGGCTGGCTGGAACAATGGCTGGCTGGCTGTCAGAATGGCTGGCTGGCTGGCTGGGCCCTGCTGGCGGGGCCTGGCTGGCGGGGCCTGGATGGGCCAGGCTGTGCTGGGCCGGGCTGGCTGGGCCTGGCTGGGCTGGGCCTGGCTGGGCCCGGCTGGCTGGGCCTGGCTGGCTGGGCTGGATGGCTGGCTTGAACAAGGGCTGGCTGGCTGTCACAATAGCTGGCTGTAAGTCACAATGGCTGGCTGGCTGGCTGGCTGGCCGGGCCCGGCTGGCTGGGCCTGGCGGGGCCGGGCCTGGCTGGTCCTGGCTGGCCTGGCCTGGCTGGGCTGGGCCTGGCTGGGCTGGGCTGGCTGGCTGGCTGGCCGGCTGGGCTGGGCCTGGCTGGCTGGGCCTGGCTGGGCCGGGCTGGCTGGGCCTGGCTGGCTGGGCTGGCTGGCGGCTGGCTGGGAAAATAGCTGGCTGGCTGTCACAATGGCTGGCTGGCTGTCACAATGGCTGGCTGGCTGGCTGGCCGGCTGGCTGGCTGGCTGGGCCTGGCTGGCTGGGCTGGCTGGCGGCTGGCGGGCTGGGCCTGGCAGGCTGGGCCTGGCTGGGCTGGGGCTGGCTGGGCCTGGCTGGCCGGGCCTGTCTGGGCCGGGCCTGTCTGGGCTGGGCCTGGCTGGGCCGGGCTGTCTGGGCCTGGCTGGGCTGGGCTGGCTGGGCCTGGCTGGCCTGGGCTGGGCTGGCTGGGCTGGGCTGGGCTGGGCTGGCTGGGCCGGGATGTGCTGGTCCTGGCTGGCTGGTCCTGGCTGGGCTGGGGCTGGCTGGGCCTGGCTGGCCGGGCCTGGCTGGGCCGGTCCTGGCTGGGCTGGGCTGGCTGGGCCTGGCTGGCCTGGGCTGGGCTGGCTGGGCCTGGCTGGGCTGGGGCTGGCTGGGCCTGGCTGGCTGGCTGGAACAATGGCTGGCTGGCTGTCACAATGGCTGGCTGGCTGGTTGGCTGGTTGGCTGGGCCTGGCTGGCTGGCTGGCCCTGGTTGGGCTGGGCCTGGCTGGGCCTGGCTGGCTGGGCCTGGCTGGCTGGGCTGGCTGGCTGGCTGGAACAATGGCTGGCTGGCTGTCAGAATGGCTGGCTGGCTGGCTGGCTGGGCCCTGCTGGCGGGGCCTGGCTGGCGGGGCCTGGATGGGCCAGGCTGTGCTGGGCCGGGCTGGCTGGGCCTGGCTGGGCTGGGCCTGGCTGGGCCCGGCTGGCTGGGCCTGGCTGGCTGGGCTGGCTGGCTGGCTTGAACAAGGGCTGGCTGGCTGTCACAATAGCTGGCTGTAAGTCACAATGGCTGGCTGGCTGGCTGGCTGGCCGGGCCCGGCTGGCTGGGCCTGGCGGGGCCGGGCCTGGCTGGTCCTGGCTGGCCTGGCCTGGCTGGGCTGGTCCTGGCTGGGCTGGGCTGGCTGGGCCTGGCTGGCTGGGCCTGGCTGGGCTGGGGCTGGCTGGGCCTGGCTGGCCGGGCCTGGCTGGGCCGGGCCTGGCTGGGCTGGGCTGGCTGGGCCTGGCTGGGCTGGGCTGGGCTGGCTGGGCCTGGATGGGCTGGGCTGGGCTGGCTGGGACTGGCTGGGCTGGGACTGGCTGGGACTGGCTGGCCAGACCTGGCTGGGCTGGGCTGGCTGGGCCAGACAGGCTGGGCCGGTCTGGCCGGTCTGGGCTGGCTGGGCTGGGCTGGCCGGGCCAGGCTGGGACTGGCTGGCTGGGACTGGCTGGCTTCTGAACTCGGAACTCGTAATTCGGAACTCGGAACTCGGAATTTGGAACTCGAAATTCTGAACTCGGAATTTGGAATTCTGAACTCGGAATTCTGAACTCGGAATTCTGAACTCGGAATTCTGAACTCGGAATTCTGAACTCGGAATTCTGAATTCGGAATTCTGAACTCGGAATTCTGAACTCGGAATTCTGAACTCGGAACTCGGAATTCCAAACTTGGAATTCCGAACTCAGAATTTGTAATTCGGAATGTTGAACTCGGAATTCCGAACTTGGAATTCTGAACTTGGAAATCCAAAGTTGGAATTTGGAATTTGGAACTCGGAATTTGGAACTCGGAATTCGGAATTCGGAATTTTGGATGGGCCTGGCTGGGCCAGGGTGGCTGGGCCTGGCTGGCTGGGCTGGCTGGCTGGCTGGCTGGGCTGGGCTGGCTGGCTGGCTGGGCTGGGCTGGGGTGGGCTGGCTGGTCCAGGCTGGGCTGGTCCTGGCTGGGCTGGCTGGCTGGCTGGCTGGCTGGCTGGCTGGCCGGCTGGGCTGGGCCTGGCTGGCTGGGCCTGGCTGGGCCGGGCTGGCTGGGCCTGGCTGGCTGGGCTGGCTGGCGGCTGGCTGGGAAAATAGCTGGCTGGCTGTCACAATGGCTGGCTGGCTGTCACAATGGCTGGCTGGCTGGCTGGCTGGCCGGCTGGCTGGCTGGCTGGGCCTGGCTGGCTGGGCTGGCTGGCGGCTGGCGGGCTGGGCCTGGCAGGCTGGGCCTGGCTGGGCTGGGGCTGGCTGGGCCTGGCTGGCCGGGCCTGTCTGGGCCGGGCCTGTCTGGGCTGGGCCTGGCTGGGCCGGGCTGTCTGGGCCTGGCTGGGCTGGGCTGGCTGGCGGCTGGCTGGGAAAATAGCTGGCTGGCTGTCACAATGGCTGGCTGGCTGTCACAATGGCTGGCTGGCTGGGCTGGCTGGCGGCTGACTGGAAATATTGCTGGCTGGCTGTCACAATGGCTGGCTGGCTGTCACAATGGCTGGCTGGCTGGCTGGCTGGCTGGCTGGCTGGCTGGGCCTGGCAGGCTGGGCCTGGCTGGGCTGGGGCTGGCTGGGCCTGGCTGGCCGGGCCTGTCTGGGCCGGGCCTGTCTGGGCTGGGCCTGTCTGGGCCGGGCTGTCTGGGCCTGGCTGGGCTGGGCTGGGCTGGCTGGGCCTGGCTGGGCTGGGCTGGCTGGGCCGGACTGGCTGGGCCGGTCTGGGTGGTCTGGGCTGGCTGGGCTGGGCTGGCCGGGCCAGGCTGGGACTGGCTGGCTGGGACTGGCTGGCTTCTGAACTCGGAACTCGTAATTCGGAACTCGTAATTCGGAACTCGGAACTCGGAATTTGGAACTCGAAATTCTGAACTCGGAATTTGGAATTCTGAACTTGGAATTCTGAACTTGGAATTCTGAACTCGGAATTCTGAACTTGGAATTCTGAACTCGGAACTCGGAATTCCAAACTTGGAATTCCGAACTCAGAATTTGTAATTCGGAATGTTGAACTCGGAATTCGGAACTCGGAATTCGGAACTCAGAATTCGGAACACGGAATTTGGAACACGGAATTCGGAACATGGAATTCTGAACTCGGAACTCGGAATTCCGAACTCGGAATTCCAAACTCAGAATTTGGAATTTGGAATTTGGAACTTGGAATTCCAAGCTCGGAATTCCGAACTCAGAATTCCGAACTCAGAATTTGGAACTCGGAATTCCAAGCTCAGAATTTGGAACTCGGAATTCTGAACTCGGAATTCTGAACTCGGAATTTGGAAATCTGAACTTGGAATTCTGAACTTGGAATTCTGAACTTGGAATTCTGAACTTGGAATTCTGAACTTGGAATTCCGAACTCAGAATTTGGAATTTGGAACTTGGCCCGGCCTGGCTGGGCTGGGCCTGGCTGGGCTGGGCTGGCTGGGCCTGGCTGGGCTGGGCTGGCTGGGCCTGGCTGGCTGGGCCTGGCTGGGCTGGGGCTGGCTGGGCCTGGCTGGGCCTGGCTGGGCCGGGCCTGGCTGGGCTGGGCTGGCTGGGCCTGGCTGGCCTGGCCTGGGCTGGCTGGGCCTGGCTGGGCTGGGGCTGGCCGGGCCTGGCTGGCCAGGCCTGGCTGGGCTGGGCTGGCTGGGCCAGACTGGCTGGGCCGGTCTGGCCGGTCTGGGCTGGCTGGGCTGGGACTGGCTGGGCCTGGCTGGGTGGAACAGTGGCTGGCTGGCTGTCACAATGGCTGGCTGGCTGTCACAATGGCTGGCTG
This sequence comes from Erythrolamprus reginae, assembly GCF_031021105.1. Taxonomy (NCBI): domain Eukaryota; kingdom Metazoa; phylum Chordata; class Lepidosauria; order Squamata; family Dipsadidae; genus Erythrolamprus; species Erythrolamprus reginae. The sequence goes on along the minus strand of NC_091951.1, from coordinate 213,877,656 downwards.
GCTGTCACAATGGCCGGCTGGCTGGCTGGCTGGGCCGGGTTGGCTGGGCTGGGGCTGGCTGGGCCTAGCTGGCTGGGCCAGGCTGGCTGGGATGGTCCTGGCTGGTCCTGGCTGGGCATGGCTGGCTGGAACAATGGCTGGCTGGCTGTCACAATGGCTGGCTGGCTGGCTGGCTGGCTGGCTGGCTGGCTGGCTGGCTGGCTGGCTGGCTGGGCCTGGCTGGGCCGGGCTGGCTGGGCTCGGCTGGCTGGGTCGGGCTGGCTGGGCTGGGCCTGGCTGGCTGACCGGGCTGGCTGGGCTGGGCTGGCTGGGCCGGGCTGCCTGGGCCTGGCTGGGCTGGGCTGGCTGTGCCTGGCTGGCTGGGCTGGGCCTGGCTGGGCGCGGCTGGCCAGACCTGGCTGGGCTGGGCTGGCTGGGCCAGACAGGCTGGGCCGGTCTGGCCGGTCTGGGCTGGCTGGGCTGGGCTGGCCGGGCCAGGCTGGGACTGGCTGGCTGGGACTGGCTGGCTTCTGAACTCGGAACTCGTAATTCGGAACTCGGAACTCGGAATTTGGAACTCGAAATTCTGAACTCGGAATTTGGAATTCTGAACTCGGAATTCTGAACTCGGAATTCTGAACTCGGAATTCTGAACTTGGAAATCCAAAGTTGGAATTTGGAATTTGGAACTCGGAATTTGGAACTCGGAATTCGGAATTCGGAATTTTGGATGGGCCTGGCTGGGCCAGGGTGGCTGGGCCTGGCTGGCTGGGCTGGCTGGCTGGCTGGCTGGGCTGGGCTGGCTGGCTGGCTGGGCTGGGCTGGGGTGGGCTGGCTGGTCCAGGCTGGGCTGGTCCTGGCTGGGCTGGCTGGCTGGCTGGCTGGCTGGCTGGCTGGCCGGCTGGGCTGGGCCTGGCTGGCTGGGCCTGGCTGGGCCGGGCTGGCTGGGCCTGGCTGGCTGGGCTGGCTGGCGGCTGGCTGGGAAAATAGCTGGCTGGCTGTCACAATGGCTGGCTGGCTGTCACAATGGCTGGCTGGCTGGCTGGCTGGCTGGCCGGCTGGCTGGCTGGCTGGGCCTGGCTGGCTGGGCTGGCTGGCGGCTGGCGGGCTGGGCCTGGCAGGCTGGGCCTGGCTGGGCTGGGGCTGGCTGGGCCTGGCTGGCCGGGCCTGTCTGGGCCGGGCCTGTCTGGGCTGGGCCTGGCTGGGCCGGGCTGTCTGGGCCTGGCTGGGCTGGGCTGGCTGGCGGCTGGCTGGGAAAATAGCTGGCTGGCTGTCACAATGGCTGGCTGGCTGTCACAATGGCTGGCTGGCTGGGCTGGCTGGCGGCTGACTGGAAAAATTGCTGGCTGGCTGTCACAATGGCTGGCTGGCTGTCACAATGGCTGGCTGGCTGGCTGGCTGGCTGGCTGGGCCTGGCAGGCTGGGCCTGGCTGGGCTGGGGCTGGCTGGGCCTGGCTGGCCGGGCCTGTCTGGGCCGGGCCTGTCTGGGCTGGGCCTGTCTGGGCCGGGCTGTCTGGGCCTGGCTGGGCTGGGCTGGGCTGGCTGGGCCTGGCTGGGCTGGGCTGGCTGGGCCGGACTGGCTGGGCCGGTCTGGGTGGTCTGGGCTGGCTGGGCTGGGCTGGCCGGGCCAGGCTGGGACTGGCTGGCTGGGACTGGCTGGCTTCTGAACTCGGAACTCGTAATTCGGAACTCGTAATTCGGAACTCGGAACTCGGAATTTGGAACTCGAAATTCTGAACTCGGAATTTGGAATTCTGAACTTGGAATTCTGAACTTGGAATTCTGAACTCGGAATTCTGAACTTGGAATTCTGAACTCGGAACTCGGAATTCCAAACTTGGAATTCCGAACTCAGAATTTGTAATTCGGAATGTTGAACTCGGAATTCGGAACTCGGAATTCGGAACTCAGAATTCGGAACACGGAATTTGGAACACGGAATTCGGAACATGGAATTCTGAACTCGGAACTCGGAATTCCGAACTCGGAATTCCAAACTCAGAATTTGGAATTTGGAATTTGGAACTTGGAATTCCAAGCTCGGAATTCCGAACTCAGAATTCCGAACTCAGAATTTGGAACTCGGAATTCCAAGCTCAGAATTTGGAACTCGGAATTCTGAACTCGGAATTCTGAACTCGGAATTTGGAAATCTGAACTTGGAATTCTGAACTTGGAATTCTGAACTTGGAATTCTGAACTTGGAATTCTGAACTTGGAATTCCGAACTCAGAATTTGGAATTTGGAACTTGGCCCGGCCTGGCTGGGCTGGGCCTGGCTGGGCTGGGCTGGCTGGGCCTGGCTGGGCTGGGCTGGCTGGGCCTGGCTGGCTGGGCCTGGCTGGGCTGGGGCTGGCTGGGCCTGGCTGGGCCTGGCTGGGCCGGGCCTGGCTGGGCTGGGCTGGCTGGGCCTGGCTGGCCTGGCCTGGGCTGGCTGGGCCTGGCTGGGCTGGGGCTGGCCGGGCCTGGCTGGCCAGGCCTGGCTGGGCTGGGCTGGCTGGGCCAGACTGGCTGGGCCAGTCTGGCCGGTCTGGGCTGGCTGGGCTGGGCCTGGCTGGGCCTGGCTGGGTGGAACAGTGGCTGGCTGGCTGTCACAATGGCTGGCTGGCTGTCACAATGGCTGGCTGGCTGTCACAATGGCCGGCTGGCTGGCTGGCTGGGCCGGGTTGGCTGGGCTGGGGCTGGCTGGGCCTAGCTGGCTGGGCCAGGCTGGCTGGGATGGTCCTGGCTGGTCCTGGCTGGGCATGGCTGGCTGGAACAATGGCTGGCTGGCTGTCACAATGGCTGGCTGGCTGGCTGGCTGGCTGGCTGGCTGGCTGGCTGGCTGGGCCTGGCTGGGCCGGGCTGGCTGGGCTCGGCTGGCTGGGTCAGGCTGGCTGGGCTGGGCCTGGCTGGCTGACCGGGCTGGCTGGGCTGGGCTGGCTGGGCCGGGCTGCCTGGGCCTGGCTGGGCTGGGCTGGCTGTGCCTGGCTGGCTGGGCTGGGCCTGGCTGGGCCCGGCTGGCTGGAACAATGGCTGGCTGGCTGTCACAATGGCTGGCTGGCTGGCTGGCTGGCTGGCTGGCTGGCTGGGCCGGGCTGGCTGGGTCTGGCTGGCGGGGCCTGGCTGGGCCGGGCGGGCTGGTCCTGGCTGGCTTTCACAATGGCGGCTGGCTTTCACAATGGTTGGCTGGCTGTCACAATGGCTGGATGGCTGTCACAATGGCTGGCTGGTTGTCACAATGGCTGGCTGGCTGGCTGGCTGGCTGGCTGGCTGGCTGGCTGGGCCGGGCTGGCTGGGCTGGGTCTGGCTGGTCCTGGCTGGCTGGTCCTGGCTGGCTGTCACAATGGCTGGCTGGCTGTCACAATGGCTGTCTGGCTGTCACAATGGCTGGCAGGCTGGCTGGCTGGGCCTTGCTGGGCCGGGCTGGCTGGGCTTTGCTGGCTGGGCCGGGCTGGCTGGGCTGGGCTGGCTGGGCTGGGCTGGGCTGGGCTGCCTGGGCCTGGCTGGGCCGGGCTGGCTGGGCTGGGCTGGCTGGGCTGGGCCTGGCTGGGCCCGGCTGGCTGTCACAATGGCTGGCTGGCTGTCACAATGGCTGGCTGGCTGTCACAATGGCTGGCTGGCTGTCACAATGGCTAGCTGGCTGGCTGGCTGGCTGGGCCGGGCGGGCTGGCCTGGGCTGGTTGGGCCGGGCTGGCTGGGCCCAGCTGGCTGGGCTGGGCTGGCTGGGCTGGGCCTGTCTGGGCCTGGATGGCAGGGCCTGTCTGGGCCGGGCGGGCTGGGCTGGGCGGGGTTGGGCTGGCTGGGCTGGGCTGGCTGGGCCGGGCTGGCTGTGCTGCGCCTGGCTGGGCTTGGCTGGCTGGAACAATGGCTGGCTCACTGTCACAATGGCTGGCTGGCTGTCACAATGGCTGGCTGGCTGGCTGGCTGGGCCTGGCTAGCGGGGCCTGGCTGGACCGGGCGGGCTGGGCTGGCTGGGCCGGGCTGGCTGGGCTGGGCCTGGCTGGGCCCGGCTTGCTGGGCCTGGCTGGGCCTGGCTGGCTGGAAAAATGGCTGGATGGCTGTCACAATGCCTGGCTGGCTATCACAATGGCTGGCTGGCTGGCTGGCTGGCTGGGCCGGGCAGGCTGGACCGGGCTGGCTAGGCTGGGCCTGGCTGGGCCTGGCTGGCTGGGCCGGGCTGGCTTAAACAATGGTTGGCTGGCTCTCACAATGGCTGGCTGGCTGGCTCTCACAATAGCTGGCTGGATGGCTGGATGGTTGGCTGGGCCTGGCTGGCTGGGCCTGGCTGGCGGGGCCTGGCTGGGCCGGGCGGGCTGGGCTGGGCTGGCTGGGCTGGGCTGGCTGGGCCGGGCTGGCTGGCTGGGCTGGGCCTGGCTGGGCCTGGCTGGCTGGGCCGAGCTGGCTAGGCTGGGCCTGGCTGGGCCTGGCTGGCTGGAACAATGGCTGGCTGGCTGGAACAATGGCTGGCTGGCTGGAACAATGGCCGGCTGGCTGGGCCTGGCTGGCTGGGCCTGGCTGGCTGGGCCTGGCTGGCGGGGCCTGGCTGGGTCGGGCGGGCTGGGCTGGCTGGGCCGGGCTGGCTGGGCCGGGCTGGCTGAAACAATGGCTGGCTGGCTGGAACAATGGCTGGCTGGCTGGAACAATGGCCGGCTGGCTGGGCCTGGCTGGCTGGGCCTGGCTGGCGGGGCCTGGCTGGGTCGGGCGGGCTGGGCTGGCTGGGCCGGGCTGGCTGGGCTCGGCTGGCTGGGTCGGGCTGGCTGGGCTGGGCCTGGCTGGCTGACCGGGCTGGCTGGGCTGGGCTGGCTGGGCCGGGCTGCCTGGGCCTGGCTGGGCTGGGCTGGCTGTGCCTGGCTGGCTGGGCTGGGCCTGGCTGGGCCCGGCTGGCTGGAACAATGGCTGGCTGGCTGTCACAATGGCTGGCTGGCTGGCTGGCTGGCTGGCTGGCTGGCTGGGCCGGGCTGGCTGGGTCTGGCTGGCGGGGCCTGGCTGGGCCGGGCGGGCTGGTCCTGGCTGGCTTTCACAATGGCGGCTGGCTTTCACAATGGTTGGCTGGCTGTCACAATGGCTGGATGGCTGTCACAATGGCTGGCTGGTTGTCACAATGGCTGGCTGGCTGGCTGGCTGGCTGGCTGGCTGGCTGGCTGGATGGCTGGCTGGCTGGGCCGGGCTGGCTGGGCTGGGTCTGGCTGGTCCTGGCTGGCTGGTCCTGGCTGGCTGTCACAATGGCTGGCTGGCTGTCACAATGGCTGTCTGGCTGTCACAATGGCTGGCAGGCTGGCTGGCTGGGCCTTGCTGGGCCGGGCTGGCTGGGCTTTGCTGGCTGGGCCGGGCTGGCTGGGCTGGGCTGGCTGGGCTGGGCTGGGCTGGGCTGCCTGGGCCTGGCTGGGCCGGGCTGGCTGGGCTGGGCTGGCTGGGCTGGGCCTGGCTGGGCCCGGCTGGCTGTCACAATGGCTGGCTGGCTGTCACAATGGCTGGCTGGCTGTCACAATGGCTGGCTGGCTGTCACAATGGCTAGCTGGCTGGCTGGCTGGCTGGGCCGGGCGGGCTGGCCTGGGCTGGTTGGGCCGGGCTGGCTGGGCCCAGCTGGCTGGGCTGGGCTGGCTGGGCTGGGCCTGTCTGGGCCTGGATGGCAGGGCCTGTCTGGGCCGGGCGGGCTGGGCTGGGCGGGGTTGGGCTGGCTGGGCTGGGCTGGCTGGGCCGGGCTGGCTGTGCTGCGCCTGGCTGGGCTTGGCTGGCTGGAACAATGGCTGGCTCACTGTCACAATGGCTGGCTGGCTGTCACAATGGCTGGCTGGCTGGCTGGCTGGGCCTGGCTAGCGGGGCCTGGCTGGACCGGGCGGGCTGGGCTGGCTGGGCCGGGCTGGCTGGGCTGGGCCTGGCTGGGCCCGGCTTGCTGGGCCTGGCTGGGCCTGGCTGGCTGGAAAAATGGCTGGATGGCTGTCACAATGCCTGGCTGGCTATCACAATGGCTGGCTGGCTGGCTGGCTGGGCCGGGCAGGCTGGACCGGGCTGGCTAGGCTGGGCCTGGCTGGGCCTGGCTGGCTGGGCCGGGCTGGCTTAAACAATGGTTGGCTGGCTCTCACAATGGCTGGCTGGCTGGCTCTCACAATAGCTGGCTGGATGGCTGGATGGTTGGCTGGGCCTGGCTGGCTGGGCCTGGCTGGCGGGGCCTGGCTGGGCCGGGCGGGCTGGGCTGGGCTGGCTGGGCTGGGCTGGCTGGGCCGGGCTGGCTGGCTGGGCTGGGCCTGGCTGGGCCTGGCTGGCTGGGCCGAGCTGGCTAGGCTGGGCCTGGCTGGGCCTGGCTGGCTGGAACAATGGCTGGCTGGCTGGAACAATGGCTGGCTGGCTGGAACAATGGCCGGCTGGCTGGGCCTGGCTGGCTGGGCCTGGCTGGCGGGGCCTGGCTGGGTCGGGCGGGCTGGGCTGGCTGGGCCGGGCTGGCTGGGCCGGGCTGGCTGAAACAATGGCTGGCTGGCTGGCTGGCTGGCTGGCTGGCTGGCTGGCTGGGTCTCGATGGCTGGGCCTGGCTGGTGGGGCCTGGCTGGGCCGGGTGGGCTGGGCCGGCAGGCTGGGCCGGGCTGGCTGGGCCGGGCTGGCTGGGCCGGGCTGGCTGGACCGGGCTGGCTGGGCCTGGCTGGCTGGGCCGGGCTGGCTGGGCTGGGCCTGGCTGGGTGGAACAATGGCTGGCTGGCTGTCACAATGGCTGGCTGGCTGTCACAATGGCTGGATGGCTGTCACAATGGCCGGCTGGGCAAAATTCTGGTATTTCCCCCATGCACAAAAAAGGTTCTTAAACATGAAATTTGTGAAAACCCGATTTTCATTTTGAGAGACAAAAAGTTTTTCCAATCTAGGCAAATTGGTTTTTTCATTTGGGCAAAATTCTGGTATTTCCCCCATGCAGAAAAAACGTTCTTAGACATGAAATTTGTCAAAAACCAAAATTGTTAAAAACAGCTAATACCATTTTTACAAGTTCTTAGACATGAAGTTCTTCAAAACGTGAAATGGTTCAAAACCATGTACAATACTATTTTCAGAATCAGACTACAACCGTAAATTATATACACCATCCGATTTTCATTTTGAGAGAGAAAAAGTTTTTCCAAGCTAGGCAAATTGGTTTTCTGATTATGGGCAATATTCTGGTATTTCCCCCATGCACAAAAAACGTTCTTAGACATGAAATTTGTCAAAAACCAAAATTGTTAAAAACAGCTAATACCATTTTTACAAGTTCTTAGACATGAAGTTCTTCAAAACATGAAATGGTTCAAAACCATGTACAGTACTATCTTAAGAATCAGACTACAAACGCAAATTATTTATACCATCCGATTTTCATTTTGAGAGAGAAAAAGTTTTCCCAATCTAGGCAAATTGGTTTTTTGGTTCTGGGCAAAATTCTGGTATTTCCCACGTGTACCAAGAACGTTCTTAGACATGAAATTTGTCAAAAACCAAAATTGTTAAAAACAGCTAATACCATTTTTACAAGTTCTTAGACATGAAGTTCTTCAAAACATGAAATGGTTCAAAACCATGTACAGTACTATCTTAAGAATCAGACTACAAACGCAAATTATTTATACCATCCGATTTTCATTTTGAGAGAGAAAAAGTTTTTCTAATGTAGGCAAATTGGTTTTTTGGTTCTGGGCAAAATTCTGGTATTTCCCACATGTACCAAGAACGTTCTTAGACATGAAATTTGTAAAAACCAAAATTGTTAAAAACAGCTAATACTATTTTTAGAAGTTCTTAGACCTAAAGTTCTTCAAAACATGAAGTGGTTCAAAACTATGCACAATACTATTTTCAGAATCAGACTACAACAGCAAATTACTTTACACCATCCGATTTTCATTTTGAGAGAGAAAAAGTTTTTCCAATCTAGGCAAATTGGTTTTTTCATTTGGGCAAAATTCTGGTATTTCCCCCATGCAGAAAAAACGTTCTTAGACATGAAATTTGTCAAAAACCAAAATTGTTAAAAACAGCTAATACCATTTTTACAAGTTCTTACACATGAAGTTCTTCAAAACGTGAAATGGTTCAAAACCATGTACAATACTATTTTCAGAACAGACTACAACCGTAAATTATATACACCATCCGATTTTCATTTTGAGAGAGAAAAAGTTTTTCCAAGCTAGGCAAATTGGTTTTCTGATTATGGGCAATATTCTGGTATTTCCCCCATGCACAAAAAACGTTCTTAGACATGAAATTTGTCAAAAACCAAAATTGTTAAAAACAGCTAATACCATTTTTACAAGTTCTTAGACATGAAGTTCTTCAAAACATGAAATGGTTCAAAACCATGTACAGTACTATCTTAAGAATCAGACTACAAACGCAAATTATTTATACCATCCGATTTTCATTTTGAGAGAGAAAAAGTTTTCCCAATCTAGGCAAATTGGTTTTTTGGTTCTGGGCAAAATTCTGGTATTTCCCACGTGTACCAAGAACGTTCTTAGACATGAAATTTGTCAAAAACCAAAATTGTTAAAAACAGCTAATACCATTTTTACAAGTTCTTAGACATGAAGTTCTTCAAAACATGAAATGGTTCAAAACCATGTACAGTACTATCTTAAGAATCAGACTACAAACGCAAATTATTTATACCATCCGATTTTCATTTTGAGAGAGAAAAAGTTTTTCTAATGTAGGCAAATTGGTTTTTTGGTTCTGGGCAAAATTCTGGTATTTCCCACATGTACCAAGAACGTTCTTAGACATGAAATTTGTAAAAACCAAAATTGTTAAAAACAGCTAATACTATTTTTAGAAGTTCTTAGACCTAAAGTTCTTCAAAACATGAAGTGGTTCAAAACTATGCACAATACTATTTTCAGAATCAGTCTACAACAGCAAATTACTTTACACCATCCGATTTTCATTTTGAGAGAGAAAAAGTTTTTCCAATCTAGGCAAATTGGTTTTTTCATTTGGGCAAAATTCTGGTATTTCCCCCATGCAGAAAAAACGTTCTTAGACATGAAATTTGTCAAAAACCAAAATTGTTAAAAACAGCTAATACCATTTTTAGAAGTTCTTCAAAACATGAAAGCGTTCAAAACCATGTACAATACTATTTTCAGAATCAGACTACAAACGCAAATTATATACACCATCCGATTTTCATTTTGAGAGAGAAAAAGTTTTCCCAATCTAGGCAAATTGGTTTTTTTATTGTGGGCAAAATTCTGGTATTTCTCCCATGGACCAAAAAGGAAACATGAAATTTGTGAAAACCCAAAATTGTTAAAAACAGCTAATACCATTTTTAGAAGTTCTTAGACACAAAGTTCTTCAAAACATGAAATGGTTCAAGACTATGTACAATACTATTTTCAGAATCAGACTACAAACGCAAATTATTTATACCATCCGATTTTCATTTTGAGAGAGAAAAAGTTTTTCCAATCTAGGCAAATTGGATTTTTTTCTGAACTCGGAGCTCGGAATTCCAAAATTGGAATTCCAAACTCGGAATTCGGAACTCAGAATTCGGAACTCGGAATTTGGAACTCGGAATTCGGAACTTGGAATTCTGAACTCGGAATTCCGAACTCAGAATTTGGAATTTGGATTTTGGAACTTGGAATTCCAAACTCGGAATTCCAAACTCGGAATTCCAAACTCGGAATTCCAAACTCGGAATTTGGAATTTGGAATTTTGAACTTGGAATTTGGAATTTTGAACTTGGAATTTTGAACTTGGGCTTGGCTGGCTGGTCCTGGCTAAGCTGGGCTGGGCTGGCTGGTCGTGGCTGGCTGTGCTGGGCCTGGCTGGCTGGGCTGGGCTGGCTGGGCCGGGGTGGCTGGGCCCGGCCGGCCTGGGCCGGGCTGGCTGGGCTGGGCTGGCTGGGCCCGGCTGGGCTGGGCTGGGCTGGCTGGGCTGGGCTTGCTGGCTGGGCTGGCTGGCTGGCTCGCTGGAACAATGGCTGGCTGGCTGTCACAATGGCTGGCTGGCTGGCTGGCTGGCTGGCTGGCTGGCTGGCTGGCTGGCTGGCTGGCTGGCTGGCTGGCTGGCTGGCTGGCTGGGCTGGGCTGGCAGGGCCGGGCTGGCTTCACCTGGCTGGGCTGGCCCTGGCTGGGCTGGGCCTGGCTGGCCCTGGATGGCTGGGCCTGGCTGGGTGGGGCCTGACTGGGCCGGGCTGGCTGGGCTGACTGGGCCAGGCTGGCGGGGCTGGGCCTGGGTGGCCGGGCCTGGCTGGTCTGGGCTGGCTGGGCCAGACTGGCTGGGCCAGACTGGCCGGTCTGGGCTGGCTTGGCTGGGCTGGCCGGGCCAGGCTGGGACTGGCTGGCTGGGCCTGGCTGGCTTCTGAACTCGGAACTCGTAATTCGGAACTCGTAATTCGGAACTCGGAACTCGGAATTTGGAACTCGGAATTCTGAACTTGGAATTTGGAATTCTGAACTTGGAATTCTGAACTTGGAATTCTGAACTTGGAATTCTGTGCTCGGAACTCGGAATTCCAAACTTGGAATTCCGAACTCGGAATTCAGAACTCAGAATTCCAAACTCGGAATTCCAAACTCGGAATTCCAAACTCTGAATTTGGAATTTGGAATTTTGAACTTGGAATATGGAATTTTGAACTTGGAATTTTGAACTTGGGCTGGGCTGGCTGGTCCTGGCTGGGCTGGGCTGGGCTGGCTGGGCCTGGCTGGACCTGGCTGGGCTGGGCCTGGCTGGGCTGGGCCTGGCTGGCTGGGCCTGTCTGGGCCTGTCTGGCCGGGCCTGTCTGGCTGGGCCTGGCCGGCTGGGCCGGGCTGGCTGGGCTGGGCTTGCTGGCTGGGCTGGCTGGCTGGCTGGAACAATGGCTGGCTGGCTGTCACAATGGCTGGCTGGCTGTCACAATGGCTGGCTGGCTGGTTGGCTGGGATGGGCCTGGCTGGGCTGGCTGGGTGGCTGGCTGGCTGGCTGGCTGGCTGGGCTGGGCTGGCTGGGCCGGGCTGGCTGGGCCTGGCTGGGCTGGGCCCGGCTGGGCTGGACTGGGCTGGCTGGGCCTGGCCGGGCTGGGCCTGGCAGGGCCGGGCTGGCTGGGCCTGGCTGGGCTGGGCCTGGCTGGGCTGGCTGGCTGGCTGGGCTGGGCCTGGCTGGCTGGGCCTGGCTGGCTGGGCTGGGCTGGCTGGGCCAGGCTGGCTGGGCTGGGCTGGGCTGGCTGGGCCTGGCTGGGCTGGGCCTGGCTGGGCTGGGCTGGCTGGAATGGCTGGGCCTGGCTGGGATGGGCCTGGCTTGGCTGGCTGGCTGGCTGGCTGGCTGGCTGGCTGGGCTGGGCCTGGCTGGATGGGCCCGGCTGGCTGGGCTGGGCTGGATGGGCCTGGCTGGCTGGGCCCGGCTGGCCTGGGCCGGGCTGGCTGGGCTGGGTGGGCTGGGCCTGGCTGGCTGGGCCGGGCTGGCTGGGCTGGGCTTGCTGGCTGGGCTGGCTGGCTGGCTGGCTGGAACAATGGCTGGCTGGGCTGGGCTGGCTGGGCCGGGCTGGCTTGACCTGGCTGGGCTGGGCCTGGCTGGACTGGGCCTGGCTGGGCTGGGCCTGGCTGGGCCTGGATGGGCCCGGCTGGCTGTCACAATGGCTGGCTGGCTGTCACAATGGCTGGCTGGCTGTCACAATGGCTGGCTGGCTGGCTGGCTGACTGGGCCGGGCTGGCTGGCCCCGGCTGGTGGGGCCTGGCTGGGCCGGGCTGGCTGGGCTGGGCTGGCTGGGCCGGGCTGGCTGGGCCGGGCTTGATGGGCTGGGCCTCGCTGGGCCCGGCTGGCTGGGCCTGGCTGGGCCTGGCTGGCTGTCACAATGGCTGGCTGGCTGTCACAATGGCTGGCTGGCTGTCACAATGGCTGGCTGGCTGGCTGGCTGGCTGAGCCTGGCTGGCTGAGCCTGGCTGGCGGGGCCTGCCTGGTTCGGGCAGGCTGGGCCAGGCTGGCTGGTCCGGGCTGCCTGGGCCGGGCTGGCAGGGCTGGGCCTGACTGGGCCTGGCTGGCTGGGCTGGACTGTCTGGGCTGGGCCTGGCTTGGCCTGGCTGGCTGGAACAATGGCTGTCTGGCTGTCACAATGGCTGTCTGGCTGTCACAATGGCTGTCTGGCTGTCACAATGGCTGTTTGGCTGTCTGTCTGGGCCTGTCTGGGCCTGTCTGGCTGGAACAATGGCTGGCTGGCTGGAACAATGGCTGGCTGGCAGTCACAATGGCTGGCTGGCTGTCACAATGGCTAGCTGGCTGGCTGGCTGGCTGGCTGGGCCTGGCTGGCTGGGTTGGGCCTGGCTAGGCCTGGCTGGCTGGAACAATGGCTGGCTGGCTGTGACAATGGCTGGCTGGCTCAATGGCTGGCTGGCTGGCTGGCTGGGCCTGGCTGGCGTGGCCTTGCTGGGCCTGGCTGGCGTGGCCTTGCTGGGCTGGGCGGGCTGGGCTGGCTGGGCCGGGCCGGGCTGGCTTGGTTGGGGCGGCTGGGCCGGGCTGGCTTAGCCGGGCTGGATGGGCTGGGCCTGGCTGGGCCTGGCTGGCTGGAACAATGGCTGGCTGGCTGTCACAATGGCTGGCTGGCTGGCTGGCTGAGCCTGGCTGGCTGGGCCTGGCTGGCGGGGCCTGGCTGGGTCGGGTAGGATGGGCTGGGCTGGCTGGGCCAGGCTGGCTATGCTGGGCTGGCTGGGCTGGGCCTGGCTTGGCCTGGCTGGCTGGAACAATTGCAGGCTGGCTGTCACAATGGCTGGCTGGCTGTCACAATGGCTGTTTGGCTGGCTGGCTGGGCCTGTCTGGGCCTGGCTGGCTGGAACAATGGCTGGCTGGCTGTCACAATGGCTGTCTGGCTGTCACAATGGCTAGCTGGCTGGCTGGCTGGCTGGGCCTGGCTGGCTGGGCTGGCTGGGCCGGGCTGGCTGGGCTGGGCTGGTTGTGCCGGGCTGGCTGGAAGTGGCTGGACTGGGCTGGGCTTGGCTGGGCTGGCTGTGCCGGGCTGGGCTGGGCTGGGCTGGCTGGTCCTGGCTGGCTGGGCTGGGCTGGGCTGGCTGGGCCGGGCTGACTGGGCCAGGCTGGCTGGGCTGGGCTGGCTGGGCCGGGCTGGCTGGGCCGGGCTGGCTGGGCTGGGCCTGGCTGGGCCTGGCTGGCTGTCACAATGGCTGGCTGGCTGTCACAATGGCTGGCTGGCTGTCACAATGGCTGGCTGGCTGGCTGGCTGAGCCTGGCTGGCTGGGCCTGACTGGCTGGGCCGGGCTGGCTGGGCTGGGCCTGGCTAGGCCTGGCTGGCTGGAACAATGGCTGGCTGGCTGTCACAATGGCTGGCTGGCTGTCACAATGGCTGGCTGGCTGTCACAATGGCTGGCTGGCTGGCTGGCTGGCTGGCTGGCTGGGCCTGGCTGGGCCGGGCTGGCTGGGCTCGGCTGGCTGGGTCGGGCTGGCTGGGCTCGGCCTGGCTGGCTGACCGGGCTGGCTGGGCTGGGCTGGCTGGGCCGGGCTGCCTGGGCCTGGCTGGGCTGGGCTGGCTGTGCCTGGCTGGCTGGGCTGGGCTGGCTGGGCCGGGCTGCCTGGGCCTGGCTGGGCCTGGCTGGCCGGGCCTGGCTGGCTGGGCCTGGCTGGCTGGGCCGGGCTGGCTGGGCTATGCTTGCTGGCTGTGCTGGCTGGCTGGTTTGAACAAGGGCTGGCTGGCTGTCACAATGGCTGGCTGGCTGGGCTGGCTGGCGGCTGGCAGGCTGGAAAAATTGCTGGCTGGCTGTCACAATGGCTGGCTGGCTGTCACAATGGCTGGCTGTCTGGCTGGCTGGGCCTGGCTGGCTGGGCTGGCTGGCGGCTGGCTGGGAAAATAGCTGTCTGGCTGTCACAATGGCTGGCTGGCTGTCACAATGGCTGGCTGGCTGGCTGGCTGGCTGGCTGGCTAGCTGGCTGGCTGGCTGCCAGGCTGGCTGGCTGGGCCCGGCAGGCTGGGCCTGGCTGGGATGGGGCTGTCTGGGCCTGGCTGGCCGGGCCTGGCTGGGCCGGGCCTGGCTGGGCTGGGCTGTCTCGGCCTGGCTGGGCTGGGCTGGGCTGCCTGGGCCTGGCTGGGCTGAGGCTGGCTGGGCCCTACTGGCCGGGCCTGGCTGGGCTGGGCTGGCTGGGCCGGTCTGGCTGGGCTGGGCTGGGCGGTATGGGCTGGCCGGGCTGGGCTGGCCGGGCCAGGCTGGGACTGGCTGGCTGGGACTGGCTGGCTTCTGAACTCGGAACTCGTAATTCGGAACTCATAATTCGGAACTCGGAATTTGGAACTCGAAATTCTGAACTCGGAATTTGGAATTCTGAACTCAGAATTCTGAACTCGGAATTCTGAACTCGGAATTCTGAACTTGGAACTTGGAATTCCAAACTTGGAATTCCGAACTCAGAATTTGGAATTCGGAATGTTGAACTCGGAATTCCGAACTCGGAATTCGGAACTCAGAATTCAGAACTCGGAATTTGGAACACGGAATTCGGAACTTGGAATTCTGAACTCGGAACTGGCCGGGCCAGGCTGGGCTGGGCCTGGCTGGGCTGGGCTGGCTGCGCCGGGCTGGGCCTGGCTGGCCGGGCCTGGCTGGCTGGGCCTGGCTGGCTGGGCCGGGCTGGCTGGGCTGTGCTTGCTGGCTGTGCTGGCTGGCTGGTTTGAACAAGGGCTGGCTGGCTGTCACAATGGCTGGCTGTAAGTCACAATGGCTGGCTGGCTGGCTGGCTGGCTGGCAGGGCCGGGCTGGCTGGGCCGGGCTTGCTGGCTGGGCTGGCTGGCTGGCTGGCTGGAACAATGGCTGGCTGGCTGTCACAATGGCTGGCTGGCTGTCACAATGGCTGGCTTGGTGGTTGGCTGGGCCTGGCTGGCTGGGCCGGGCTGGCTGGGCCGGGCTTGCTGGCTGGGCTGGCTGGCTGGCTGGCTGACTGGAACAATGGCTGGCTGGCTGTCACAATGGCTGGCTGGCTTTCACAATGGCTGGCTGGCTGGTTGGCTGGTTGGCTGGGCCTGGCTGGCTGGCTGGCCCTGGCTGGGCTGGGCCTGGCTGGGCCCGGCTGGCTGGGCCTGGCTGGCTGGGCTGGCTGGCTGGCTGGAACAATGGCTGGCTGGCTGTCACAATGGCTGGCTGGCTGGCTGGGCCCGGCTGGCTGGGCCTGGCCGGCGGGGCCTGGATGGGCCGGGCTGTGCTGGGCCGGGCTGGCTGGCCCTGGCTGTGCTGGGCCTGGCTGGGCCCGGTTGGCTGGGCCTGGCTGGCTGGGCTGGCTGGGTGGCTTGAACAAGGGCTAGCTGGCTGTCACAATAGCTGGCTGTAAGTCACAATGGCTGGCGGGGCCCGGCTTGCTGGGCCTGGCGGGGCCGGGCCTGGCTGGGCCTGGCTGGCCTGACCTGGCTGGGCCTGGGTGGCTGGGCCTGGCTGGGCTGGGGCTGGCTGGGCCTGGCTGGCCGTGCCTGGCTGGGCCGTGCCTTGCTGGGCTGGGTTGGCTGGGCCTGGCCGGCCTGGGCTGGGCTGGCTGGGCCTGGCTGGGCTCGGGCTGGCTGGGCCTGGCTGGCCAGGCCTGGCTGGGCTGGGCTGGCTGGGCCAGACTGGCTGGGCCGGTCTGGGCTGGCTGGGCTGGGCTGGCCGGGCCAGGCTGGGACTGGCTGGCTGGGACTGGCTGGCTTCTGAACTCGGAACTCGTAATTCGGAACTCGTAATTCTGAACTCGGAACTCGGAATTTGGAACTCGAAATTCTGAACTCGGAATTCTGAACTCGGAATTCTGAACTCGGAACTCGGAATTCCAAACTTGGAATTCCGAACTCAGAATTTGGAATTCGGAATGTTGAACTCGGAATTCCAAACTTGGAATTCTGAACTTGGAATTCCAAACTTGGAATTTGGAATTTGGAACTCGGAATTTGGAACTCGGAATTCGGAATTCGGAACTTGGAATTCGGAACTCGGAATTTGGGATGGGCCTGGCTGGGCCAGTGTGGCTGGGCCTGGCTGGCTGGGCTGGGCTGGCTGGCTGGGCTGGGCTGGCTGGCTGGCTGGGCTGGCTGGCTGGCTGGCTGGAACAATGGCTGGCTGGCTGGAACAATGGCTGGCTGTCACAATGGCTGGCTGGCTGGCTGGCTGGGCCTGGCTGGCTGGGCTGGCTGGCTGGCTGGCTGGGCTGGGCTGGCTGGCTGGCTGGGCTGGGCTGGGGTGGGCTGGCTGGGCCTGGCTGGGATGGGCCTGGCTGGGCTGGCTGCCTGGCTGGCTGCCTGGCTGGCCGGCTGGGCTGGGCCTGGCTGGCTTGGCCTGGTTGGCTGGGCATGGCTGGCTGGCTGGGCCTGGCTGGGCCGGGCTGGCTGGGCCTGGCTGGCCGGGCTGGCTGGCGGCTGGCTGGGAAAATAGCTGGCTGGCTGTCACAATGGCTGGCTGGCTGTCACAATGGCTGGCTGGCTGGCTGGCTGGCCGGCTGGCTGGCTGGCTGGGCCTGGCTGGCTGGGCTGGCTGGCGGCTGGCTGGGAAAATAACTGGCTGGCTGTCACAATGGCTGGCTGGCTGTCACAATGGCTGGCTGGCTGGGCTGGCTGGCGGCTGACTGGAAAAATTTCTGGCTGGCTGTCACAATGGCTGGCTGGCTGTCACAATGGCTGGCTGGCTGGCTGGCTGGCTGGCTGGGCCGGGATGTGCTGGTCCTGGCTGGGCTGGGGCTGGCTGGTCCTGGCTGGGCTGGGCTGGCTGGGCCTGGCTGGCCTGGGCTGGGCTGGCTGGGCCTGGCTGGGCTGGGGCTGGCTGGGCCTGGCTGGCTGGCTGGAACAATGGCTGGCTGGCTGTCACAATGGCTGGCTGGCTGGTTGGCTGGGCCTGGCTGGCTGGCTGGCCCTGGTTGGGCTGGGCCTGGCTGGCTGGGCCTGCCTGGCTGGGCTGGCTGGCTGGCTGGAACAATGGCTGGCTGGCTGTCACAATGGCTGGCTGGCTGGCTGGGCCCTGCTGGCGGGGCCTGGCTGGCGGGGCCTGGCTGGCGGGGCCTGGATGGGCCAGGCTGTGCTGGGCCGGGCTGGCTGGCCCTGGCTGGGCTGGGCCTGGCTGGGCCCGGCTGGCTGGGCCTGGCTGGCTGGGCTGGCTGGCTGGCTTGAACAAGGGCTGGCTGGCTGTCACAATAGCTGGCTGTAAGTCACAATGGCTGGCTGGCTGGCTGGCTGGCTGGCTGGCCGGGCCCGGCTGGCTGGGCCTGGCGGGGCCGGGCCTGGCTGGGCCTGGCTGGCCTGGCCTGGCTGGGCTGGTCCTGGCTGGGCTGGGCTGGCTGGGCCTGGCTGGCTGGGCCTGGCTGGGCTGGGGCTGGCTGGGCCTGGCTGGCCGGGCCTGGCTGGGCCGGGCCTGGCTGGGCTGGGCTGGCTGGGCCTGGCTGGGCTGGGCTGGGCTGGCTGGGCCTGGATGGGCTGGGCTGGGCTGGCTGGGCCTGGCTGGGCTGGGACTGGCTGGGCCAGACTGGCTGGGCCGGTCTGGCCGGTCTGGGCTGGCTGGGCTGGGCTGGCCGGGCCAGGCTGGGACTGGCTGGCTGGGACTGGCTGGCTTCTGAACTCGGAACTCGTAATTCGGAACTCGGAACTCGGAATTTGGAACTCGAAATTCTGAACTCGGAATTTGGAATTCTGAACTCGGAATTCTGAACTCGGAATTCTGAACTCGGAATTCTGAACTCGGAATTCTGAACTCGGAATTCTGAACTCGGAATTCTGAACTCGGAATTCTGAACTCGGAATTCTGAACTCGGAACTCGGAATTCCAAACTTGGAATTCCGAACTCAGAATTTGGAATTCGGAATGTTGAACTCGGAATTCCGAACTTGGAATTCTGAACTTGGAAATCCAAAGTTGGAATTTGGAATTTGGAACTCGGAATTTGGAACTCGGAATTCGGAATTCGGAACTTGGAATTCGGAACTCGGAATTTTGAATGGGCCTGGCTGGGCCAGGATGGCTGGGCCTGGCTGGCTGGGCTGGGCTGGCTGGCTGGCTGGGCTGGCTGGCTGGCTGGCTGTCACAATGGCTGGCTGGCTGTCACAATGGCTGGCTGTCACAATGGCTGGCTGGCTGGCTGGCTGGCTGGGCCTGGCTGGCTGGGCTGGCTGGCTGGCTGGCTGGGCTGGGCTGGCTGGCTGGCTGGGCTGGGCTGGGGTGGGCTGGCTGGGCCAGGCTGGGCTGGTCCTGGCTGGGCTGGCTGGCTGGCTGGCTGGCTGGCCGGCTGGGCTGGGCCTGGCTGGCTGGGCCTGGCTGGGCCGGGCTGGCTGGGCCTGGCTGGCTGGGCTGGCTGGCGGCTGGCTGGGAAAATAGCTGGCTGGCTGTCACAATGGCTGGCTGGCTGTCACAATGGCTGGCTGGCTGGCTGGCCGGCTGGCTGGCTGGCTGGGCCTGGCTGGCTGGGCTGGCTGGCGGCTGGCGGGCTGGGCCTGGCAGGCTGGGCCTGGCTGGGCTGGGGCTGGCTGGGCCTGGCTGGCCGGGCCTGTCTGGGCCGGGCCTGTCTGGGCTGGGCCTGGCTGGGCCGGGCTGTCTGGGCCTGGCTGGGCTGGGCTGGCTGGCGGCTGGCTGGGAAAATAACTGGCTGGCTGTCACAATGGCTGGCTGGCTGTCACAATGGCTGGCTGGCTGGGCTGGCTGGCGGCTGACTGGAAAAATTTCTGGCTGGCTGTCACAATGGCTGGCTGGCTGTCACAATGGCTGGCTGGCTGGCTGGCTGGCTGGCTGGGCCGGGATGTGCTGGTCCTGGCTGGCTGGTCCTGGCTGAGCTGGGGCTGGCTGGTCCTGGCTGGGCTGGGCTGGCTGGGCCTGGCTGGCCTGGGCTGGGCTGGCTGGGCTGGGCTGGGCTGGCTGGGCCGGGATGTGCTGGTCCTGGCTGGCTGGTCCTGGCTGGGCTGGGGCTGGCTGGGCCTGGCTGGCCGGGCCTGGCTGGGCCGGTCCTGGCTGGGCTGGGCTGGCTGGGCCTGGCTGGCCTGGGCTGGGCTGGCTGGGCCTGGCTGGGCTGGGGCTGGCTGGGCCTGGCTGGCTGGCTGGAACAATGGCTGGCTGGCTGTCACAATGGCTGGCTGGCTGGTTGGCTGGTTGGCTGGGCCTGGCTGGCTGGCTGGCCCTGGTTGGGCTGGGCCTGGCTGGGCCTGGCTGGCTGGGCCTGGCTGGCTGGGCTGGCTGGCTGGCTGGAACAATGGCTGGCTGGCTGTCAGAATGGCTGGCTGGCTGGCTGGGCCCTGCTGGCGGGGCCTGGCTGGCGGGGCCTGGATGGGCCAGGCTGTGCTGGGCCGGGCTGGCTGGGCCTGGCTGGGCTGGGCCTGGCTGGGCCCGGCTGGCTGGGCCTGGCTGGCTGGGCTGGATGGCTGGCTTGAACAAGGGCTGGCTGGCTGTCACAATAGCTGGCTGTAAGTCACAATGGCTGGCTGGCTGGCTGGCTGGCCGGGCCCGGCTGGCTGGGCCTGGCGGGGCCGGGCCTGGCTGGTCCTGGCTGGCCTGGCCTGGCTGGGCTGGTCCTGGCTGGGCTGGGCTGGCTGGCTGGCTGGCCGGCTGGGCCTGGCTGGCTGGGCCTGGCTGGGCCGGGCTGGCTGGGCCTGGCTGGCTGGGCTGGCTGGCGGCTGGCTGGGAAAATAGCTGGCTGGCTGTCACAATGGCTGGCTGGCTGTCACAATGGCTGGCTGGCTGGCTGGCCGGCTGGCTGGCTGGCTGGGCCTGGCTGGCTGGGCTGGCTGGCGGCTGGCGGGCTGGGCCTGGCAGGCTGGGCCTGGCTGGGCTGGGGCTGGCTGGGCCTGGCTGGCCGGGCCTGTCTGGGCCGGGCCTGTCTGGGCTGGGCCTGGCTGGGCCGGGCTGTCTGGGCCTGGCTGGGCTGGGCTGGCTGGCGGCTGGCTGGGAAAATAACTGGCTGGCTGTCACAATGGCTGGCTGGCTGTCACAATGGCTGGCTGGCTGGGCTGGCTGGCGGCTGACTGGAAAAATTTCTGGCTGGCTGTCACAATGGCTGGCTGGCTGTCACAATGGCTGGCTGGCTGGCTGGCTGGCTGGCTGGGCCGGGATGTGCTGGTCCTGGCTGGCTGGTCCTGGCTGAGCTGGGGCTGGCTGGTCCTGGCTGGGCTGGGCTGGCTGGGCCTGGCTGGCCTGGGCTGGGCTGGCTGGGCTGGGCTGGGCTGGGCTGGCTGGGCCGGGATGTGCTGGTCCTGGCTGGCTGGTCCTGGCTGGGCTGGGGCTGGCTGGGCCTGGCTGGCCGGGCCTGGCTGGGCCGGTCCTGGCTGGGCTGGGCTGGCTGGGCCTGGCTGGCCTGGGCTGGGCTGGCTGGGCCTGGCTGGGCTGGGGCTGGCTGGGCCTGGCTGGCTGGCTGGAACAATGGCTGGCTGGCTGTCACAATGGCTGGCTGGCTGGTTGGCTGGTTGGCTGGGCCTGGCTGGCTGGCTGGCCCTGGTTGGGCTGGGCCTGGCTGGGCCTGGCTGGCTGGGCCTGGCTGGCTGGGCTGGCTGGCTGGCTGGAACAATGGCTGGCTGGCTGTCAGAATGGCTGGCTGGCTGGCTGGGCCCTGCTGGCGGGGCCTGGCTGGCGGGGCCTGGATGGGCCAGGCTGTGCTGGGCCGGGCTGGCTGGGCCTGGCTGGGCTGGGCCTGGCTGGGCCCGGCTGGCTGGGCCTGGCTGGCTGGGCTGGCTGGCTGGCTTGAACAAGGGCTGGCTGGCTGTCACAATAGCTGGCTGTAAGTCACAATGGCTGGCTGGCTGGCTGGCTGGCCGGGCCCGGCTGGCTGGGCCTGGCGGGGCCGGGCCTGGCTGGTCCTGGCTGGCCTGGCCTGGCTGGGCTGGTCCTGGCTGGGCTGGGCTGGCTGGGCCTGGCTGGCTGGGCCTGGCTGGGCTGGGGCTGGCTGGGCCTGGCTGGCCGGGCCTGGCTGGGCCGGGCCTGGCTGGGCTGGGCTGGCTGGGCCTGGCTGGGCTGGGCTGGGCTGGCTGGGCCTGGATGGGCTGGGCTGGGCTGGCTGGGACTGGCTGGGCTGGGACTGGCTGGGACTGGCTGGCCAGACCTGGCTGGGCTGGGCTGGCTGGGCCAGACAGGCTGGGCCGGTCTGGCCGGTCTGGGCTGGCTGGGCTGGGCTGGCCGGGCCAGGCTGGGACTGGCTGGCTGGGACTGGCTGGCTTCTGAACTCGGAACTCGTAATTCGGAACTCGGAACTCGGAATTTGGAACTCGAAATTCTGAACTCGGAATTTGGAATTCTGAACTCGGAATTCTGAACTCGGAATTCTGAACTCGGAATTCTGAACTCGGAATTCTGAATTCGGAATTCTGAACTCGGAATTCTGAACTCAGAATTTGTAATTCGGAATGTTGAACTCGGAATTCCGAACTTGGAATTCTGAACTTGGAAATCCAAAGTTGGAATTTGGAATTTGGAACTCGGAATTTGGAACTCGGAATTCGGAATTCGGAATTTTGGATGGGCCTGGCTGGGCCAGGGTGGCTGGGCCTGGCTGGCTGGGCTGGCTGGCTGGCTGGCTGGGCTGGGCTGGCTGGCTGGCTGGGCTGGGCTGGGGTGGGCTGGCTGGTCCAGGCTGGGCTGGTCCTGGCTGGGCTGGCTGGCTGGCTGGCTGGCTGGCTGGCCGGCTGGGCTGGGCCTGGCTGGCTGGGCCTGGCTGGGCCGGGCTGGCTGGGCCTGGCTGGCTGGGCTGGCTGGCGGCTGGCTGGGAAAATAGCTGGCTGGCTGTCACAATGGCTGGCTGGCTGTCACAATGGCTGGCTGGCTGGCTGGCTGGCTGGCCGGCTGGCTGGCTGGCTGGGCCTGGCTGGCTGGGCTGGCTGGCGGCTGGCGGGCTGGGCCTGGCAGGCTGGGGCTGGCTGGGCTGGGGCTGGCTGGGCCTGGCTGGCCGGGCCTGTCTGGGCCGGGCCTGTCTGGGCTGGGCCTGGCTGGGCCGGGCTGTCTGGGCCTGGCTGGGCTGGGCTGGCTGGCGGCTGGCTGGGAAAATAGCTGGCTGGCTGTCACAATGGCTGGCTGGCTGTCACAATGGCTGGCTGGCTGGGCTGGCTGGCGGCTGACTGGAAAAATTGCTGGCTGGCTGTCACAATGGCTGGCTGGCTGTCACAATGGCTGGCTGGCTGGCTGGCTGGCTGGCTGGCTGGGCCTGGCAGGCTGGGCCTGGCTGGGCTGGGGCTGGCTGGGCCTGGCTGGCCGGGCCTGTCTGGGCCGGGCCTGTCTGGGCTGGGCCTGTCTGGGCCGGGCTGTCTGGGCCTGGCTGGGCTGGGCTGGGCTGGCTGGGCCTGGCTGGGCTGGGCTGGCCGGGCCAGGCTGGGACTGGCTGGCTGGGACTGGCTGGCTTCTGAACTCGGAACTCGTAATTCGGAACTCGTAATTCGGAACTCGGAACTCGGAATTTGGAACTCGAAATTCTGAACTCGGAATTTGGAATTCTGAACTTGGAATTCTGAACTTGGAATTCTGAACTCGGAATTCTGAACTTGGAATTCTGAACTCGGAACTCGGAATTCCAAACTTGGAATTCCGAACTCAGAATTTGTAATTCGGAATGTTGAACTCGGAATTCGGAACTCGGAATTCGGAACTCAGAATTCGGAACACGGAATTTGGAACACGGAATTCGGAACATGGAATTCTGAACTCGGAACTCGGAATTCCGAACTCGGAATTCCAAACTCAGAATTTGGAATTTGGAATTTGGAACTTGGAATTCCAAGCTCGGAATTCCGAACTCAGAATTCCGAACTCAGAATTTGGAACTCGGAATTCCAAGCTCAGAATTTGGAACTCGGAATTCTGAACTCGGAATTCTGAACTCGGAATTTGGAAATCTGAACTTGGAATTCTGAACTTGGAATTCTGAACTTGGAATTCTGAACTTGGAATTCTGAACTTGGAATTCCGAACTCAGAATTTGGAATTTGGAACTTGGCCCGGCCTGGCTGGGCTGGGCCTGGCTGGGCTGGGCTGGCTGGGCCTGGCTGGGCTGGGCTGGCTGGGCCTGGCTGGCTGGGCCTGGCTGGGCTGGGGCTGGCTGGGCCTGGCTGGGCCTGGCTGGGCCGGGCCTGGCTGGGCTGGGCTGGCTGGGCCTGGCTGGCCTGGCCTGGGCTGGCTGGGCTGGGGCTGGCCGGGCCTGGCTGGCCAGGCCTGGCTGGGCTGGGCTGGCTGGGCCAGACTGGCTGGGCCAGTCTGGCCGGTCTGGGCTGGCTGGGCTGGGCCTGGCTGGGCCTGGCTGGGTGGAACAGTGGCTGGCTGGCTGTCACAATGGCTGGCTGGCTGTCACAATGGCTGGCTGGCTGTCACAATGGCCGGCTGGCTGGCTGGCTGGGCCGGGTTGGCTGGGCTGGGGCTGGCTGGGCCTAGCTGGCTGGGCCAGGCTGGCTGGGATGGTCCTGGCTGGTCCTGGCTGGGCATGGCTGGCTGGAACAATGGCTGGCTGGCTGTCACAATGGCTGGCTGGCTGGCTGGCTGGCTGGCTGGCTGGCTGGCTGGCTGGCTGGCTGGGCCTGGCTGGGCCGGGCTGGCTGGGCTCGGCTGGCTGGGTCGGGCTGGCTGGGCTGGGCCTGGCTGGCTGACCGGGCTGGCTGGGCTGGGCTGGCTGGGCCGGGCTGCCTGGGCCTGGCTGGGCTGGGCTGGCTGTGCCTGGCTGGCTGGGCTGGGCCTGGCTGGGCCCGGCTGGCTGGAACAATGGCTGGCTGGCTGTCACAATGGCTGGCTGGCTGGCTGGCTGGCTGGCTGGCTGGCTGGCTGGGCCGGGCTGGCTGGGTCTGGCTGGCGGGGCCTGGCTGGGCCGGGCGGGCTGGTCCTGGCTGGCTTTCACAATGGCGGCTGGCTTTCACAATGGTTGGCTGGCTGTCACAATGGCTGGATGGCTGTCACAATGGCTGGCTGGTTGTCACAATGGCTGGCTGGCTGGCTGGCTGGCTGGCTGGCTGGCTGGGCCGGGCTGGCTGGGCTGGGTCTGGCTGGTCCTGGCTGGCTGGTCCTGGCTGGCTGTCACAATGGCTGGCTGGCTGTCACAATGGCTGTCTGGCTGTCACAATGGCTGGCAGGCTGGCTGGCTGGGCCTTGCTGGGCCGGGCTGGCTGGGCTTTGCTGGCTGGGCCGGGCTGGCTGGGCTGGGCTGGCTGGGCTGGGCTGGGCTGGGCTGCCTGGGCCTGGCTGGGCCGGGCTGGCTGGGCTGGGCTGGCTGGGCTGGGCCTGGCTGGGCCCGGCTGGCTGTCACAATGGCTGGCTGGCTGTCACAATGGCTGGCTGGCTGTCACAATGGCTGGCTGGCTGTCACAATGGCTAGCTGGCTGGCTGGCTGGCTGGCTGGGCCGGGCGGGCTGGCCTGGGCTGGTTGGGCCGGGCTGGCTGGGCCCAGCTGGCTGGGCTGGGCTGGCTGGGCTGGGCCTGTCTGGGCCTGGATGGCAGGGCCTGTCTGGGCCGGGCGGGCTGGGCTGGGCGGGGTTGGGCTGGCTGGGCTGGGCTGGCTGGGCCGGGCTGGCTGTGCTGCGCCTGGCTGGGCTTGGCTGGCTGGAACAATGGCTGGCTCACTGTCACAATGGCTGGCTGGCTGTCACAATGGCTGGCTGGCTGGCTGGCTGGGCCTGGCTAGCGGGGCCTGGCTGGACCGGGCGGGCTGGGCTGGCTGGGCCGGGCTGGCTGGGCTGGGCCTGGCTGGGCCCGGCTTGCTGGGCCTGGCTGGGCCTGGCTGGCTGGAAAAATGGCTGGATGGCTGTCACAATGCCTGGCTGGCTATCACAATGGCTGGCTGGCTGGCTGGCTGGGCCGGGCAGGCTGGACCGGGCTGGCTAGGCTGGGCCTGGCTGGGCCTGGCTGGCTGGGCCGGGCTGGCTTAAACAATGGTTGGCTGGCTCTCACAATGGCTGGCTGGCTGGCTCTCACAATAGCTGGCTGGATGGCTGGATGGTTGGCTGGGCCTGGCTGGCTGGGCCTGGCTGGCGGGGCCTGGCTGGGCCGGGCGGGCTGGGCTGGGCTGGCTGGGCTGGGCTGGCTGGGCCGGGCTGGCTGGCTGGGCTGGGCCTGGCTGGGCCTGGCTGGCTGGGCCGAGCTGGCTAGGCTGGGCCTGGCTGGGCCTGGCTGGCTGGAACAATGGCTGGCTGGCTGGAACAATGGCTGGCTGGCTGGAACAATGGCCGGCTGGCTGGGCCTGGCTGGCTGGGCCTGGCTGGCTGGGCCTGGCTGGCGGGGCCTGGCTGGGTCGGGCGGGCTGGGCTGGCTGGGCCGGGCTGGCTGGGCCGGGCTGGCTGAAACAATGGCTGGCTGGCTGGAACAATGGCTGGCTGGCTGGAACAATGGCCGGCTGGCTGGGCCTGGCTGGCTGGGCCTGGCTGGCGGGGCCTGGCTGGGTCGGGCGGGCTGGGCTGGCTGGGCCGGGCTGGCTGGGCTCGGCTGGCTGGGTCGGGCTGGCTGGGCTGGGCCTGGCTGGCTGACCGGGCTGGCTGGGCTGGGCTGGCTGGGCCGGGCTGCCTGGGCCTGGCTGGGCTGGGCTGGCTGTGCCTGGCTGGCTGGGCTGGGCCTGGCTGGGCCCGGCTGGCTGGAACAATGGCTGGCTGGCTGTCACAATGGCTGGCTGGCTGGCTGGCTGGCTGGCTGGCTGGCTGGCTGGGCCGGGCTGGCTGGGTCTGGCTGGCGGGGCCTGGCTGGGCCGGGCGGGCTGGTCCTGGCTGGCTTTCACAATGGCGGCTGGCTTTCACAATGGTTGGCTGGCTGTCACAATGGCTGGATGGCTGTCACAATGGCTGGCTGGTTGTCACAATGGCTGGCTGGCTGGCTGGCTGGCTGGCTGGCTGGATGGCTGGCTGGCTGGGCCGGGCTGGCTGGGCTGGGTCTGGCTGGTCCTGGCTGGCTGGTCCTGGCTGGCTGTCACAATGGCTGGCTGGCTGTCACAATGGCTGTCTGGCTGTCACAATGGCTGGCAGGCTGGCTGGCTGGGCCTTGCTGGCTGGGCTGGGCTGGCTGGGCTGGGCTGGGCTGGGCTGCCTGGGCCTGGCTGGGCCGGGCTGGCTGGGCTGGGCTGGCTGGGCTGGGCCTGGCTGGCTGTCACAATGGCTGGCTGGCTGTCACAATGGCTGTCTGGCTGTCACAATGGCTGGCAGGCTTTGCTGGCTGGGCCGGGCTGGCTGGGCTGGGCTGGCTGGGCTGGGCTGGGCTGGGCTGCCTGGGCCTGGCTGGGCCGGGCTGGCTGGGCTGGGCTGGCTGGGCTGGGCCTGGCTGGGCCCGGCTGGCTGTCACAATGGCTGGCTGGCTGTCACAATGGCTGGCTGGCTGTCACAATGGCTGGCTGGCTGTCACAATGGCTAGCTGGCTGGCTGGCTGGCTGGGCCGGGCGGGCTGGCCTGGGCTGGTTGGGCCGGGCTGGCTGGGCCCAGCTGGCTGGGCTGGGCTGGCTGGGCTGGGCCTGTCTGGGCCTGGATGGCAGGGCCTGTCTGGGCCGGGCGGGCTGGGCTGGGCGGGGTTGGGCTGGCTGGGCTGGGCTGGCTGGGCCGGGCTGGCTGTGCTGCGCCTGGCTGGGCTTGGCTGGCTGGAACAATGGCTGGCTCACTGTCACAATGGCTGGCTGGCTGTCACAATGGCTGGCTGGCTGGCTGGCTGGGCCTGGCTAGCGGGGCCTGGCTGGACCGGGCGGGCTGGGCTGGCTGGGCCGGGCTGGCTGGGCTGGGCCTGGCTTGGCCCGGCTTGCTGGGCCTGGCTGGGCCTGGCTGGCTGGAAAAATGGCTGGATGGCTGTCACAATGCCTGGCTGGCTATCACAATGGCTGGCTGGCTGGCTGGCTGGGCCGGGCAGGCTGGACCGGGCTGGCTAGGCTGGGCCTGGCTGGGCCTGGCTGGCTGGGCCGGGCTGGCTTAAACAATGGTTGGCTGGCTCTCACAATGGCTGGCTGGCTGGCTCTCACAATAGCTGGCTGGATGGCTGGATGGTTGGCTGGGCCTGGCTGGCTGGGCCTGGCTGGCGGGGCCTGGCTGGGCCGGGCGGGCTGGGCTGGGCTGGCTGGGCTGGGCTGGCTGGGCCGGGCTGGCTGGCTGGGCTGGGCCTGGCTGGGCCTGGCTGGCTGGGCCGAGCTGGCTAGGCTGGGCCTGGCTGGGCCTGGCTGGCTGGAACAATGGCTGGCTGGCTGGAACAATGGCTGGCTGGCTGGAACAATGGCCGGCTGGCTGGGCCTGGCTGGCTGGGCCTGGCTGGCGGGGCCTGGCTGGGTCGGGCGGGCTGGGCTGGCTGGGCCGGGCTGGCTGGGCCGGGCTGGCTGAAACAATGGCTGGCTGGCTGGCTGGCTGGCTGGCTGGCTGGCTGGGTCTCGATGGCTGGGCCTGGCTGGTGGGGCCTGGCTGGGCCGGGTGGGCTGGGCCGGCAGGCTGGGCCGGGCTGGCTGGGCCGGGCTGGCTGGGCCGGGCTGGCTGGACCGGGCTGGCTGGGCTGGGCCTGGCTGGCTGGGCCGGGCTGGCTGGGCTGGGCCTGGCTGGGTGGAACAATGGCTGGCTGGCTGTCACAATGGCTGGCTGGCTGTCACAATGGCTGGATGGCTGTCACAATGGCCGGCTGGGCAAAATTCTGGTATTTCCCCCATGCACAAAAAAGGTTCTTAAACATGAAATTTGTGAAAACCCGATTTTCATTTTGAGAGACAAAAAGTTTTTCCAATCTAGGCAAATTGGTTTTTTCATTTGGGCAAAATTCTGGTATTTCCCCCATGCAGAAAAAACGTTCTTAGACATGAAATTTGTCAAAAACCAAAATTGTTAAAAACAGCTAATACCATTTTTACAAGTTCTTAGACATGAAGTTCTTCAAAACGTGAAATGGTTCAAAACCATGTACAATACTATTTTCAGAATCAGACTACAACCGTAAATTATATACACCATCCGATTTTCATTTTGAGAGAGAAAAAGTTTTTCCAAGCTAGGCAAATTGGTTTTCTGATTATGGGCAATATTCTGGTATTTCCCCCATGCACAAAAAACGTTCTTAGACATGAAATTTGTCAAAAACCAAAATTGTTAAAAACAGCTAATACCATTTTTACAAGTTCTTAGACATGAAGTTCTTCAAAACATGAAATGGTTCAAAACCATGTACAGTACTATCTTAAGAATCAGACTACAAACGCAAATTATTTATACCATCCGATTTTCATTTTGAGAGAGAAAAAGTTTTCCCAATCTAGGCAAATTGGTTTTTTGGTTCTGGGCAAAATTCTGGTATTTCCCACGTGTACCAAGAACGTTCTTAGACATGAAATTTGTCAAAAACCAAAATTGTTAAAAACAGCTAATACCATTTTTACAAGTTCTTAGACATGAAGTTCTTCAAAACATGAAATGGTTCAAAACCATGTACAGTACTATCTTAAGAATCAGACTACAAACGCAAATTATTTATACCATCCGATTTTCATTTTGAGAGAGAAAAAGGTTTTCTAATGTAGGCAAATTGGTTTTTTGGTTCTGGGCAAAATTCTGGTATTTCCCACATGTACCAAGAACGTTCTTAGACATGAAATTTGTAAAAACCAAAATTGTTAAAAACAGCTAATACTATTTTTAGAAGTTCTTAGACCTAAAGTTCTTCAAAACATGAAGTGGTTCAAAACTATGCACAATACTATTTTCAGAATCAGACTACAACAGCAAATTACTTTACACCATCCGATTTTCATTTTGAGAGAGAAAAAGTTTTTCCAATCTAGGCAAATTGGTTTTTTCATTTGGGCAAAATTCTGGTATTTCCCCCATGCAGAAAAAACGTTCTTAGACATGAAATTTGTCAAAAACCAAAATTGTTAAAAACAGCTAATACCATTTTTACAAGTTCTTACACATGAAGTTCTTCAAAACGTGAAATGGTTCAAAACCATGTACAATACTATTTTCAGAACAGACTACAACCGTAAATTATATACACCATCCGATTTTCATTTTGAGAGAGAAAAAGTTTTTCCAAGCTAGGCAAATTGGTTTTCTGATTATGGGCAATATTCTGGTATTTCCCCCATGCACAAAAAACGTTCTTAGACATGAAATTTGTCAAAAACCAAAATTGTTAAAAACAGCTAATACCATTTTTACAAGTTCTTAGACATGAAGTTCTTCAAAACATGAAATGGTTCAAAACCATGTACAGTACTATCTTAAGAATCAGACTACAAACGCAAATTATTTATACCATCCGATTTTCATTTTGAGAGAGAAAAAGTTTTCCCAATCTAGGCAAATTGGTTTTTTGGTTCTGGGCAAAATTCTGGTATTTCCCACGTGTACCAAGAACGTTCTTAGACATGAAATTTGTCAAAAACCAAAATTGTTAAAAACAGCTAATACCATTTTTACAAGTTCTTAGACATGAAGTTCTTCAAAACATGAAATGGTTCAAAACCATGTACAGTACTATCTTAAGAATCAGACTACAAACGCAAATTATTTATACCATCCGATTTTCATTTTGAGAGAGAAAAAGTTTTTCTAATGTAGGCAAATTGGTTTTTTGGTTCTGGGCAAAATTCTGGTATTTCCCACATGTACCAAGAACGTTCTTAGACATGAAATTTGTAAAAACCAAAATTGTTAAAAACAGCTAATACTATTTTTAGAAGTTCTTAGACCTAAAGTTCTTCAAAACATGAAGTGGTTCAAAACTATGCACAATACTATTTTCAGAATCAGTCTACAACAGCAAATTACTTTACACCATCCGATTTTCATTTTGAGAGAGAAAAAGTTTTTCCAATCTAGGCAAATTGGTTTTTTCATTTGGGCAAAATTCTGGTATTTCCCCCATGCAGAAAAAACGTTCTTAGACATGAAATTTGTCAAAAACCAAAATTGTTAAAAACAGCTAATACCATTTTTAGAAGTTCTTCAAAACATGAAAGCGTTCAAAACCATGTACAATACTATTTTCAGAATCAGACTACAAACGCAAATTATATACACCATCCGATTTTCATTTTGAGAGAGAAAAAGTTTTCCCAATCTAGGCAAATTGGTTTTTTTATTGTGGGCAAAATTCTGGTATTTCTCCCATGGACCAAAAAGGAAACATGAAATTTGTGAAAACCCAAAATTGTTAAAAACAGCTAATACCATTTTTAGAAGTTCTTAGACACAAAGTTCTTCAAAACATGAAATGGTTCAAGACTATGTACAATACTATTTTCAGAATCAGACTACAAACGCAAATTATTTATACCATCCGATTTTCATTTTGAGAGAGAAAAAGTTTTTCCAATCTAGGCAAATTGGATTTTTTTCTGAACTCGGAGCTCGGAATTCCAAAATTGGAATTCCAAACTCGGAATTCGGAACTCAGAATTCGGAACTCGGAATTTGGAACTCGGAATTCGGAACTTGGAATTCTGAACTCGGAATTCCGAACTCAGAATTTGGAATTTGGATTTTGGAACTTGGAATTCCAAACTCGGAATTCCAAACTCGGAATTCCAAACTCGGAATTCCAAACTCGGAATTTGGAATTTGGAATTTTGAACTTGGAATTTGGAATTTTGAACTTGGAATTTTGAACTTGGGCTTGGCTGGCTGGTCCTGGCTAAGCTGGGCTGGGCTGGCTGGTCGTGGCTGGCTGTGCTGGGCCTGGCTGGCTGGGCTGGGCTGGCTGGGCCGGGGTGGCTGGGCCCGGCCGGCCTGGGCCGGGCTGGCTGGGCTGGGCTGGCTGGGCCCGGCTGGGCTGGGCTGGGCTGGCTGGGCTGGGCTTGCTGGCTGGGCTGGCTGGCTGGCTCGCTGGAACAATGGCTGGCTGGCTGTCACAATGGCTGGCTGGCTGGCTGGCTGGCTGGCTGGCTGGCTGGCTGGCTGGCTGGCTGGCTGGCTGGCTGGCTGGCTGGCTGGCTGGCTGGGCTGGGCTGGGCTGGCAGGGCCGGGCTGGCTTCACCTGGCTGGGCTGGCCCTGGCTGGGCTGGGCCTGGCTGGCCCTGGATGGCTGGGCCTGGCTGGGCGGGGCCTGACTGGGCCGGGCTGGCTGGGCTGACTGGGCCAGGCTGGCGGGGCTGGGCCTGGGTGGCCGGGCCTGGCTGGTCTGGGCTGGCTGGGCCAGACTGGCTGGGCCAGACTGGCCGGTCTGGGCTGGCTTGGCTGGGCTGGCCGGGCCAGGCTGGGACTGGCTGGCTGGGCCTGGCTGGCTTCTGAACTCGGAACTCGTAATTCGGAACTCGTAATTCGGAACTCGGAACTCGGAATTTGGAACTCGGAATTCTGAACTTGGAATTTGGAATTCTGAACTTGGAATTCTGAACTTGGAATTCTGAACTTGGAATTCTGTGCTCGGAACTCGGAATTCCAAACTTGGAATTCCGAACTCGGAATTCAGAACTCAGAATTCCAAACTCGGAATTCCAAACTCGGAATTCCAAACTCTGAATTTGGAATTTGGAATTTTGAACTTGGAATATGGAATTTTGAACTTGGAATTTTGAACTTGGGCTGGGCTGGCTGGTCCTGGCTGGGCTGGGCTGGGCTGGCTGGGCCTGGCTGGACCTGGCTGGGCTGGGCCTGGCTGGGCTGGGCCTGGCTGGCTGGGCCTGTCTGGGCCTGTCTGGCCGGGCCTGTCTGGCTGGGCCTGGCCGGCTGGGCCGGGCTGGCTGGGCTGGGCTTGCTGGCTGGGCTGGCTGGCTGGCTGGAACAATGGCTGGCTGGCTGTCACAATGGCTGGCTGGCTGTCACAATGGCTGGCTGGCTGGTTGGCTGGGATGGGCCTGGCTGGGCTGGCTGGGTGGCTGGCTGGCTGGCTGGCTGGCTGGGCTGGGCTGGCTGGGCCGGGCTGGCTGGGCCTGGCTGGGCTGGGCCCGGCTGGGCTGGACTGGGCTGGCTGGGCCTGGCCGGGCTGGGCCTGGCAGGGCCGGGCTGGCTGGGCCTGGCTGGGCTGGGCCTGGCTGGGCTGGCTGGCTGGCTGGGCTGGGCCTGGCTGGCTGGGCCTGGCTGGCTGGGCTGGGCTGGCTGGGCCAGGCTGGCTGGGCTGGGCTGGGCTGGCTGGGCCTGGCTGGGCTGGGCCTGGCTGGGCTGGGCTGGCTGGAATGGCTGGGCCTGGCTGGGATGGGCCTGGCTTGGCTGGCTGGCTGGCTGGCTGGCTGGCTGGGCTGGGCCTGGCTGGATGGGCCCGGCTGGCTGGGCTGGGCTGGATGGGCCTGGCTGGCTGGGCCCGGCTGGCCTGGGCCGGGCTGGCTGGGCTGGGTGGGCTGGGCCTGGCTGGCTGGGCCGGGCTGGCTGGGCTGGGCTTGCTGGCTGGGCTGGCTGGCTGGCTGGCTGGAACAATGGCTGGCTGGGCTGGGCTGGCTGGGCCGGGCTGGCTTGACCTGGCTGGGCTGGGCCTGGCTGGACTGGGCCTGGCTGGGCTGGGCCTGGCTGGGCCTGGATGGGCCCGGCTGGCTGTCACAATGGCTGGCTGGCTGTCACAATGGCTGGCTGGCTGTCACAATGGCTGGCTGGCTGGCTGGCTGACTGGGCCGGGCTGGCTGGCCCCGGCTGGTGGGGCCTGGCTGGGCCGGGCTGGCTGGGCTGGGCTGGCTGGGCCGGGCTGGCTGGGCCGGGCTTGATGGGCTGGGCCTCGCTGGGCCCGGCTGGCTGGGCCTGGCTGGGCCTGGCTGGCTGTCACAATGGCTGGCTGGCTGTCACAATGGCTGGCTGGCTGTCACAATGGCTGGCTGGCTGGCTGGCTGGCTGAGCCTGGCTGGCTGAGCCTGGCTGGCGGGGCCTGCCTGGTTCGGGCAGGCTGGGCCAGGCTGGCTGGTCCGGGCTGCCTGGGCCGGGCTGGCAGGGCTGGGCCTGACTGGGCCTGGCTGGCTGGGCTGGACTGTCTGGGCTGGGCCTGGCTTGGCCTGGCTGGCTGGAACAATGGCTGTCTGGCTGTCACAATGGCTGTCTGGCTGTCACAATGGCTGTCTGGCTGTCACAATGGCTGTTTGGCTGGCTGTCTGGGCCTGTCTGGGCCTGTCTGGCTGGAACAATGGCTGGCTGGCTGGAACAATGGCTGGCTGGCAGTCACAATGGCTGGCTGGCTGTCACAATGGCTAGCTGGCTGGCTGGCTGGCTGGCTGGGCCTGGCTGGCTGGGTTGGGCCTGGCTAGGCCTGGCTGGCTGGAACAATGGCTGGCTGGCTGTGACAATGGCTGGCTGGCTCAATGGCTGGCTGGCTGGCTGGCTGGGCCTGGCTGGCGTGGCCTTGCTGGGCCTGGCTGGCGTGGCCTTGCTGGGCTGGGCGGGCTGGGCTGGCTGGGCCGGGCCGGGCTGGCTTGGTTGGGGCGGCTGGGCCGGGCTGGCTTAGCCGGGCTGGATGGGCTGGGCCTGGCTGGGCCTGGCTGGCTGGAACAATGGCTGGCTGGCTGTCACAATGGCTGGCTGGCTGGCTGGCTGAGCCTGGCTGGCTGGGCCTGGCTGGCGGGGCCTGGCTGGGTCGGGTAGGATGGGCTGGGCTGGCTGGGCCAGGCTGGCTATGCTGGGCTGGCTGGGCTGGGCCTGGCTTGGCCTGGCTGGCTGGAACAATTGCAGGCTGGCTGTCACAATGGCTGGCTGGCTGTCACAATGGCTGTTTGGCTGGCTGGCTGGGCCTGTCTGGGCCTGGCTGGCTGGAACAATGGCTGGCTGGCTGTCACAATGGCTGTCTGGCTGTCACAATGGCTAGCTGGCTGGCTGGCTGGCTGGGCCTGGCTGGCTGGGCTGGCTGGGCCGGGCTGGCTGGGCTGGGCTGGTTGTGCCGGGCTGGCTGGAAGTGGCTGGACTGGGCTGGGCTTGGCTGGGCTGGCTGTGCCGGGCTGGGCTGGGCTGGGCTGGCTGGTCCTGGCTGGCTGGGCTGGGCTGGGCTGGCTGGGCCGGGCTGACTGGGCCAGGCTGGCTGGGCTGGGCTGGCTGGGCCGGGCTGGCTGGGCCGGGCTGGCTGGGCTGGGCCTGGCTGGGCCTGGCTGGCTGTCACAATGGCTGGCTGGCTGTCACAATGGCTGGCTGGCTGTCACAATGGCTGGCTGGCTGGCTGGCTGAGCCTGGCTGGCTGGGCCTGACTGGCTGGGCCGGGCTGGCTGGGCTGGGCCTGGCTAGGCCTGGCTGGCTGGAACAATGGCTGGCTGGCTGTCACAATGGCTGGCTGGCTGTCACAATGGCTGGCTGGCTGTCACAATGGCTGGCTGGCTGGGCCTGGCTGGCGTGGCCTTGCTGGGCCGGGCGAGCTGGGCTGGGCTGGCTGGGCCGGGCTGACTGGGCCAGGCTGGCTGGGCTGGGCTGGCTGGGCCGGGCTGGCTGGGCCGGGCTGGCTGGGCTGGGCCTGGCTGGGCCTGGCTGGCTGTAACAATGGCTGTCTGGCTGTAACAATGGCTGTCTGGCTGTAACAATGGCTGGCTGGCTGGCTGGCTGGCTGGCTGGGCCTGGCTGGCTGGGCCTGACTGGCTGGGCCGGGCTGGCTGGGCTGGGCCTGGCTAGGCCTGGCTGGCTGGAACAATGGCTGGCTGGCTGTCACAATGGCTGGCTGGCTGTCACAATGGCTGGCTGGCTGGCTGGCTGGCTGGCTGGGCCTGGCTGGCGTGGCCTTGCTGGGCCTGGCTGGCGTGGCCTTGCTGGGCTGGGCGGGCTGGGCTGGCTGGGCCGGGCTGGGCTGGCTTGGTTGGGCCGGCTGGGCCTGGCTGGCGGTGCCTGGCTGGGTCGGGTGGGATGTGCTGGGCTGGCTGGGCTGCGCTGGCTGAGCCAGGCTGGCTAGGCTGGGCCTGGCTGGGCCTGGCTGGCTCGGCTGGGCTGGCTGGGCTGGGCCTGGCTTGGCCTGGCTGGCTGGAACAATGGCTGGCTGGCTGGAACAATGGCTGGCTGGCTGTCACAATGGCTGGCTGGCTGTCACAATGGCTAGCTGGCTGGCTGGGCCTGGCTGGGCCGGGCTGGCTGGGCCGAGCTGGCTGGGCTGGGCTGGCTGGGCTGGGCCGAGCTGGGCCTGGCTGGCAGGGCCTGGCTGGGCCGGGCGGGCTGGGCTGGGCCGGGCGGGGCTGGGCTTGCTGGGCCGGGCTGGCTGGGCCGGGCTGGCTGTGCTGCGCCTGGCTGGGCTTGGCTGGCTGGAACAATGGCTGGCTGGCTGTCACAATGGCTGTCTGGCTGTCAGAATGGCTGGCTGGCTGGCTGGCTGGGCCTGGCTAGCGGGGCCTGGCTGGGCCGGGCGGGCTGGGCCTGGCTGGCTGGAAAAATGGCTGGCTGGCTGTCACAATGCCTGGCTGGCTATCACAATGGCTGGCTGGCTGGCTGGCTGGGCCTGGCTGTTGGGGCCTGGCTGGGCCGGGCGGGCTGGTCTGGCTGGCTGAGCCGGGCTGGCTGGGCCGGGCTGGCTGGGCCGGGCAGGCTGGACCGGGCTGGCTAGGCTGGGCCTGGCTGGGCCTGGCTGGCTGGGCCGGCCTGGCTTAAACAGTGGTTGGCAGGCTCTCACAATGGCTGGCTGGCTGGTTGGCTGGACCTGGCTGGCTGGGCCTGGCTGGCGGGGCCTGGCTGGGCCGGGTGGGCTGGGCTGGGCCTGGCTGGCTGGACCGGGCTGGCTGGGCTGGGCCTGGCTGGGCCTGGCTGGGTGGAACAGTGGCTGGCTGGCTGTCACAATGGCTGGATGGCTGTCACAATGGCTGGCTGGCTGTCACAATGGCCGGCTGGCTGGCTGGCTGGGCCGGGTTGGCTGGGCTGGGGCTGGCTGGGCCTAGCTGGCTGGGCCAGGCTGGCTGGGATGGTCCTAGCTGGTCCTGGCTGGGCATGGCTGGCTGGAACAATGGCTGGCTGGCTGTCACAATGGCTGGCTGGCTGGCTGGCTGGCTGGCTGGCTGGCTGGCTGGGCCTGGCTGGGCCGGGCTGGCTGGGCTCGGCTGGCTGGGTCGGGCTGGCTGGGCTGGGCCTGGCTGGCTGACCGGGCTGGCTGGGCTGGGCTGGCGGGGCCGGGCTGCCTGGGCCTGGCTGGGCTGGGCTGGCTGTGCCTGGCTGGCTGGGCTGGGCCTGGCTGGGCCCGGCTGGCTGGAACAATGGCTGGCTGGCTGTCACAATGGCTGGCTGGCCGGGCTGGCCGGGCTGCCTGGGCCTGGCTGGGCTGGGCTGGCTGTGCCTGGCTGGCTGGGCTGGGCCTGGCTGGGCCCGGCTGGCTGGAACAATGGCTGGCTGGCTGTCACAATGGCTGGCTGGCCGGGCTGGCCGGGCTGGCTGGGTCTGGCTGGCGGGGCCTGGCTGGGCCGGGCGGGCTGGGCTGGCTGGGCCGGGCTGGCTGGGCCGGGCTTGCTGGGCTGGGTCTGGCTGGTCCTGGCTGGCTGGTCCTGGCTGGCTTTCACAATGGCGGCTGGCTTTCACAATGGTTGGCTGGCTGTCACAATGGCTGGCTGGCTGTCACAATGGCTGGCTGGTTGTCACAATGGCTGGCTGGCTGGCTGGCTGGCTGGCTGGCTGGGCCGGGCTGGCTGGGCTGGGTCTGGCTGGTCCTGGCTGGCTGGTCCTGGCTGGCTGTCACAATGGCTGGCTGGCTGTCACAATGGCTGTCTGGCTGTCACAATGGCTGGCAGGCTGGCTGGCTGGGCCTTGCTGGGCCGGGCTGGCTGGGCTTTGCTGGCTGGGCCGGGCTGGCTGGGCTGGGCTGGCTGGGCTGGGCTGGGCTGGGCTGCCTGGGCCTGGCTGGGCCGGGCTGGCTGGGCCGGGCTGGCTGGGCTGGGCCTGGCTGGGCCCGGCTGGCTGTCACAATGGCTGGCTGGCTGTCACAATGGCTGGCTGGCTGTCACAATGGCTGGCTGGCTGGCTGGCTGACTGGGCCGGGCTGGCTGGCCCCGGCTGGTGGGGCCTGGTTGGGCCGGGCTGGCTGGGCTGGGCTGGCTGGGCCGGGCTGGCTGGGCCGGGCTTGCTGGGCTGGGCCTCGCTGGGCCCGGCTGGCTGGGCCTGGCTGGGCCTGGCTGGCTGTCACAATGGCTGGCTGGCTGTCACAATGGCTGGCTGGCTGTCACAATGGCTGGCTGGCTGGCTGGCTGAGCCTGGCTGGCTGAGCCTGGCTGGCGGGGCCTGCCTGGTTCGGGCAGGCTGGGCCAGGCTGGCTGGTCCGGGCTGCCTGGGCCGGGCTGGCAGGGCTGGGCCTGACTGGGCCTGGCTGGCTGGGCTGGACTGTCTGGGCTGGGCCTGGCTTGGCCTGGCTGGCTGGAACAATGGCTGTCTGGCTGTCACAATGGCTGTCTGGCTGTCACAATGGCTGTCTGGCTGTCACAATGGCTGTTTGGCTGGCTGTCTGGGCCTGTCTGGGCCTGTCTGGCTGGAACAATGGCTGGCTGGCTGGAACAATGGCTGGCTGGCAGTCACAATGGCTGGCTGGCTGTCACAATGGCTAGCTGGCTGGCTGGCTGGCTGGCTGGGCCTGGCTGGCTGGGTTGGGCCTGGCTGGCTGGGTTGGGCCTGGCTAGGCCTGGCTGGCTGGAACAATGGCTGGCTGGCTGTGACAATGGCTGGCTGGCTCAATGGCTGGCTGGCTGGCTGGCTGGCTGGCTGGGCCTGGCTGGCGTGGCCTTGCTGGGCCTGGCTGGCGTGGCCTTGCTGGGCTGGGCGGGCTGGGCTGGCTGGGCCAGGCCGGGCTGGCTTGGTTGGGGCGGCTGGGCCGGGCTGGCTTAGCCGGGCTGGATGGGCTGGGCCTGGCTGGGCCTGGCTGGCTGTCACAATGGCTGGCTGGCTGTCACAATGGCTGGCTGGCTGGCTGGCTGAGCCTGGCTGGCTGGGCCTGGCTGGCGGGGCCTGGCTGGGTCGGGTAGGATGGGCTGGGCTGGCTGGGCCAGGCTGGCTATGCTGGGCTGGCTGGCTGGGCCTGGCTGGCTGGGTTGGGCCTGGCTGGCTGGGTTGGGCCTGGCTAGGCCTGGCTGGCTGGAACAATGGCTGGCTGGCTGTGACAATGGCTGGCTGGCTCAATGGCTGGCTGGCTGGCTGGCTGGCTGGCTGGGCCTGGCTGGCGTGGCCTTGCTGGGCCTGGCTGGCGTGGCCTTGCTGGGCTGGGCGGGCTGGGCTGGCTGGGCCAGGCCGGGCTGGCTTGGTTGGGGCGGCTGGGCCGGGCTGGCTTAGCCGGGCTGGATGGGCTGGGCCTGTCTGGGCCTGGCTGGCTGGAACAATGGCTGGCTGGCTGTCACAATGGCTGTCTGGCTGTCACAATGGCTAGCTGGCTGGCTGGCTGGCTGGGCCTGGCTGGCTGGGCTGGGCCTGGCTAGGCCTGGCTGGCTGGAACAATGGCTGTCTGGCTGTCACAATGGCTGGCTGGCTGTCACAATGGCTGGCTGGCTGGCTGGCTGGCTGGCTGGCTGGGCCTGGCTGGCGTGGCCTTGCTGGGCCTGGCTGGCGTAGCCTTGCTGGGCTGGGCGGGCTGGGCTGGCTGGGCCAGGCTGGGCTGGCTTGGTTGGGGCGGCTGGGCCGGGCTGGCTTGGCCGGGCTGGCTGGGCTGGGCCTGGCTGGGCCTGGCTGGCTGGAACAATGGCTGGCTGGCTGTCACAATGGCTTGCTGGCTGGCTGGCTGAGCCTGGCTGGCTGGGCCTGGCTGGCGGGGCCTGGCTGGGTCGGGTGGGCTGGGCTGGGCTGGCTGGGCTGGGCTGGCTGGGCCAGGCTGGCTAGGCTGGGCCTGGCTGGCTGGGCTGGGCTGGCTGGGCTGGGCCTGGCTTGGCCTGGCTGGCTGGAACAATTGCTGGCTGGCTGTCACAATGGCTGTTTGGCTGGCTGGCTGGGCCTGTCTGGGCCTGGCTGGCTGGAACAATGGCTGGCTGGCTGTCACAATGGCTGGCTGGCTGTCACAATGGCTAGCTGGCTGGCTGGCTGACTGGGCCGGGCGGGCTGGCCTGGGCTGGTTGGGCCGGGCTGGCTGGGCCCAGCTGGCTGGGCTGGGCTGGCTGGGCTGGGCCTGTCTGGGCCTGGATGGCAGGCCCTGTCTGGGCCGGGCGGGCTGGGCTGGGCGGGGTTGGGCTGGCTGGGCTGGGCTGGCTGGGCCGGGCTGGCTGTGCTGCGCCTGGCTGGGCTTGGCTGGCTGGAACAATGGCTGGCTGACTGTCACAATGGCTGGCTGGCTGTCACAATGGCTGGCTGGCTGGCTGGCTGGGCCTGGCTAGCGGGGCCTGGCTGGACCGGGCGGGCTGGGCTGGCTGGGCCGGGCTGGCTGGGCTGGGCCTGGCTGGGCCCGGCTTGCTGGGCCTGGCTGGGCCTGGCTGGCTGGAAAAATGGCTGGATGGCTGTCACAATGCCTGGCTGGCTATCACAATGGCTGGCTGGCCGGCTGGCTGGGCCGGGCAGGCTGGACCGGGCTGGCTAGGCTGGGCCTGGCTGGGCCTGGCTGGCTGGGCCGGGCTGGCTTAAACAATGGTTGGCTGGCTCTCACAATGGCTGGCTGGCTGGCTCTCACAATAGCTGGCTGGCTGGCTGGATGGTTGGCTGGGCCTGGCTGGCTGGGCCTGGCTGGCGGGGCCTGGCTGGGCCGGGCGGGCTGGGCTGGGCTGGCTGGGCTGGGCTGGCTGGGCCGGGCTGGCTGGCTGGGCTGGGCCTGGCTGGGCCTGGCTGGCTGGGCCGAGCTGGCTAGGCTGGGCCTGGCTGGGCCTGGCTGGCTGGAACAATGGCTGGCTGGCTGGAACAATGGCTGGCTGGCTGTCACAATGGCCGGCTGGCTGGGCCTGGCTGGCTGGGCCTGGCTGGCGGGGCCTGGCTGGGTCGGGCGGGCTGGGCTGGCTGGGCCGGGCTGGCTGGGCCGGGCTGGCTGAAACAATGGCTGGCTGGCTGGCTGGCTGGCTGGCTGGCTGGGTCTCGATGGCTGGGCCTGGCTGGTGGGGCCTGGCTGGGCCGGGTGGGCTGGGCCGGCAGGCTGGGCCGGGCTGGCTGGGCCGGGCTGGCTGGGCCGGGCTGGCTGGACCATCCGATTTTCATTTTGAGAGAGAAAAAGTTTTTCCAAGCTAGGCAAATTGGTTTTCTGATTATGGGCAATATTCTGGTATTTCCCCCATGCACAAAAAACGTTCTTAGACATGAAATTTGTCAAAAACCAAAATTGTTAAAAACAGCTAATACCATTTTTACAAGTTCTTAGACATGAAGTTCTTCAAAACATGAAATGGTTCAAAACCATGTACAGTACTATCTTAAGAATCAGACTACAAACGCAAATTATTTATACCATCCGATTTTCATTTTGAGAGAGAAAAAGTTTTCCCAATCTAGGCAAATTGGTTTTTTGGTTCTGGGCAAAATTCTGGTATTTCCCACGTGTACCAAGAACGTTCTTAGACATGAAATTTGTCAAAAACCAAAATTGTTAAAAACAGCTAATACCATTTTTACAAGTTCTTAGACATGAAGTTCTTCAAAACATGAAATGGTTCAAAACCATGTACAGTACTATCTTAAGAATCAGACTACAAACGCAAATTATTTATACCATCCGATTTTCATTTTGAGAGAGAAAAAGTTTTTCTAATGTAGGCAAATTGGTTTTTTGGTTCTGGGCAAAATTCTGGTATTTCCCACATGTACCAAGAACGTTCTTAGACATGAAATTTGTAAAAACCAAAATTGTTAAAAACAGCTAATACTATTTTTAGAAGTTCTTAGACCTAAAGTTCTTCAAAACATGAAGTGGTTCAAAACTATGCACAATACTATTTTCAGAATCAGACTACAACAGCAAATTACTTTACACCATCCGATTTTCATTTTGAGAGAGAAAAAGTTTTTCCAATCTAGGCAAATTGGTTTTTTCATTTGGGCAAAATTCTGGTATTTCCCCCATGCAGAAAAAACGTTCTTAGACATGAAATTTGTCAAAAACCAAAATTGTTAAAAACAGCTAATACCATTTTTACAAGTTCTTACACATGAAGTTCTTCAAAACGTGAAATGGTTCAAAACCATGTACAATACTATTTTCAGAATCAGACTACAACCGTAAATTATATACACCATCCGATTTTCATTTTGAGAGAGAAAAAGTTTTTCCAAGCTAGGCAAATTGGTTTTCTGATTATGGGCAATATTCTGGTATTTCCCCCATGCACAAAAAACGTTCTTAGACATGAAATTTGTCACAAACCAAAATTGTTAAAAACAGCTAATACCATTTTTACAAGTTCTTAGACATGAAGTTCTTCAAAACATGAAATGGTTCAAAACCATGTACAGTACTATCTTAAGAATCAGACTACAAACGCAAATTATTTATACCATCCGATTTTCATTTTGAGAGAGAAAAAGTTTTCCCAATCTAGGCAAATTGGTTTTTTGGTTCTGGGCAAAATTCTGGTATTTCCCACGTGTACCAAGAACGTTCTTAGACATGAAATTTGTCAAAAACCAAAATTGTTAAAAACAGCTAATACCATTTTTACAAGTTCTTAGACATGAAGTTCTTCAAAACATGAAATGGTTCAAAACCATGTACAGTACTATCTTAAGAATCAGACTACAAACGCAAATTATTTATACCATCCGATTTTCATTTTGAGAGAGAAAAAGTTTTTCTAATGTAGGCAAATTGGTTTTTTGGTTCTGGGCAAAATTCTGGTATTTCCCACATGTACCAAGAACGTTCTTAGACATGAAATTTGTAAAAACCAAAATTGTTAAAAACAGCTAATACTATTTTTAGAAGTTCTTAGACCTAAAGTTCTTCAAAACATGAAGTGGTTCAAAACTATGCACAATACTATTTTCAGAATCAGACTACAACAGCAAATTACTTTACACCATCCGATTTTCATTTTGAGAGAGAAAAAGTTTTTCCAATCTAGGCAAATTGGTTTTTTCATTTGGGCAAAATTCTGGTATTTCCCCCATGCAGAAAAAACGTTCTTAGACATGAAATTTGTCAAAAACCAAAATTGTTAAAAACAGCTAATACCATTTTTACAAGTTCTTACACATGAAGTTCTTCAAAACGTGAAATGGTTCAAAACCATGTACAATACTATTTTCAGAATCAGACTACAACCGTAAATTATATACACCATCCGATTTTCATTTTGAGAGAGAAAAAGTTTTTCCAAGCTAGGCAAATTGGTTTTCTGATTATGGGCAATATTCTGGTATTTCCCCCATGCACAAAAAACGTTCTTAGACATGAAATTTGTCAAAAACCAAAATTGTTAAAAACAGCTAATACCATTTTTACAAGTTCTTAGACATGAAGTTCTTCAAAACATGAAATGGTTCAAAACCATGTACAGTACTATCTTAAGAATCAGACTACAAACGCAAATTATTTATACCATCCGATTTTCATTTTGAGAGAGAAAAAGTTTTCCCAATCTAGGCAAATTGGTTTTTTGGTTCTGGGCAAAATTCTGGTATTTCCCACGTGTACCAAGAACGTTCTTAGACATGAAATTTGTCAAAAACCAAAATTGTTAAAAACAGCTAATACCATTTTTACAAGTTCTTAGACATGAAGTTCTTCAAAACATGAAATGGTTCAAAACCATGTACAGTACTATCTTAAGAATCAGACTACAAACGCAAATTATTTATACCATCCGATTTTCATTTTGAGAGAGAAAAAGTTTTTCTAATGTAGGCAAATTGGTTTTTTGGTTCTGGGCAAAATTCTGGTATTTCCCACATGTACCAAGAACGTTCTTAGACATGAAATTTGTAAAAACCAAAATTGTTAAAAACAGCTAATACTATTTTTAGAAGTTCTTAGACCTAAAGTTCTTCAAAACATGAAGTGGTTCAAAACTATGCACAATACTATTTTCAGAATCAGTCTACAACAGCAAATTACTTTACACCATCCGATTTTCATTTTGAGAGAGAAAAAGTTTTTCCAATCTAGGCAAATTGGTTTTTTCATTTGGGCAAAATTCTGGTATTTCCCCCATGCAGAAAAAACGTTCTTCGACATGAAATTTGTCAAAAACCAAAATTGTTAAAAACAGCTAATACCATTTTTAGAAGTTCTTCAAAACATGAAAGCGTTCAAAACCATGTACAATACTATTTTCAGAATCAGACTACAAACGCAAATTATATACACCATCCGATTTTCATTTTGAGAGAGAAAAAGTTTTCCCAATCTAGGCAAATTGGTTTTTTTATTGTGGGCAAAATTCTGGTATTTCTCCCATGGACCAAAAAGGAAACATGAAATTTGTGAAAACCCAAAATTGTTAAAAACAGCTAATACCATTTTTAGAAGTTCTTAGACACAAAGTTCTTCAAAACATGAAATGGTTCAAGACTATGTACAATACTATTTTCAGAATCAGACTACAAACGCAAATTATTTATACCATCCGATTTTCATTTTGAGAGAGAAAAAGTTTTTCCAATCTAGGCAAATTGGATTTTTTTCTGAACTCGGAGCTCGGAATTCCAAAATTGGAATTCCAAACTCGGAATTCGGAACTCAGAATTCGGAACTCGGAATTTGGAACTCGGAATTCGGAACTTGGAATTTGAACTCGGAATTCCGAACTCAGAATTTGGAATTTGGATTTTGGAACTTGGAATTCCAAACTCGGAATTCCAAACTCGGAATTCCAAACTCGGAATTCCAAACTCGGAATTTGGAATTTGGAATTTTGAACTTGGAATTTGGAATTTTGAACTTGGAATTTTGAACTTGGGCTTGGCTGGCTGGTCCTGGCTAAGCTGGGCTGGGCTGGCTGGTCGTGGCTGGCTGTGCTGGGCCTGGCTGGCTGGGCTGGGCTGGCTGGGCCGGGGTGGCTGGGCCCGGCCGGCCTGGGCCGAGCTGGCTGGGCTGGGCTGGCTGGGCCCGGCTGGGCTGGGCTGGGCTGGCTGGGCTGGGCTTGCTGGCTGGGCTGGCTGGCTGGCTCGCTGGAACAATGGCTGGCTGGCTGGCTGGCTGGCTGGCTGGGCTGGGCTGGCAGGGCCGGGCTGGCTTCACCTGGCTGGGCTGGCCCTGGCTGGCCTGGGCCTGGCTGGCCCTGGATGGCTGGGCCTGGCTGGGCGGGGCCTGACTGGGCCGGGCTGGCTGGGCTGACTGGGCCGGGCTGGCGGGGCTGGGCCTGGGTGGCCGGGCCTGGCTGGTCTGGGCTGGCTGGGCCAGACTGGCTGGGCCAGACTGGCCGGTCTGGGCTGGCTTGGCTGGGCTGGCCGGGCCAGGCTGGGACTGGCTGGCTGGGCCTGGCTGGCTTCTGAACTCGGAACTCGTAATTCGGAACTCGTAATTCGGAACTCGGAACTCGGAATTTGGAACTCGGAATTCTGAACTTGGAATTTGGAATTCTGAACTTGGAATTCTGAACTTGGAATTCTGAACTTGGAATTCTGTGCTCGGAACTCGGAATTCCAAACTTGGAATTCCGAACTCGGAATTCAGAACTCAGAATTCCAAACTCGGAATTCCAAACTCGGAATTCCAAACTCTGAATTTGGAATTTGGAATTTTG
Source organism: Erythrolamprus reginae (assembly GCF_031021105.1). NCBI lineage: Eukaryota > Metazoa > Chordata > Lepidosauria > Squamata > Dipsadidae > Erythrolamprus > Erythrolamprus reginae. Next base: position 213,833,435 of record NC_091951.1, on the reverse strand, counting down.
AACTTGGAATATGGAATTTTGAACTTTGAATTTTGAACTTGGGCTGGGCTGGCTGGTCCTGGCTGGGCTGGGCTGGGCTGGCTGGTCCTGGCTGTCTGGGCTGGGCCTGGCTAGATGGGCCTGGCTGGCTGGGCTGGGCTGGCTGGGCCTGGCTGGACCTGGCTGGGCTGGGCCTGGCTGGGCTGGGCCTGGCTGGCTGGGCCTGTCTGGGCCTGTCTGGCCGGGCCTGTCTGGCTGGGCCTGGCCGGCTGGGCCGGGCTGGCTGGGCTGGGCTTGCTGGCTGGGCTGGCTGGCTGGCTGGAACAATGGCTGGCTGGCTGTCACAATGGCTGGCTGGCTGTCACAATGGCTGGCTGGCTGGTTGGCTGGGATGGGCCTGGCTGGGCTGGCTGGGTGGCTGGCTGGCTGGCTGGCTGGCTGGGCTGGGCTGGCTGGGCCGGGCTGGCTGGGCCTGGCTGGGCTGGGCCCGGCTGGGCTGGACTGGGCTGGCTGGGCCTGGCCGGGCTGGGCCTGGCAGGGCCGGGCTGGCTGGGCCTGGCTGGGCTGGGCCTGGCTGGGCTGGCTGGCTGGCTGGGCTGGGCCTGGCTGGCTGGGCCTGGCTGGCTGGGCTGGGCTGGCTGGGCCAGGCTGGCTGGGCTGGGCTGGGCTGGCTGGGCCTGGCTGGGCTGGGCCTGGCTGGGCTGGGCTGGCTGGAATGGCTGGGCCTGGCTGGGATGGGCCTGGCTTGGCTGGCTGGCTGGCTGGCTGGCTGGCTGGGCTGGGCCTGGCTGGATGGGCCCGGCTGGCTGGGCTGGGCTGGATGGGCCTGGCTGGCTGTGCCCGGCTGGCCTGGGCCGGGCTGGGTGGGCTGGGCCTGGCTGGCTGGGCCGGGCTGGCTGGGCTGGGCTTGCTGGCTGGGCTGGCTGGCTGGCTGGCTGGAACAATGGCTGGCTGGGCCGGGCTGGCTTGACCTGGCTGGGCTGGGCCTGGCTGGACTGGGCCTGGCTGGGCTGGGCCTGGCTGGGCCTGGCTGGTTGGGCCGGGCTGGCTGGGCTGGGCTTGCTGGCTGGGCCCGGCAGGCCTGGGCCGGGCTGGGCTGGGCTGGCTGGGCCTGGCTGGGCTGGCTGGGCCGGGCTGGCTGGGCCGGGCTGGCTGGGCTGGGCTTGCTGGCTGGGCTGGCTGGCTGGCTCGCTGGAACAATGGCTGGCTGGCTGTCAGAATGGCTGGCTGGCTGGCTGGCCATCCGATTTTCATTTCGAGAGAGAAAAAGATTTTCCAATCTGTTCTGTCTGGGTTTTCCCAGACCTCCACACCCACTGAAAAAACAGCCAGACACTCTGGTAAAATCCAAAAGTAATTTATAGAAGGAAAAAATAAGCACAAAGGAAAACCTGTCTTCACAGCAGACAGGTTACAATACTTTACAACAGGGTCCTGATGTCCAGTCAATTCCAAAAGCTTCTTGCTGGCACCCCCCCCCCCCCCCAAGGTTTCAAGAGTCCAAGGCACAAACCAGGATTGTAGCCACCAAAGTTCACAGACAGGTCTCACGAATCTCCAAGATAAAACTCCACAAGCCAGGAAGGGTGGGGCCGCCTTTTATCCTTTCCCAAGAGCACCACACCCAAACCCAGCTGTGACCTCTAATGCTGGAAATATCTAGCCAATTGCGTTCTTCTCTCGTTAGCTCTCCTCTGTCGCATATCTATGAAGTCACTAGCTTCTTCCCCCAGGGAATCCAGGCTGCTTGCTGGGGAGAGCTCCCCCTGGTGGAACTCTGGCTGTCCTTCATCTTCAGCCTGGGATTCAGCTTCTTCATCAGTCTGCCCCTCCTGGTCCTCAGCCTCTGAGCTGGACACCGACAGCAAATCAGCCATTCCCGGAGGGGTCCCAGGCTGAACCACAACACAATCTAGGCAAATTGGGATTTTGATTATGGGCAAATTCTGTTATTTCTCCCATGGACCAAAAAGGTTCTTAAACATGAAATTTGTGAAAACCCAAAATTGTTAAAAACAGCTAATACCATTTTTAGAAGTTCTTAGACACAAAGTTCTTCAAAACATGAAATGGTTCAAGACTATGTACAATACTATTTTCAGAATCAGACTACAAACGCAAATTATTTATACCATCCAATTTTCATTTTGAGAGAGAAAAAGTTTTTCCAATCTAGGCAAATTGGTTTTTTGGTTCTGGGCAAAATTCTGGTATTTCCCACATGTACCAAGAACGTTCTTAGACATGAAATTTGTAAAAACCAAAATTGTTAAAAACAGCTAATACCATTTTTAGAAGTTCTTAGACACAAAGTTCTTCAAAACATGAAGTGGTTCAAAACCATGCACAATACTATTTTCCTTTATACCATCCGATTTTCACTTTGTGAGACAAAAGGTTTTTCCAATCTAGGCAAATTGGTTTTTTCATTTGGGCAAAATTCTGGTATTTCCCCCATGCACAAAAAAGGTTCTTAAACATGAAATTTGTGAAAACCCGATTTTCATTTTGAGAGACAAAAAGTTTTTCCAATCTAGGCAAATTGGTTTTTTCATTTGGGCAAAATTCTGGTATTTCCCCCATGCAGAAAAAACGTTCTTAGACATGAAATTTGTCAAAAACCAAAATTGTTAAAAACAGCTAATACCATTTTTAGAAGTTCTTCAAAACATGAAAGCGTTCAAAACCATGTACAATACTATTTTCAGAATCAGACTACAAACGCAAATTATATACACCATCCGATTTTCATTTTGAGAGAGAAAAAGTTTTCCCAATCTAGGCAAATTGGTTTTTTTATTGTGGGCAAAATTCTGGTATTTCTCCCATGGACCAAAAAGGAAACATGAAATTTGTGAAAACCCAAAATTGTTAAAAACAGCTAATACCATTTTTAGAAGTTCTTAGACACAAAGTTCTTCAAAACATGAAATGGTTCAAGACTATGTACAATACTATTTTCAGAATCAGACTACAAACGCAAATTATTTATACCATCCGATTTTCATTTTGAGAGAGAAAAAGTTTTTCCAATCTAGGCAAATTGGATTTTTTTCTGAACTCGGAGCTCGGAATTCCAAAATTGGAATTCCAAACTCGGAATTCGGAACTCAGAATTCGGAACTCGGAATTTGGAACTCGGAATTCGGAACTTGGAATTTGAACTCGGAATTCCGAACTCAGAATTTGGAATTTGGATTTTGGAACTTGGAATTCCAAACTCGGAATTCCAAACTCGGAATTCCAAACTCGGAATTCCAAACTCGGAATTTGGAATTTGGAATTTTGAACTTGGAATTTGGAATTTTGAACTTGGAATTTTGAACTTGGGCTTGGCTGGCTGGTCCTGGCTAAGCTGGGCTGGGCTGGTTGGTCGTGGCTGGCTGTGCTGGGCCTGGCTGGCTGGGCTGGGCTGGCTGGGCCGGGGTGGCTGGGCCCGGCCGGCCTGGGCCGAGCTGGCTGGGCTGGGCTGGCTGGGCCCGGCTGGGCTGGGCTGGGCTGGCTGGGCTGGGCTTGCTGGCTGGGCTGGCTGGCTGGCTCGCTGGAACAATGGCTGGCTGGCTGGCTGGCTGGCTGGCTGGCTGGCTGGGCTGGGCTGGCAGGGCCGGGCTGGCTTCACCTGGCTGGGCTGGCCCTGGCTGGCCTGGGCCTGGCTGGCCCTGGATGGCTGGGCCTGGCTGGGCGGGGCCTGACTGGGCCGGGCTGGCTGGGCTGACTGGGCCGGGCTGGCGGGGCTGGGCCTGGGTGGCCGGGCCTGGCTGGTCTGGGCTGGCTGGGCCAGACTGGCTGGGCCAGACTGGCCGGTCTGGGCTGGCTTGGCTGGGCTGGCCGGGCCAGGCTGGGACTGGCTGGCTGGGCCTGGCTGGCTTCTGAACTCGGAACTCGTAATTCGGAACTCGTAATTCGGAACTCGGAACTCGGAATTTGGAACTCGGAATTCTGAACTTGGAATTTGGAATTCTGAACTTGGAATTCTGAACTTGGAATTCTGAACTTGGAATTCTGTGCTCGGAACTCGGAATTCCAAACTTGGAATTCCGAACTCGGAATTCAGAACTCAGAATTCCAAACTCGGAATTCCAAACTCGGAATTCCAAACTCTGAATTTGGAATTTGGAATTTTGAACTTGGAATATGGAATTTTGAACTTTGAATTTTGAACTTGGGCTGGGCTGGCTGGTCCTGGCTGGGCTGGGCTGGGCTGGCTGGTCCTGGCTGTCTGGGCTGGGCCTGGCTAGATGGGCCTGGCTGGCTGGGCTGGGCTGGCTGGGCCTGGCTGGACCTGGCTGGGCTGGGCCTGGCTGGGCTGGGCCTGGCTGGCTGGGCCTGTCTGGGCCTGTCTGGCCGGGCCTGTCTGGCTGGGCCTGGCCGGCTGGGCCGGGCTGGCTGGGCTGGGCTTGCTGGCTGGGCTGGCTGGCTGGCTGGAACAATGGCTGGCTGGCTGTCACAATGGCTGGCTGGCTGTCACAATGGCTGGCTGGCTGGTTGGCTGGGATGGGCCTGGCTGGGCTGGCTGGGTGGCTGGCTGGCTGGCTGGCTGGCTGGGCTGGGCTGGCTGGGCCGGGCTGGCTGGGCCTGGCTGGGCTGGGCCCGGCTGGGCTGGACTGGGCTGGCTGGGCCTGGCCGGGCTGGGCCTGGCAGGGCCGGGCTGGCTGGGCCTGGCTGGGCTGGGCCTGGCTGGGCTGGCTGGCTGGCTGGGCTGGGCCTGGCTGGCTGGGCCTGGCTGGCTGGGCTGGGCTGGCTGGGCCAGGCTGGCTGGGCTGGGCTGGGCTGGCTGGGCCTGGCTGGGCTGGGCCTGGCTGGGCTGGGCTGGCTGGAATGGCTGGGCCTGGCTGGGATGGGCCTGGCTTGGCTGGCTGGCTGGCTGGCTGGCTGGCTGGGCTGGGCCTGGCTGGATGGGCCCGGCTGGCTGGGCTGGGCTGGATGGGCCTGGCTGGCTGTGCCCGGCTGGCCTGGGCCGGGCTGGGTGGGCTGGGCCTGGCTGGCTGGGCCGGGCTGGCTGGGCTGGGCTTGCTGGCTGGGCTGGCTGGCTGGCTGGCTGGAACAATGGCTGGCTGGGCTGGGCTGGCTGGGCCGGGCTGGCTTGACCTGGCTGGGCTGGGCCTGGCTGGACTGGGCCTGGCTGGGCTGGGCCTGGCTGGGCCTGGCTGGTTGGGCCGGGCTGGCTGGGCTGGGCTTGCTGGCTGGGCCCGGCAGGCCTGGGCCGGGCTGGGCTGGGCTGGCTGGGCCTGGCTGGGCTGGCTGGGCCGGGCTGGCTGGGCCGGGCTGGCTGGGCTGGGCTTGCTGGCTGGGCTGGCTGGCTGGCTCGCTGGAACAATGGCTGGCTGGCTGTCAGAATGGCTGGCTGGCTGGCTGGCCATCCGATTTTCATTTCGAGAGAGAAAAAGATTTTCCAATCTGTTCTGTCTGGGTTTTCCCAGACCTCCACACCCACTGAAAAAACAGCCAGACACTCTGGTAAAATCCAAAAGTAATTTATAGAAGGAAAAAATAAGCACAAAGGAAAACCTGTCTTCACAGCAGACAGGTTACAATACTTTACAACAGGGTCCTGATGTCCAGTCAATTCCAAAAGCTTCTTGCTGGCACCCCCCCCCCCCAAGGTTTCAAGAGTCCAAGGCACAAACCAGGATTGTAGCCACCAAAGTTCACAGACAGGTCTCACGAATCTCCAAGATAAAACTCCACAAGCCAGGAAGGGTGGGGCCGCCTTTTATCCTTTCCCAAGAGCACCACACCCAAACCCAGCTGTGACCTCTAATGCTGGAAATATCTAGCCAATTGCGTTCTTCTCTCGTTAGCTCTCCTCTGTCGCATATCTATGAAGTCACTAGCTTCTTCCCCCAGGGAATCCAGGCTGCTTGCTGGGGAGAGCTCCCCCTGGTGGAACTCTGGCTGTCCTTCATCTTCAGCCTGGGATTCAGCTTCTTCATCAGTCTGCCCCTCCTGGTCCTCAGCCTCTGAGCTGGACACCGACAGCAAATCAGCCATTCCCGGAGGGGTCCCAGGCTGAACCACAACACAATCTAGGCAAATTGGGATTTTGATTATGGGCAAATTCTGTTATTTCTCCCATGGACCAAAAAGGTTCTTAAACATGAAATTTGTGAAAACCCAAAATTGTTAAAAACAGCTAATACCATTTTTAGAAGTTCTTAGACACAAAGTTCTTCAAAACATGAAATGGTTCAAGACTATGTACAATACTATTTTCAGAATCAGACTACAAACGCAAATTATTTATACCATCCAATTTTCATTTTGAGAGAGAAAAAGTTTTTCCAATCTAGGCAAATTGGTTTTTTGGTTCTGGGCAAAATTCTGGTATTTCCCACATGTACCAAGAACGTTCTTAGACATGAAATTTGTAAAAACCAAAATTGTTAAAAACAGCTAATACCATTTTTAGAAGTTCTTAGACACAAAGTTCTTCAAAACATGAAGTGGTTCAAAACCATGCACAATACTATTTTCCTTTATACCATCCGATTTTCACTTTGTGAGACAAAAGGTTTTTCCAATCTAGGCAAATTGGTTTTTTCATTTGGGCAAAATTCTGGTATTTCCCCCATGCACAAAAAAGGTTCTTAAACATGAAATTTGTGAAAACCCGATTTTCATTTTGAGAGACAAAAAGTTTTTCCAATCTAGGCAAATTGGTTTTTTCATTTGGGCAAAATTCTGGTATTTCCCCCATGCAGAAAAAACGTTCTTAGACATGAAATTTGTCAAAAACCAAAATTGTTAAAAACAGCTAATACCATTTTTAGAAGTTCTTCAAAACATGAAAGCGTTCAAAACCATGTACAATACTATTTTCAGAATCAGACTACAAACGCAAATTATATACACCATCCGATTTTCATTTTGAGAGAGAAAAAGTTTTCCCAATCTAGGCAAATTGGTTTTTTTATTGTGGGCAAAATTCTGGTATTTCTCCCATGGACCAAAAAGGAAACATGAAATTTGTGAAAACCCAAAATTGTTAAAAACAGCTAATACCATTTTTAGAAGTTCTTAGACACAAAGTTCTTCAAAACATGAAATGGTTCAAGACTATGTACAATACTATTTTCAGAATCAGACTACAAACGCAAATTATTTATACCATCCGATTTTCATTTTGAGAGAGAAAAAGTTTTTCCAATCTAGGCAAATTGGATTTTTTTCTGAACTCGGAGCTCGGAATTCCAAAATTGGAATTCCAAACTCGGAATTCGGAACTCAGAATTCGGAACTCGGAATTTGGAACTCGGAATTCGGAACTTGGAATTTGAACTCGGAATTCCGAACTCAGAATTTGGAATTTGGATTTTGGAACTTGGAATTCCAAACTCGGAATTCCAAACTCGGAATTCCAAACTCGGAATTCCAAACTCGGAATTTGGAATTTGGAATTTTGAACTTGGAATTTGGAATTTTGAACTTGGAATTTTGAACTTGGGCTTGGCTGGCTGGTCCTGGCTAAGCTGGGCTGGGCTGGCTGGTCGTGGCTGGCTGTGCTGGGCCTGGCTGGCTGGGCTGGGCTGGCTGGGCCGGGGTGGCTGGGCCCGGCCGGCCTGGGCCGAGCTGGCTGGGCTGGGCTGGCTGGGCCCGGCTGGGCTGGGCTGGGCTGGCTGGGCTGGGCTTGCTGGCTGGGCTGGCTGGCTGGCTCGCTGGAACAATGGCTGGCTGGCTGGCTGGCTGGCTGGCTGGCTGGGCTGGGCTGGCAGGGCCGGGCTGGCTTCACCTGGCTGGGCTGGCCCTGGCTGGCCTGGGCCTGGCTGGCCCTGGATGGCTGGGCCTGGCTGGGCGGGGCCTGACTGGGCCGGGCTGGCTGGGCTGACTGGGCCGGGCTGGCGGGGCTGGGCCTGGGTGGCCGGGCCTGGCTGGTCTGGGCTGGCTGGGCCAGACTGGCTGGGCCAGACTGGCCGGTCTGGGCTGGCTTGGCTGGGCTGGCCGGGCCAGGCTGGGACTGGCTGGCTGGGCCTGGCTGGCTTCTGAACTCGGAACTCGTAATTCGGAACTCGTAATTCGGAACTCGTAATTCGGAACTCGGAACTCGGAATTTGGAACTCGGAATTCTGAACTTGGAATTTGGAATTCTGAACTTGGAATTCTGAACTTGGAATTCTGAACTTGGAATTCTGTGCTCGGAACTCGGAATTCCAAACTTGGAATTCCGAACTCGGAATTCAGAACTCAGAATTCCAAACTCGGAATTCCAAACTCGGAATTCCAAACTCTGAATTTGGAATTTGGAATTTTGAACTTGGAATATGGAATTTTGAACTTGGAATTTTGAACTTGGGCTGGGCTGGCTGGTCCTGGCTGGGCTGGGCTGGGCTGGCTGGTCCTGGCTGTCTGGGCTGGGCCTGGCTAGATGGGCCTGGCTGGCTGGGCTGGGCTGGCTGGGCCTGGCTGGACCTGGCTGGGCTGGGCCTGGCTGGGCTGGGCCTGGCTGGCTGGGCCTGTCTGGGCCTGTCTGGCCGGGCCTGTCTGGCTGGGCCTGGCCGGCTGGGCCGGGCTGGCTGGGCTGGGCTTGCTGGCTGGGCTGGCTGGCTGGCTGGAACAATGGCTGGCTGGCTGTCACAATGGCTGACTGGCTGTCACAATGGCTGGCTGGCTGGTTGGCTGGGATGGGCCTGGCTGGGCTGGCTGGGTGGCTGGCTGGCTGGCTGGCTGGCTGGGCTGGGCTGGCTGGGCCGGGCTGGCTGGGCCTGGCTGGGCTGGGCCCGGCTGGGCTGGACTGGGCTGGCTGGGCCTGGCCGGGCTGGGCCTGGCAGGGCCGGGCTGGCTGGGCCTGGCTGGGCTGGGCCTGGCTGGGCTGGCTGGCTGGCTGGGCTGGGCCTGGCTGGCTGGGCCTGGCTGGCTGGGCTGGGCTGGCTGGGCCAGGCTGGCTGGGCTGGGCTGGGCTGGCTGGGCCTGGCTGGGCTGGGCCTGGCTGGGCTGGGCTGGCTGGAATGGCTGGGCCTGGCTGGGATGGGCCTGGCTTGGCTGGCTGGCTGGCTGGCTGGCTGGCTGGGCTGGGCCTGGCTGGATGGGCCCGGCTGGCTGGGCTGGGCTGGATGGGCCTGGCTGGCTGTGCCCGGCTGGCCTGGGCCGGGCTGGGTGGGCTGGGCCTGGCTGGCTGGGCCGGGCTGGCTGGGCTGGGCTTGCTGGCTGGGCTGGCTGGCTGGCTGGCTGGAACAATGGCTGGCTGGGCTGGGCTGGCTGGGCCGGGCTGGCTTGACCTGGCTGGGCTGGGCCTGGCTGGACTGGGCCTGGCTGGTTGGGCCGGGCTGGCTGGGCTGGGCTTGCTGGCTGGGCCCGGCAGGCCTGGGCCGGGCTGGGCTGGGCTGGCTGGGCCTGGCTGGGCTGGCTGGGCCGGGCTGGCTGGGCCGGGCTGGCTGGGCTGGGCTTGCTGGCTGGGCTGGCTGGCTGGCTCGCTGGAACAATGGCTGGCTGGCTGTCAGAATGGCTGGCTGGCTGGCTGGCCATCCGATTTTCATTTCGAGAGAGAAAAAGATTTTCCAATCTGTTCTGTCTGGGTTTTCCCAGACCTCCACACCCACTGAAAAAACAGCCAGACACTCTGGTAAAATCCAAAAGTAATTTATAGAAGGAAAAAATAAGCACAAAGGAAAACCTGTCTTCACAGCAGACAGGTTACAATACTTTACAACAGGGTCCTGATGTCCAGTCAATTCCAAAAGCTTCTTGCTGGCACCCCCCCCCCCCAAGGTTTCAAGAGTCCAAGGCACAAACCAGGATTGTAGCCACCAAAGTTCACAGACAGGTCTCACGAATCTCCAAGATAAAACTCCACAAGCCAGGAAGGGTGGGGCCGCCTTTTATCCTTTCCCAAGAGCACCACACCCAAACCCAGCTGTGACCTCTAATGCTGGAAATATCTAGCCAATTGCGTTCTTCTCTCGTTAGCTCTCCTCTGTCGCATATCTATGAAGTCACTAGCTTCTTCCCCCAGGGAATCCAGGCTGCTTGCTGGGGAGAGCTCCCCCTGGTGGAACTCTGGCTGTCCTTCATCTTCAGCCTGGGATTCAGCTTCTTCATCAGTCTGCCCCTCCTGGTCCTCAGCCTCTGAGCTGGACACCGACAGCAAATCAGCCATTCCCGGAGGGGTCCCAGGCTGAACCACAACACAATCTAGGCAAATTGGGATTTTGATTATGGGCAAATTCTGTTATTTCTCCCATGGACCAAAAAGGTTCTTAAACATGAAATTTGTGAAAACCCAAAATTGTTAAAAACAGCTAATACCATTTTTAGAAGTTCTTAGACACAAAGTTCTTCAAAACATGAAATGGTTCAAGACTATGTACAATACTATTTTCAGAATCAGACTACAAACGCAAATTATTTATACCATCCAATTTTCATTTTGAGAGAGAAAAAGTTTTTCCAATCTAGGCAAATTGGTTTTTTTGGTTCTGGGCAAAATTCTGGTATTTCCCACATGTACCAAGAACGTTCTTAGACATGAAATTTGTAAAAACCAAAATTGTTAAAAACAGCTAATACCATTTTTAGAAGTTCTTAGACACAAAGTTCTTCAAAACATGAAGTGGTTCAAAACCATGCACAATACTATTTTCCTTTATACCATCCGATTTTCACTTTGTGAGACAAAAGGTTTTTCCAATCTAGGCAAATTGGTTTTTTCATTTGGGCAAAATTCTGGTATTTCCCCCATGCACAAAAAAGGTTCTTAAACATGAAATTTGTGAAAACCCGATTTTCATTTTGAGAGACAAAAAGTTTTTCCAATCTAGGCAAATTGGTTTTTTCATTTGGGCAAAATTCTGGTATTTCCCCCATGCAGAAAAAACGTTCTTAGACATGAAATTTGTCAAAAACCAAAATTGTTAAAAACAGCTAATACCATTTTTAGAAGTTCTTCAAAACATGAAAGCGTTCAAAACCATGTACAATACTATTTTCAGAATCAGACTACAAACGCAAATTATATACACCATCCGATTTTCATTTTGAGAGAGAAAAAGTTTTCCCAATCTAGGCAAATTGGTTTTTTTATTGTGGGCAAAATTCTGGTATTTCTCCCATGGACCAAAAAGGTTCTTAAACATGAAATTTGTGAAAACCCAAAATTGTTAAAAACAGCTAATACCATTTTTAGAAGTTCTTAGACACAAAGTTCTTCAAAACATGAAATGGTTCAAGACTATGTACAATACTATTTTCAGAATCAGACTACAAACGCAAATTATTTATACCATCCGATTTTCATTTTGAGAGAGAAAAAGTTTTTCCAATCTAGGCAAATTGGTTTTTTTTCTGAACTCGGAGCTCGGAATTCCAAAATTGGAATTACAAACTCGGAATTCGGAACTCAGAATTCGGAACTCGGAATTTGGAACTCGGAATTCGGAACTTGGAATTCTGAACTCGGAACTCGGAATTCTGAACTCGGAATTCCGAACTCAGAATTTGGAATTTGGATTTTGGAACTTGGAATTCCAAACTCGGAATTCCAAACTCGGAATTTGGAATTTGGAATTTTGAACTTGGAATTCGGAATTTTGAACTTGGAATTTTGAACTTGGGCTTGGCTGGCTGGTCCTGGCTGGGCTGGGCTGGGCTGGCTGGTCGTGGCTGGCTGGGCTGGGCCTGGCTGGCTGGGCTGGGCTGGCTGGGCCGGGGTGGCTGGGCCCGGCCGGCCTGGGCCGGGCTGGCTGGGCTGGGCTGGCTGGGCCCGGCTGGGCTGGGCTGGCTGGGCTGGGCTTGCTGGCTGGGCTGGCTGGCTGGCTCGCTGGAACAATGGCTGGCTGGCTGTCACAATGGCTGGCTGGCTGGCTGGCTGGCTGGGCTGGGCTTGGATGGGCCCGGCTGGCTGGGCTTGGATGGGCCCGGCTGGCTGGGCCTGGCTGGCTGGGCTGCCTGGCTTGAACAAGGGCTGGCTGGCTGTCACAATGGCTGGCTGTAAGTCACAATGGCTGGCTGGCGGGCTGGCTGGCTGGGCCTGGCTGGCTGGGCCTGGCTGGGCTGGGCGGGCTGGCTAGGCTGGGCGGGCTGGGCCGGGCTGGCTGGGTCGGGCTGGCTGGGCTGGGCTGGCTGGGCCAGGCTGGCTGGAAGTGGCTAGGCTGGGCTGGGCTTGGCTGGGCTGGCTGGGCCGTGCTGGGCCGTGCTGGGCCGTGCTGGGCTGGCTGGTCCTGGCTGGCTGGTCCAGGCTGGCTGGGCTGGCTGGCTGTCACAATGGCTGTCTGGCTGTCACAATGGCTGGCTGGCTGGCTGGCTGGCTGGCTGGGCTGGGCTCGCTAGGCCGGGCTGGCTGGGCCGGGCTGGCCGGGCTGGGCCTGACTGGGCTGGGCTGGCTGGCTGGGCTGGGCTGGGCTGGGCTGGCTGGGCCTGGCTGGGCCTGGCTGGGCTGGGCCTGGCTGGGCTGGCTGGCTGGCTGGCTGGCCGGCTGGGCTGGGCCTGGCTGGCTTGGCCTGGCTGGCAGGGAAAATAGCTGGCTGGCTGTCACAATGGCTGGCTGGCTGTCACAATGGCTGGCTGGCTGGGCTGGCTGGCGGCTGGCTGGAAAAATTGCTGGCTGGCTGTCACAATGGCTGGCTGGCTGTCACAATGGCTGGCTGGCTGGGCCTGGCTGGCTGGGCTGGCTGGGGGCTGGCTGGGAAAATAGCTGGCTGGCTGTCACAATGGCTGTCTGGCTGTCACAATGGCTGGCTGGCTGGGCTGGCTGGCGGCTGACTGGAAAAATTGCTGGCTGGCTGTCACAATGGCTGGCTGGCTGTCACAATGGCTGGCTGGCTGGCTGGCTGGCTGGCTGGCTGGGCCTGGCAGGCTGGGCCTGGCTGGGCTGGGGCTGGCTGGGCCTGGCTGGCCGGGCCTGGCTAGGCCGGGCCTGGCTGGGCGGGGCTGTCTGGGCCTGGCTGGGCTGGGCGGGGCTGTCTGGGCCTGGCTGGGCTGGTCTGGGCTGTCTGGGCCTGGCTGGGCTGGGCTGGCTGGGCCGGACTGGCTGGGCCGGTCTGGGCGGTCTGGGCTGGCTGGGCTGGGCTGGCTGGGCCGGACTGGCTGGGCCGGTCTGGGCGGTCTGGGCTGGTTGGTCTGGGCTGGCCGGGCCAGGCTGGCACTGGCTGGCTGGGACTGGCTGGCTTCTGAACTCGGAACTCGTAATTCGAAACTCGTAATTCGGAACTCGGAACTCGGAATTTGGAACTCGAAATTCTGAACTCGGAATTTGGAATTCTGAACTCGGAATTCTGAACTCGGAATTCTGAACTCGGAATTCTGAACTTGGAATTCTGAACTCGGAACTCAGAATTCCAAACTTGGAATTCCGAACTCAGAAATTGGAATTCGGAATGTTGAACTCGGAATTCCGAACTCGGAATTCAGAACTCAGAATTCGGAACTCGGAATTTGGAACACGGAATTCGGAACTTGGAATTCTGAACTCGTAACTCGGAATTCCGAACTCGGAATTCCGAACTCAGAATTTGGAATTTGGAATTTGGAACTCTGAATTCCAAACTCTGAATTCCAAAATCTGAATTTTGAATTTTGAATTTTGAACTTGGAATTCCAAGCTCGGAATTCCGAACTCTGAATTCCAAACTCAGAATTTGGAACTCGGAATTCTAAACTCGGAACTCAGAATTCGGAACTCGGAATTCTGAACTCGGAATTTGGAAATCTGAACTTGGAATTCTGAACTCGGAATTCTGAACTTGGAATTCTGAACTTGGAATTTTGAACTCGGAATTTGGAATTCAGATTTCTGAACTCGGAATTCTGAACTCGTAACTCGGAATTCGGAACTCGGAAGTCGGAATTTGGAACTCGGAATTCTGAACTCAGAATTTGGAATTCTGAACTTGGAATTGCGAACTCAGAATTTGGAATTTGGAATTTGGAACTTGGAATTCCGAACTCTGAATTCCAAACTCAGAATTTGGAACTCGGAATTCTAAACTCGGAACTCAGAATTCGGAACTCGGAATTCTGAACTCGGAATTTGGAAATCTGAACTTGGAATTCTGAACTCGGAATTCTGAACTTGGAATTCTGAACTCGGAATTTGGAATTCAGATTTCTGAACTCGGAATTCTGAACACGTAACTCGGAATTCGGAACTCGGAACTCGAAATTTGGAACTCGGAATTCGGAATTCGGAACTTGGAATTCGGAACTCGGAATTTGGGATGGGCCTGGCTGGGCCAGGGTGGCTGGGCCTGGCTGGCTGGGCTGGGCTGGCTGGCTGGCTGGGCTGGCTGGCTGGCTGGGCTGGCTGGCTGGCTGGCTGGAACAATGGCTGGCTGGCTGTCACAATGGCTGGCTGTCACAAGGGCTGGCTGGCTGGCTGGCTGGCTGGCTGGGCTGGCTGGCTGGGCTGGGCTGGCTGGCTGGGCTGGGCTGGGCTGGGCTGGGGTGGGCTGGCTGGGCCTGGCTGGGATGGGCCTGGCTGGGCTGGCTGGCTGGCTGGCTGGGCTGGGCCTTGCTGGCTTGGCCTGGCTGGCTGGGCCTGGCTGGCTGGGCCTGGCTGGGCCGGGCTGGCTGGGCCTGGCTGGCTGGGCTGGCTGGCGGCTGGCTGGGAAAATAGCTGGCTGGCTGTCACAATGGCTGGCTGGCTGTCACAATGGCTGGCTGGCTGGGCTGGCTGGCGGCTGACTGGAAAAATTGCTGGCTGGCTGTCACAATGGCTGGCTGGCTGTCACAATGGCTGGCTGGCTGGCTGGCCGGCTGGCCGGCTGGCTGGGCCTGGCTGGCTGGGCTGGCTGGCGGCTGGCTGGGAAAATAACTGGCTGGCTGTCACAATGGCTGGCTGGCTGTCACAATGGCTGGCTGGCTGGGCTGGCTGGCGGCTGACTGGAAAAATTGCTGGCTGGCTGTCACAATGGCTGGCTGGCTGTCACAATGGCTGGCTGGCTGGCTGGCTGGCTGGGCCTGGCAGGCTGGGCCTGGCTGGGCTGGGGGCTGACTGGGCTGGGGCTGGCTGGGCTGGCTGGGCCTGGCTGGGCTGGGCTGGGCTGGCTGTGCCTGGCTGGGCTGGGCTGGCTGGGCCGGACTGGCTGGGCCGCTCTGGGCGGTCTGGGCTGGCCAGGCTGGGCTGGCCGGGCCAGGCTGGGACTGGCTGGCTGGGCCTGGCTGGCTGGGCTGGGCTGGCTGGGCTGTGCTTGCTGGCTGGGCTGGCTGGCTGGCTTGAACAAGGGCTGGCTGGCTGTCACAATGGCTGGCTGTAAGTCACAATGGCTGGCTGGCTGGCTGGCTGGCTGGGAGGGCCGGGCTGGCTGGGCCGGGCTTGCTGGCTGGGCTAGCTGGCTGGCCGGCTGTCACAATGGCTGGCTGGCTGTCACAATGGCTGGCTGTCACAATGGCTGGCTGGGCTGGGCTGGCTGGGCCCGGCTGGCTGGGCCTGGCTGGCGGGGCCTGGATGGGCCGGGCTGTGCTGGGCCGGGCTGGCTGGCCCTGGATGGGATGGGCCTGGCTGGGCCCGGCTGGCTGGGCCTGGCTGGCTGGGCTGGCTGGCTGGCTTGAACAAGGGCTGGCTGGCTGTCACAATAGCTGGCTGTAAGTCACAATGGCTGGCTGGCTGGCTGGGCCCGGCTGGCTGGGCCTGGCGGGGGCCGGGCCTGGCTGGGCCTGGCTGGCCTGGCCTGGCTGGGCTGGGCCTGGCTGGGCTGGGCTGGCTGGGCCTGGCTGGCCGGTCCTGGCTGGGCTGGGGCTGGCTGGGCTGGCTGGCGGCTGACTGGAAAAATTGCTGGCTGGCTGTCACAATGGCTGGCTGGCTGTCACAATGGCTGGCTGGCTGGCTGGGCCCGGCTGGCTGGGCCTGGCGGGGCGGTCCTGGCTGGGCTGGGCTGGCTGGGCCTGGCTGGCCGGTCCTGGCTGGGCTGGGGCTGGCTGGGCTGGCTGGCGGCTGACTGGAAAAATTGCTGGCTGGCTGTCACAATGGCTGGCTGGCTGTCACAATGGCTGGCTGGCTGGCTGGCTGGCTGGCTGGGCCTGGCAGGCTGGGCCTGGCTGGGCTGGGGCTGGCTGGGCGGGGCTGTCTGGGCCTGGCTGGTCTGGGCTGGGCTGGCTGGGCCTGGCTGGGCTGGGCTGGCTGGGCCGGACTGGCTGGGCCGGTCTGGGCGGTCTGGGCTGGCTGGGCTGGGCTGGCTGGGCCGGACTGGCTAGGCCGGTCTGGGCGGTCTGGGCTGGTTGGTCTGGGCTGGCCGGGCCAGGCTGGCACTGGCTGGCTGGGACTGGCTGGCTTCTGAACTCGGAACTCATAATTCGGAACTCGTAATTCTGAACTCGGAATTTGGAATTCTGAACTCGGAATTCTGAACTCGGAATTCTGAACTCGGAACTCGGAATTCCAAACTTGGAATTCCGAACTCAGAATTTGGAATTCGGAATGTTGAACTCGGAATTCCGAACTTGGAATTCTGAACTTGGAAATCCAAACTTGGAATTTGGAATTTGGAACTCGGAATTTGGGATGGGCCTGGCTGGGCCAGGGTGGCTGGGCCTGGCTGGCTGGTCTGGGCTGGCTGGCTGGCTGGGCTGGCTGGCTGGCTGGCTGGAACAATGGCTGGCTGGCTGTCACAAAGGCTGGCTGTCACAAGGGCTGGCTGGCTGTCACAATGGCTGGCTGGCTGTCACAATGGCTGGCTGGCTATCACAATGGCTGGCTGGCTGGTTGGCTGGTTGGCTGGGCCTGGCTGGCTGGCTGGCCCTGGCTGGGCTGGGCCTGGCTGGGCCCCACTGGCTGGGCCTGGCTGGGCTGGCTGGCTGGCTGGAACAATGGCTGGCTGGCTGGCACAATGGCTGGATGGCTGGCTGGGCCCGGCTGGCTGGGCCTGGCTGGCGGGGCCTGGATGGGCCGGGCTGTGCTGGGCCGGGCTGGCTGGCCCTGGATGGGATGGGCCTGGCTGGGCCCGGCTGGCTGGGCCTGGCTGGCTGGGCTGGCTGGCTGGCTTGAACAAGGGCTGGCTGGCTGTCACAATAGCTGGCTGTAAGTCACAATGGCTGGCTGGCTGGCTGGGCCCGGCTGGCTGGGCCTGGCGGGGCCGGGCCTGGCTGGGCCTGGCTGGCCTGGCCTGGCTGGGCTGGGCCTGGCTGGGCTGGGCTGGCTGGGCCTGGCTGGCCGGTCCTGGCTGGGCTGGGGCTGGCTGGGCTGGCTGGCGGCTGACTGGAAAAATTGCTGGCTGGCTGTCACAATGGCTGGCTGGCTGTCACAATGGCTGGCTGGCTGGCTGGGCCCGGCTGGCTGGGCCTGGCGGGGCCGGTCCTGGCTGGGCTGGGCTGGCTGGGCCTGGCTGGCCGGTCCTGGCTGGGCTGGGGCTGGCTGGGCTGGCTGGCGGCTGACTGGAAAAATTGCTGGCTGGCTGTCACAATGGCTGGCTGGCTGTCACAATGGCTGGCTGGCTGGCTGGCTGGCTGGCTGGGCCTGGCAGGCTGGGCCTGTCTGGGCTGGGGCTGGCTGGGCGGGGCTGTCTGGGCCTGGCTGGGCTGGTCTGGGCTGGCTGGGCCTGGCTGGGCTGGGCTGGCTGGGCCGGACTGGCTGGGCCGGTCTGGGCGGTCTGGGCTGGCTGGGCTGGGCTGGCTGGGCCGGACTGGCTGGGCCGGTCTGGGCGGTCTGGGCTGGTTGGTCTGGGCTGGCCGGGCCAGGCTGGCACTGGCTGGCTGGGACTGGCTGGCTTCTGAACTCGGAACTCATAATTCGGAACTCGTAATTCGGAACTCGGAACTCGGAATTTGGAACTCGAAATTCTGAACACGGAATTTGGAATTCTGAACTCGGAATTCTGAACTTGGAATTCTGAACTTGGAATTCCGAACTCAGAATTTGGAATTTGGAATTTGGAACTTGGAATTCCAAACTCGGAATTCCAAACTCGGAATTCCAAACTCTGAATTTTGAATTTTGAATTTTGAATTTTGAACTTGGAATTCCAAGCTCGGAATTCCGAACTCGGAATTCCAAACTCAGAATTTGGAACTCGGAATTCTAAACTCGGAACTCAGAATTCGGAACTCGGAATTCTGAACTCGGAATTTGGAAATCTGAACTTGGAATTCTGAACTCGGAATTCTGAACTTTGAATTCTGAACTTGGAATTCGGAACTCGGAATTTGGAATTCAGATTTCTGAACTCGGAATTCTGAACTCGTAACTCGGAATTTGGAACTCGGAAGTCGGAATTTGGAACTCGGAATTCTGAACTCAGAATTTGGAATTTGGAATTTGGAACTTGGAATTCCAAACTCGGAATTCCAAACTCAGAATTTCAAACTTGGAATTTGGAACTCGGAATTCTGAACTCGGAACTCAGAATTCCAAATTCGGAATTCCGAACTTCGAATTCTGAACTCGGAATTTGGAATTCTGAACTCGGAATTTGGAAGTTGGAATTACAAACTCGGAATTCTGAACTTGGAATTCTGAACTCGGAACTCGGAATTCCAAACTTGGAATTCCGAACTCTGAATTTGGAATTCGGAATGTTGAACTCGGAATTCCGAACTCGGAATTCGGAACTCAGAATTCGGAACTCGGAATTTGGAACACGGAATTCGGAACTTGGAATTCTGAACTCGGAACTCGGAATTCCGAACTCAGAATTTGGAATTTGGAATTTGGAACTTGGAATTCCAAACTCGGAATTCCAAACTCTGAATTCCAAACTCTGAATTTTGAATTTTGAATTTTGAACTTGGAATTCCAGGCTCGGAATTCCAAACTCGGAATTCCAAACTCAGAATTTGGAACTCGGAATTCTAAACTCGGAACTCAGAATTCGGAACTCGGAATTCTGAACTCGGAATTTGGAAATCTGAACTTGGAATTCTGAACTCGGAATTCTGAACTTGGAATTCTGAACTCGGAATTTGGAATTCTGAACTCGGAATTCTGAACTCGGAATTCTGAACTTGGAATTCTGAACTCGGAACTCGGAATTCCAAACTTGGAATTCCGAACTCAGAAATTGGAATTCGGAATGTTGAACTCGGAATTCAGAACTCGGAATTCGGAACTCAGAATTCGGAATTCTGAACTTGGAATTCGGAACTCGGAACTCGGAATTCCGAACCCGGAATTCCGAACTCAGAATTTGGAATTTGGAATTTGGAACTTGGAATTCCAAACTCGGAATTCCAAACTCTGAATTCCAAACTCTGAATTTTGAATTTTGAATTTTGAACTTGGAATTCCAAGCTCAGAATTCCGAACTCGGAATTCCAAACTCAGAATTTGGAACTCGGAATTCTAAACTCGGAACTCAGAATTCGGAACTCGGAATTCTGAACTCGGAATTTATAAATCTGAACTTGGAATTCTGAACTTGGAATTTGGAAATCTGAACTTGGAATTCTGAACTCGGAATTCTGAACTTGGAATTCTGAACTCAGAATTTGGAATTCAGATTTCTGAACTCGGAATTCTGAACTCGTAACTCGGAATTCGGAACTCGGAACTCAGAATTTGGAATTCTGAACTTGGAATTCCGAACTCAGAATTTGGAATTTGGAATTTGGAACTTGAAATTCCAAACTCGGAATTTTAAACTTGGAATTTGGAACTCGGAATTCTGAACTCGGAACTCGGAATTCCAAACTCGGAATTCAACATTCCGAATTCCAAATTCTGAGTTCGGAATTCCAAGTTTGGAATTCCGAGTTCCGAGTTCAGAATTCCAAGTTCAGAATTCCAAGTTCAGAATTCCGAGTTCAGAATTCCAAATTCCGAGTACAGAATTTCGAGTTCCAAATTCCGAGTTCCGAGTTCCGAGTTCCGAATTACGAGTTCCGAGTTCAGAAGCCAGCCAGTCCCAGCCAGCCAGTCCGAGCCTGGCCCGGCCAGCCCAGACCAGCCAGACCAGACCGGCCAGACCGGCCCAGCCAGTCTGGCCCAGCCAGCCCAGCCCAGCCAGGCCTGGCCAGCCTGGCCCAGCCAGCCCCAGCCCAGCCAGACCCAGACAGCCCAGCCCAGGCCAGCCAGGCCCAGCCAGGCCAGCCCAGCCAGCCCCAGCCCAGCCAGGACCGGCCAGCCAGTCCCAGCCAGCCCAACCCAGCCAGGCCCAGCCCAGCCAGGCCCGCCCAGCCAGGCCAGGCCAGCCAGGCCCAGCCAGGACCGGCCCCGCCAGGCCCAGCCAGCCGGGCCCAGCCAGCCAGCCAGCCATTGTGACTTACAGCCAGCTATTGTGACAGCCAGCCAGCCCTTGTTCAAGCCAGCCAGCCAGCCCAGCCAGCCAGTCCCAGCCAGCCGGGCCCAGCCAGGCCCAGCCCATCCAGGGCCAGCCAGCCCGGCCCAGCACAGCCCGGCCCATCCAGGCCCTGCCAGCCAGGCCCAGCCAGCCGGGCCCAGCCAGCCATCCAGCCATTGTGACAGCCAGCCATCCATTGTTCCAGCCAGCCAGCCAGCCCAGCCAGCCAGGCCCAGCCAGCCGGGCCCAGCCAGGGCCAGCCCAGCAGGGCCAGCCAGCCAGCCAGGCCCAGCCAACCAGCCAACCAGCCAGCCAGCCATTGTGATAGCCAGCCAGCCATTGTGACAGCCAGCCAGCCATTGTGACAGCCAGCCTGCCAGCCAGCCTAGCCAGCAAGCCCGGCCCAGCCAGCCCGGCCCAGCCAGCCAGGCCCAGCCAACCAGCCAGCCAGCTATTGTGACAGCCAGCCAGCCATTGTGACAGCCAGCCAGCCATTGTGACAGCCAGCCAGCCAGCCAGCCCAGCCAGCAAGCCCGGCCCAGCCAGCCCGGCCCTGCCAGCCAGCCAGCCAGCCAGCCAGCCAGCCATTGTGACTTACAGCCAGCCATTGTGACAGCCAGCCAGCCCATGTTCAACCCAGCCAGCCAGCCCAGCCAGCAAGCACAGCCCAGCCAGCCCGGCCCAGCCAGCCAGGCCCAGCCAGCCAGGCCCAGCCTGGCCCAGCCAGCGCAGCCCAGCCAGGCCCAGCCCAGCCAGGCCCGGCCAGTTCCGAGTTCAGAATTCCAAGTTCCGAATTCCGTGTTCCAAATTCCGAGTTCCGAATTCTGAGTTCCGAATTCCGAGTTCGGAATTCCGAGTTCAACATTCCAAATTCCAAATTCTGAGTTCGGAATTCCAAGTTTGGAATTCCGAGTTCCGAGTTCAGAATTCCAAGTTCAGAATTCCGAGTTCAGAATTCCGAGTTCAGAATTCCGAGTTCAGAATTCCAAATTCCGAGTTCCGAGTTCCGAATTACGAGTTCCAAATTACGAGTTCCGAGTTCAGAAGCCAGCCAGTACCAGCCAGCCAGTCCCAGCCAGGCCCAGACAGCCCAGACCAGCCCAGCCAGGCCCAGCCAGCCCAGCCCAGCCAGGGCCGGCCCAGCCAGCCCCAGCCCAGCCAGGCCCAGCCTGCCAGGCCCAGCCAGCCAGCCAGCCATTGTGACAGCCAGCCAGCCATTGTGACAGCCAGCCAGCAATTTTTCCAGTCAGCCGCCAGCCAGCCCAGCCAGCCAGCCATTGTGACAGCCAGGCAGCCATTGTGACAGCCAGCCAGCTATTTTCCCAGCCAGCTGCCAGCCAGCCCAGCCAGCCATTGTGACAGCCAGCCAGCCATTGTGACAGCCAGCCAGCTATTTTCCCAGCCAGCCGCCAGCCAGCCCAGCCAGCCAGGCCCAGCCAGCCCGGCCCAGCCAGGCCCAGCCAGCCAGGCCCAGCCAGCCAGGCCAAGCCAGCCAGGCCCATCCCAGCCGGCCAGCCAGCCAGCCAGCCAGCCAGCCCAGCCAGCCAGCCAGCCCAGCCCAGCCAGCCAGGCCCAGCCAGCCAGGCCCAGCCACCCTGGCCCAGCCAGGCCCATCCCAAATTCCGAGTTCCGAATTCCAAGTTCCGAATTCCGAATTCCGAGTTCCAAATTCCGAGTTCCAAATTCCAAATTCCAAGTTTGGTTTTCCAAGTTCAGAATTCCAAGTTTGGAATTCCGAGTTCAACATTCCGAATTCCAAATTCTGAGTTCCGAGTTCAGAATTCCGAGTTCAGAATTCCAAGTTCAGAATTCCGAGTTCAGAATTCCAAATTCCGAGTTCAGAATTTCGAGTTCCAAATTCCGAGTTCCGAGTTCCGAATTACGAGTTCCGAATTACGAGTTCCGAGTTCAGAAGCCAGCCAGTCCCAGCCAGCCAGTCCCAGCCTGGCCCGGCCAGCCTAGCCCAGCCAGCCCACACCGGCCAGACCGGCCCAGCCAGTCTGGCCCAGCCAGCCCCAGCCCAGCCAGGCCCAGCCAGCCCAGCCCAGGCCAGCCAGGCCCAGCCAGCCCAGCCCAGCCAGGCCCGGCCCAGCCAGGCCCGGCCAGCCAGCCCCAGCCAGCCCCAGCCCAGCCAGGCCCAGCCAGCCAGGCCCAGCCAGCCCAGACCGGCCAGACAGGCCCAGCCAGTCTGGCCCAGCCAGCCCAGCCCAGCCAACCAGCCAGCCAGCCATTGTGACAGCCAGCCAGCCATTGTGACAGCCAGCCAGCCATTGTTCCAGCCAGCCAGCCAGCCAGCCAGCTAGCCCAGCCAGCAAGCGCGGCCCAGCCAGCCCGGCCCAGCCAGCCAGGCCCAGCCAACCAGCCAGCCAGCCATTGTGACAGCCAGCCAGCCATTGTGACAGTCAGCCAGCCATTGTTCCAGCCAGCCAGCCAGCCAGCCAGCTAGCCCAGCCAGCAAGCCCGGCCCAGCCAGCCCGGCCCTGCCAGCCAGCCAGCCAGCCAGCCATTGTGACTTACAGCCAGACATTGTGACAGCCAGCCAGCCCTTGTTCAAGCCAGCCAGCCAGCCCAGCCAGCAAGCACAGCCCAGCCAGCCCGGCCCAGCCAGCCAGGCCCAGCCAGCCAGGCCCGGCCAGCCAGGCCCAGCCCGGCCCAGCCAGCCCAGCCCAGCCCAGCCCAGCCAGGCCCAGCCAGCCCAGCCCAGCCAGGCCCGGCCTAGCCAGGCCCGGCCAGCCAGGCCCAGCCAGCCGCAGCCCAGCCAGCCCCAGCCCAGCCAGCCCCAGCCTGCCAGGCCCAGCCAGCCACCAGCCAGCCAGCCATTGTGACAGCCAGCCAGCCATTGTGACAGCCAGCCAGCAATTTTTCCAGTCAGCCGCCAGCCAGCCCAGCCAGCCAGCCATTGTGACAGCCAGCCAGCCATTGTGACAGCCAGCCAGTTATTTTCCCAGCCAGCCGCCAGCCAGCCCAGCCAGCCAGGCCCAGCCAGCCGGTCAGCAGGCCAGCCAGCCAGCCAGCCATTTTGACAGCCAGCCAGCCATTGTGACACCCAGCCAGCAATTTTTCCAGCCAGCCGCCAGCCAGCTCAGCCAGCCAGCCATTGTGACAGCCAGCCAGCCATTGTGACAGCCAGCCAGCTATTTTCCCAGCCAGCCGCCAGCCAGCCCAGCCAGCCAGGCCCAGCCAGCCCGGCCCAGCCAGGCCCAGCCAGCCAGGCCCAGCCAGCCAGGCCAAGCCAGCCAGGCCCATCCCAGCCGGCCAGCCAGCCAGCCAGCCAGCCAGCCCAGCCAGCCAGCCAGCCCAGCCCAGCCAGCCAGGCCCAGCCAGCCAGGCCCAGCCACCCTGGCCCAGCCAGGCCCATCCCAAATTCCGAGTTCCGAATTCCAAGTTCCGAATTCCGAATTCCGAGTTCCAAATTCCGAGTTCCAAATTCCAAATTCCAAGTTTGGTTTTCCAAGTTCAGAATTCCAAGTTTGGAATTCCGAGTTCAACATTCCGAATTCCAAATTCTGAGTTCCGAGTTCAGAATTCCGAGTTCAGAATTCCAAGTTCAGAATTCCGAGTTCAGAATTCCAAATTCCGAGTTCAGAATTTCGAGTTCCAAATTCCGAGTTCCGAGTTCCGAATTACGAGTTCCGAATTACGAGTTCCGAGTTCAGAAGCCAGCCAGTCCCAGCCAGCCAGTCCCAGCCTGGCCCGGCCAGCCTAGCCCAGCCAGCCCACACCGGCCAGACCGGCCCAGCCAGTCTGGCCCAGCCAGCCCCAGCCCAGCCAGGCCCAGCCAGCCCAGCCCAGGCCAGCCAGGCCCAGCCAGCCCAGCCCAGCCAGGCCCGGCCCAGCCAGGCCCGGCCAGCCAGCCCCAGCCAGCCCCAGCCCAGCCAGGCCCAGCCAGCCAGGCCCAGCCAGCTGGGCCCAGCCAGCCAGCCAGCCAGCCAGCCATTGTGACTTACAGCCAGCTATTGTGACAGCCAGCCAGCCCTTGTTCAAGCCAGCCAGCCAGCCAAGACAGCCAGGCCCATCCCAGCCAGGCCCAGCCAGGCCCAGCCAGCCCAGCCCAGCCCAGCCCAGCCAGCCAGCCAGCCCTGCCCAGCCAGCCAGCCAGCCAGCCAGCCAGCCAGCCCAGCCAGCCAGGCCCAGCCAGCCAGCCAGCCAGCCAGCCATTGTGACAGCCAGCCATTGTGACAGCCAGACAGCCATTGTTCCAGCCAGCCAGCCAGCCCAGCCAGCCAGCCAGCCCAGCCCAGCCAGCCAGGCCCAGCCACCCTGGCCTAGCCAGGCCCATCCCAAATTCCGAGTTCCGAATTCCAATTTCCGAATTCCGAATTCCGAGTTCCAAATTCCGAGTTCCAAATTCCAAATTCCAAGTTTGGATTTCCAAGTTCAGAATTCCAAGTTCAGAATTCCAAGTTCGGAATTCCGAGTTCAACATTCCGAATTCCAAATTCTGAGTTCGGAATTCCAAGTTTGGAATTCCGAGTTCAGAATTCCAAGTTCAGAATTCCAAGTTCGGAATTCCGAGTTCAACATTCCGAATTCCAAATTCTGAGTTCGGAATTCCAAGTTTGGAATTCCGAGTTCAGAATTCCGAGTTCAGAATTACGAGTTTCGAGTTCAGAAGCCAGCCAGTCCCAGCCAGCCAGTCCCAGGCTGGCCTGGCCAGCCCAGCCCAGCCAGCCCAGACCGGCCAGACCGGCCCAGCCAGTCTGGCCCAGCCAGCCCAGCCCAGCCAGGCCTGGCCAGCCAGGCCCAGCCAGCCCAGCCCAGGCCAGCCAGGACCCGCCAGCCCAGCCCAGCCAGGCCCGGCCCAGCCAGGCCCGGCCAGCCAGGCCCGGCCAGCCAGGCCCGGCCCAGCCAGGCCCGGCCAGCCAGGCCCGGCCCAGCCAGGCCCGGCCAGCCAGGCCCAGCCAGCCCCAGCCCAGCCAGCCCCAGCCAGCCAGGCCCAGCCAGCCCAGCCCAGCCAGGCCCAGCCCAGCCAGGCCGGGCCAAGTTCCAAATTCCAAATTCCAAATTCTGAGTTCGGAATTCCAAGTTCAGAATTCCAAATTCTGAGTTCAGAATTCCGAGTTCCAAATTCCGAGTTCCGAGTTCAGAATTCCGAGTTACGAGTTCAGAATTCCGAGTTCAGAAATCTGAATTCCAAATTCCGAGTTCAGAATTCCGAGTTCAGAATTCCAAGTTCAGAATTCCGAGTTCCGAATTCTGAGTTCCGAGTTTAGAATTCCGAGTTCCAAATTCTGAGTTTGGAATTCCGAGTTCGGAATTCCGAGCTTGGAATTCCAAGTTCAAAATTCAAAATTCAAAATTCAGAGTTTGGAATTCAGAGTTTGGAATTCCGAGTTTGGAATTCCAAGTTCCAAATTCCAAATTCCAAATTCTGAGTTCGGAATTCCGAGTTCGGAATTCCGAGTTCCGAGTTCAGAATTCCAAGTTCAGAATTCCGTGTTCCAAATTCCAAGTTCCGAATTCTGAGTTCCGAATTCCGAGTTCGGAATTCCAAGTTCAACATTCCGAATTCCAATTTCTGAGTTCGGAATTCCAAGTTTGGAATTCCGAGTTCCGAGTTCAGAATTCCAAGTTCAGAATTCCGAGTTCAGAATTCCGAGTTCAGAATTCCAAATTCCGAGTTCAGAATTTTGAGTTCCAAATTCCGAGTTCCAAGTTCCGAATTACGAGTTCCGAATTATGAGTTCCGAGTTCAGAAGCCAGCCAGTCCCAGCCAGCCAGCCATTGTGACAGCCAGCCAGCCATTGTGACAGCCAGCCAGTTATTTTCCCAGCCAGCCGCCAGCCAGCCCAGCCAGCCAGGCCCAGCCAGCCGGTCAGCCGGCCAGCCAGCCAGCCAGCCATTTTGACAGCCAGCCAGCCATTGTGACACCCAGCCAGCAATTTTTCCAGCCAGCCGCCAGCCAGCTCAGCCAGCCAGCCATTGTGACAGCCAGCCAGCCATTGTGACAGCCAGCCAGCTATTTTCCCAGCCAGCCGCCAGCCAGCCCAGCCAGCCAGGCCCAGCCAGCCCGGCCCAGCCAGGCCCAGCCAGCCAGGCCCAGCCAGCCAGGCCAAGCCAGCCAGGCCCATCCCAGCCGGCCAGCCAGCCAGCCAGCCAGCCAGCCCAGCCAGCCAGCCAGCCCAGCCCAGCCAGCCAGGCCCAGCCAGCCAGGCCCAGCCACCCTGGCCCAGCCAGGCCCATCCCAAATTCCGAGTTCCGAATTCCAAGTTCCGAATTCCGAATTCCGAGTTCCAAATTCCGAGTTCCAAATTCCAAATTCCAAGTTTGGTTTTCCAAGTTCAGAATTCCAAGTTTGGAATTCCGAGTTCAACATTCCGAATTCCAAATTCTGAGTTCCGAGTTCAGAATTCCGAGTTCAGAATTCCAAATTCCGAGTTCAGAATTTCGAGTTCCAAATTCCGAGTTCCGAGTTCCGAATTACGAGTTCCGAATTATGAGTTCCGAGTTCAGAAGCCAGCCAGTCCCAGCCAGCCAGTCCCAGCCTGGCCCGGCCAGCCTAGCCCAGCCAGCCCACACCGGCCAGACCGGCCCAGCCAGTCTGGCCCAGCCAGCCCAGCCCAGCCAGGCTTGGCCATCCAGGCCCAGCCAGCCCCAGCCCAGCCAGGCCCAGCCAGCCCAGCCCAGGCCAGCCAGGCCCAGCCAGCCCAGCCCAGCCAGGCCCGGCCCAGCCAGGCCCGGCCCAGCCAGGCCCGGCCAGCCAGCCCCAGCCAGCCCCAGCCCAGCCAGGCCCAGCCAGCCAGGCCCAGCCAGCCGGGCCCAGCCAGCCAGCCAGCCAGCCATTGTGACTTACAGCCAGCTATTGTGACAGCCAGCCAGCCCTTGTTCAAGCCAGCCAGCCAGCCAAGACAGCCAGGCCCAGGCAGCCGGGCCCAGCCAGGCCCAGCCCAGCCAGGGCCAGCCAGCCCAGCCCAGCCCAGCACAGCCCGGCCCATCCAGGCCACGCCAGCCAGGCCCAGCCAGCCGGGACCATCCAGCCAGCCAGCCATTGTGACAGCCAGCCAGCCATTGTTCCAGCCAGCCAGCCAGCCCAGCCAGCAAGCCCGGCCCAGCCAGCCAGGCCCAGCCAGCCAGGCCCAGCCAACCAGCCAACCAGCCAGCCAGCCATTGTGACAGCCAGCCAGCCATTGGGACAGCCAGCCAGCCATTGGGACAGCCAGCCAGCCAGCCAGCCAGTCCAGCCAGCAAGCCCGGCCCAGCCAGCCCGGCCCTGCCAGCCAGCCAGGCAGCCAGCCATTGTGACTTACAGCCAGCCATTGTGACAGCCAGCCAGCCTTTGTTCAAGCCAGCCAGCCCGGCCCAGCCAGCCAGGCCCAGCCAGCCAGGCCCGGCCAGCCAGGCCCAGCCCGGCCCAGCCAGCCCAGCCCAGCCAGGCCCAGCCCAGCCAGGCCCGGCCAGTTCCGAGTTCAGAATTCCAAGTTCCGATTTCCGTGTTCCAAATTCCGAGTTCCGAATTCTGAGTTCCGAATTCCGAGTTCGGAATTCCGAGTTCAACATTCCGAATTCCAAATTCTGATTTCGGAATTCCAAGTTTGGAATTCCGAGTTCTGAGTTCAGAATTCCGAGTTCAGAATTCCGAGTTCAGAATTCCGAGTTCAGAATTCCAAATTCCGAGTTCAGAATTCCAAATTCCGAGTTCCGAATTTCGAGTTCCAAATTCCGAGTTCCGAGTTCCGAATTACGAGTTCCGAAGTACGAGTTCCGAGTTCAGAAGCCAGCCAGTCCCAGTCAGCCAGTCCCAGCCTGGCCCGGCCAGCCCAGCCCGGCCAGCCCAGACCGCCCAGAGCGGCCCAGCCAGTCCGGCCCAGCCAGCCCAGCCCAGCCAGGCCCAGCCAGCCCAGCCCAGCCAGGCCCAGCCAGCCCAGCCCAGCCAGGCCCACCCAGCCCCAGCCCAGCCAGGCCCAGCCTGCCAGGCCCAGCCAGCCAGGCAGCCAGGCAGCCAGCCAGCCAGCCAGCCAGCCAGCCAGCCATTGTGACAGCCAGCCAGCCATTGTGACAGCCAGCCAGCCAGCAATTTTTCCAGTCAGTCGCCAGCCAGCCCAGCCAGCCAGCCATTGTGACAGCCAGCCAGCCATTGTGACAGCCAGCCAGCTATTTTCCCAGCCAGCCGTCAGCCAGCCCAGCCAGCCAGCCAGCCAGCCATTGTGACAGCCAGCCAGCCATTGTGACAGCCAGCCAGCAATTTTTCCAGCCAGCCGCCAGCCAGCCCAGCCAGCCATTGTGACAGCCAGCCAGCCATTGTGACAGCCAGCCAGCTATTTTCCCTGCCAGCCGCCAGCCAGCCCAGCCAGCCAGGCCCAGCCAGCCCGGCCCAGCCAGGCCCAGCCAGCCAGGCCCAGCCAGCCCGGCCAAGCCAGCCAGGCCCAGCCCAGCTGGCCAGCCAGCCAGCCAGCCAGCCAGCCCATCCAGGCCCATCCCAGCCAGGCCCAGCCAGGCCCAGCCAGCCCAGCCCAGCCCAGCCCAGCCAGCCAGCCAGCCCTGCCCAGCCAGCCAGCCAGCCAGCCAGCCAGCCCAGCCAGCCAGGCCCAGCCAGCCAGCCAGCCAGCCATTGTGACAGCCAGACAGCCATTGTTCCAGCCAGCCAGCCAGCCCAGCCAGCCAGCCACCCCAGCCCAGCCAGCCAGGCCCAGCCACCCTGGCCTAGCCAGGCCCATCCCAAATTCCGAGTTCCGAATTCCAATTTCCGAATTCCGAATTCCGAGTTCCAAATTCCGAGTTCCAAATTCCAAATTCCAAGTTTGGATTTCCAAGTTCAGAATTCCAAGTTCAGAATTCCAAGTTCAGAATTCCAAGTTCAGAATTCCAAGTTCGGAATTCCGAGTTCAACATTCCGAATTCCAAATTCTGAGTTCGGAATTCCAAGTTTGGAATTCCGAGTTCAGAATTTCGAGTTCAGAATTACGAGTTTCGAGTTCAGAAGCCAGCCAGTCCCAGCCAGCCAGTCCCAGGCTGGCCCGGCCAGCCCAGCCCAGCCAGCCCAGACCGGCCAGGCCCAGCCAGCCCCAGCCCAGCCAGCCCCAGCCAGCCAGGCCCAGCCAGCCCCAGCCAGCCAGGCCCAGCCAGCCCAGCCCAGCCAGGCCCAGCCCAGCCAGGCCGGGCCAAGTTCCAAATTCCAAATTCCAAATTCTGAGTTCGGAATTCCAAGTTCAGAATTCCAAATTCTGAGTTCAGAATTCCGAGTTCCAAATTCCGAGTTCCGAGTTCAGAATTCCGAGTTACGAGTTCAGAATTCCGAGTTCAGAAATCTGAATTCCAAATTCCGAGTTCAGAATTCCGAGTTCAGAATTCCAAGTTCAGAATTCCGAGTTCCGAATTCTGAGTTCCGAGTTTAGAATTCCGAGTTCCAAATTCTGAGTTTGGAATTCAGAGTTTAGAATTCCGAGCTTGGAATTCCGAGTTCCAAATTCTGAGTTTGGAATTCCGAGTTCGGAATTCCGAGCTTGGAATTCCAAGTTCAAAATTCAAAATTCAAAATTCAGAGTTTGGAATTCAGAGTTTGGAATTCCGAGTTTGGAATTCCAAGTTCCAAATTCCAAATTCCAAATTCTGAGTTCGGAATTCCGAGTTCGGAATTCCGAGTTCCGAGTTCAGAATTCCAAGTTCAGAATTCCGTGTTCCAAATTCCAAGTTCCGAATTCTGAGTTCCGAATTCCGAGTTCGGAATTCCAAGTTCAACATTCCGAATTCCAATTTCTGAGTTCGGAATTCCAAGTTTGGAATTCCGAGTTCCGAGTTCAGAATTCCAAGTTCAGAATTCCGAGTTCAGAATTCCGAGTTCAGAATTCCAAATTCCGAGTTCAGAATTTTGAGTTCCAAATTCCGAGTTCCAAGTTCCGAATTACGAGTTCCGAATTATGAGTTCCGAGTTCAGAAGCCAGCCAGTCCCAGCCAGCCAGTCCCAGCCTGGCCCGGCCAGCCCAGCCCAGCCAGCCCAGACCGCCCAGACCGGCCCAGCCAGTCCGGCCCAGCCCAGCCCAGCCAGGCCCGGCCCAGCCAGGCCCAGCCAGCCCCAGCCCAGCCAGGCCCAGACAGCCCAGACCAGCCCAGCCAGGCCCAGCCAGCCCAGCCCAGCCAGGGCCGGCCCAGCCAGCCCCAGCCCAGCCAGGCCCAGCCTGCCAGGCCCAGCCAGCCAGCCAGCCATTGTGACAGCCAGCCAGCCATTGTGACAGCCAGCCAGCAATTTTTCCAGTCAGCCGCCAGCCAGCCCAGCCAGCCAGCCATTGTGACAGCCAGGCAGCCATTGTGACAGCCAGCCAGCTATTTTCCCAGCCAGCTGCCAGCCAGCCCAGCCAGCCATTGTGACAGCCAGCCAGCCATTGTGACAGCCAGCCAGCAATTTTTCCAGTCAGCCGCCAGCCAGCCCAGCCAGCCAGCCATTGTGACAGCCAGCCAGCCATTGTGACAGCCAGCCAGCTATTTTCCCAGCCATCCGCCAGCCAGCCCAGCCAGCCAGGCCCGGCCAGCCAGCCAGGCCCGGCCAGCCAGCCAGCCGGCCGGCCAGCCAGCCAGCTAGCCAGCCAGCCAGCCAGCCAGCCAGCCAGCCAGCCATTGTGACAGCCAGCCAGCCATTGTGACAGCCAGCCAGCAATTTTTCCAGCCAGCCGCCAGCCAGCCCAGCCAGCCAGCCATTGTGACAGCCAGCCAGCCATTGTGACAGCCAGCCAGCTATTTTCCCTGCCAGCCGCCAGCCAGCCCAGCCAGCCAGGCCCAGCCAGCCCGGCCCAGCCAGGCCCGGCCAGCCGGGCCCGGCCTAGCCAGGCCCGGCCAGCCGGGCCCAGCCAGCCCCAGCCCAGCCGGGCCCAGCCTGCCAGGCCCAGCCAGCCAGCCAGCCAGCCAGCCAGCCATTGTGACAGCCAGCCAGCAAATTTTTCAGTCAGCCGCTAGCCAGCCCAGCCAGCCCCAGCCCAGCCAGGACCGGCCAGCCAGGCCCAGCCAGCCCAGCCCAGCCAGGACCGGCCCCGCCAAGCCCAGCCAGCCGGGCCCAGCCAGCCGGGCCCAGCCAGGCCCGGCCAGCCAGGCCCAGCCCAGCCAGGGCCAGCCAGCCAGCCAGGCCCAGCCAACCAGCCAACCAGCCAGCCAGCCATTGTGACAGCCAGCCAGCCATTGTGACAGCCAGCCAGCCATTGTTCCAGCCAGCCAGCCAGCCCAGCCAGCAAGCCCGGCCCAGCCAGCCAGGCCCAGGCAGCCAGGCCCAGCCAACCAGCCAACCAGCCAGCCAGCCATTGTGACAGCCAGCCAGCCATTGTGACAGCCAGCCAGCCATTGTTCCAGCCAGCCAGCCAGCCAGCCAGTCCAGCCAGCAAGCCCGGCCCAGCCAGCCCGGCCCTGCCAGCCAGCCAGGCAGCCAGCCATTGTGACTTACAGCCAGCCATTGTGACAGCCAGCCAGCCCTTGTTCAAGCCAGCCAGCCCGGCCCAGCCAGCCAGGCCCAGCCAGCCAGGCCCGGCCAGCCAGGCCCAGCCCGGCTCAGCCAGCCCAGCCCAGCCAGGCCCAGCCCAGCCAGGCCCGGCCAGTTCCGAGTTCAGAATTCCAAGTTCCGATTTCCGTGTTCCAAATTCCGAGTTCCGAATTCTGAGTTCCGAATTCCGAGTTCGGAATTCCGAGTTCAACATTCCGAATTCCAAATTCTGATTTCGGAATTCCAAGTTTGGAATTCCGAGTTCCGAGTTCAGAATTCCGAGTTCAGAATTCCGAGTTCAGAATTCCGAGTTCAGAATTCCGAATTCCGAGTTCCGAATTTCGAGTTCCAAATTCCGAGTTCCGAGTTCCGAATTACGAGTTCCGAATTACGAGTTCCGAGTTCAGAAGCCAGCCAGTCCCAGCCAGCCAGTCCCAGCCTGGCCCGGCCAGCCCAGCCCGGCCAGCCCAGACCGCCCAGACCGGCCCAGCCAGTCCGGCCCAGCCAGCCCAGCCCAGCCAGGCCCGGCCAGCCGGGCCCAGCCAGCCCCAGCCCAGCCAGGCCCAGCCAGCCCAGCCCAGCCCAGCCAAGCCCAGCCAGCCCAGCCCAGCCAGGCCCGGCCCAGTCAGGCCCGGCCAGCCAGGCCCACCCAGCCCCAGCCCAGCCAGCCAGCCAGCCATTGTGACAGCCAGCCAGCCATTGTGACAGCCAGCCAGCCAGCAATTTTTCCAGTCAGTCGCAAGCCAGGCCCAGCCAGCCAGCCATTGTGACAGCCAGCCAGCCATTGTGACAGCCAGCCAGCTATTTTCCCAGCCAGCCGTCAGCCAGCCCAGCCAGCCAGGCCCAGCCAGCCAGCAAGCCGGCCAGCCAGCCAGCCAGCCGGCCAGCCAGCCAGCCAGCCAGCCAGCCAGCCATTGTGACAGCCAGCCAGCCATTGTTCCAGCCAG
Organism: Erythrolamprus reginae; assembly: GCF_031021105.1. Classification (NCBI taxonomy): domain Eukaryota; kingdom Metazoa; phylum Chordata; class Lepidosauria; order Squamata; family Dipsadidae; genus Erythrolamprus; species Erythrolamprus reginae. The sequence continues at coordinate 213,800,976 of NC_091951.1, read as the reverse complement.
CCAGCCAGCCAGCCAGCTAGCCCAGCCAGCAAGCCCGGCCCAGCCAGCCCGGCCCTGCCAGCCAGCCAGCCAGCCAGCCATTGTGACTTACAGCCAGCCATTGTGACAGCCAGCCAGCCCTTGTTCAAGCCAGCCAGCCAGCACAGCCAGCAAGCACAGCCCAGCTAGCCCGGCCCAGCCAGCCAGGCCCAGCCAGCCAGGCCCGGCCAGCCAGGCCCAGCCCGGCCCAGCCAGCCCAGCCCAGCCCAGCCCAGCCAGGCCCAGCCAGCCCAGCCCAGCCCAGCCAGGCCCAGCCAGCCCAGCCCAGCCCGGCCCGGCCTAGCCAGGCCCGGCCAGCCAGGCCCAGCCAGCCCCAGCCCAGCCAGCCCCGGCCCAGCCAGGCCCAGCCTGCCAGGCCCAGCCAGCCAGCCAGCCAGCCATTGTGACAGCCAGCCAGCCATTGTGACAGCCAGCCAGCAATTTTTCCAGTCAGCCGCCAGCCAGCCCAGCCAGCCAGCCCAGCCAGCCAGCCCAGCCAGCCAGCCATTGTGACAGCCAGCCAGCCATTGTGACAGCCAGCCAGTTATTTTCCCAGCCAGCCGCCAGCCAGCCCAGCCAGCCGGGCCCAGCCAGCCGGCCAGCCGGCCAGCCAGCCAGCCAGCCATTGTGACAGCCAGCCAGCCATTGTGACAGCCAGCCAGCAATTTTTCCAGCCAGCCGCCAGCCAGCCCAGCCAGCCAGCCATTGTGACAGCCAGCCAGCCATTGTGACAGCCAGCCAGCTATTTTCCCAGCCAGCCGCCAGCCAGCCCAGCCAGCCAGGCCCAGCCAGCCCGGCCCAGCCAGGCCCAGCCAGCCAGGCCCAGCCAGCCAGGCCAAGCCAGCCAGGCCCAGCCCGGCCGGCCAGCCAGCCAGCCAGCAAGCCAGCCAGCCCAGCCAGGCCCATCCCAACCAGGCCCAGCCAGCACACCCCACCCCAGCCCAGCCAGCCAGGCCCAGCCAGCCAGCCAGCCAGCCAGCCAGCCATTGTGACAGCCAGCCATTGTGACAGCCAGCCAGCCATTGTTCCAGCCAGCCAGCCAGCCAGCCAGCCCAGCCAGCCAGCCAGCCCAGCCCAGCCAGCCAGGCCCAGCCACCCTGGCCCAGCCAGGCCCATCCCAAATTCCGAGTTCCGAATTCCAAGTTCCGAATTCCGAATTCCGAGTTCCAAATTCCGAGTTCCAAATTCCAAATTCCAAGTTTGGATTTCCAAGTTCAGAATTCCAAGTTTGGAATTCCGAGTTGAACATTCCGAATTCCAAATTCTGAGTTCGGAATTCCAAGTTTGGAATTCCGAGTTCCGAGTTCAGAATTCCAAGTTCAGAATTCCAAGTTCAGAATTCCGAGTTCAGAATTCCAAATTCCGAGTTCAGAATTTCGAGTTCCAAATTCTGAGTTCCGAGTTCCGAGTTCCGAATTACGAGTTCCGAATTATGAGTTCCGAGTTCAGAAGCCACCCAGTCCCAGCCAGCCAGTCCCAGCCTGGCCCGGCCAGCCCAGCCCAGCCAGCCCAGACCGGCCAGACAGGCCCAGCCAGTCTGGCCCAGCCAGCCCAGCCCAGCCAACCAGCCAGCCAGCCATTGTGACAGCCAGCCAGCCATTGTGACAGCCAGCCAGCCATTGTTCCAGCCAGCCAGCCAGCCAGCCAGCTAGCCCAGCCAGCAAGCGCGGCCCAGCCAGCCCGGCCCAGCCAGCCAGGCCCAGCCAACCAGCCAGCCAGCCATTGTGACAGCCAGCCAGCCATTGTGACAGTCAGCCAGCCATTGTTCCAGCCAGCCAGCCAGCCAGCCAGCTAGCCCAGCCAGCAAGCCCGGCCCAGCCAGCCCGGCCCTGCCAGCCAGCCAGCCAGCCAGCCATTGTGACTTACAGCCAGACATTGTGACAGCCAGCCAGCCCTTGTTCAAGCCAGCCAGCCAGCCCAGCCAGCAAGCACAGCCCAGCCAGCCCGGCCCAGCCAGCCAGGCCCAGCCAGCCAGGCCCGGCCAGCCAGGCCCAGCCCGGCCCAGCCAGCCCAGCCCAGCCCAGCCCAGCCAGGCCCAGCCAGCCCAGCCCAGCCAGGCCCGGCCTAGCCAGGCCCGGCCAGCCAGGCCCAGCCAGCCGCAGCCCAGCCAGCCCCAGCCCAGCCAGCCCCAGCCTGCCAGGCCCAGCCAGCCACCAGCCAGCCAGCCATTGTGACAGCCAGCCAGCCATTGTGACAGCCAGCCAGCAATTTTTCCAGTCAGCCGCCAGCCAGCCCAGCCAGCCAGCCATTGTGACAGCCAGCCAGCCATTGTGACAGCCAGCCAGTTATTTTCCCAGCCAGCCGCCAGCCAGCCCAGCCAGCCAGGCCCAGCCAGCCGGTCAGCAGGCCAGCCAGCCAGCCAGCCATTTTGACAGCCAGCCAGCCATTGTGACACCCAGCCAGCAATTTTTCCAGCCAGCCGCCAGCCAGCTCAGCCAGCCAGCCATTGTGACAGCCAGCCAGCCATTGTGACAGCCAGCCAGCTATTTTCCCAGCCAGCCGCCAGCCAGCCCAGCCAGCCAGGCCCAGCCAGCCCGGCCCAGCCAGGCCCAGCCAGCCAGGCCCAGCCAGCCAGGCCAAGCCAGCCAGGCCCATCCCAGCCGGCCAGCCAGCCAGCCAGCCAGCCAGCCCAGCCAGCCAGCCAGCCCAGCCCAGCCAGCCAGGCCCAGCCAGCCAGGCCCAGCCACCCTGGCCCAGCCAGGCCCATCCCAAATTCCGAGTTCCGAATTCCAAGTTCCGAATTCCGAATTCCGAGTTCCAAATTCCGAGTTCCAAATTCCAAATTCCAAGTTTGGTTTTCCAAGTTCAGAATTCCAAGTTTGGAATTCCGAGTTCAACATTCCGAATTCCAAATTCTGAGTTCCGAGTTCAGAATTCCGAGTTCAGAATTCCAAGTTCAGAATTCCGAGTTCAGAATTCCAAATTCCGAGTTCAGAATTTCGAGTTCCAAATTCCGAGTTCCGAGTTCCGAATTACGAGTTCCGAATTACGAGTTCCGAGTTCAGAAGCCAGCCAGTCCCAGCCAGCCAGTCCCAGCCTGGCCCGGCCAGCCTAGCCCAGCCAGCCCACACCGGCCAGACCGGCCCAGCCAGTCTGGCCCAGCCAGCCCCAGCCCAGCCAGGCCCAGCCAGCCCAGCCCAGGCCAGCCAGGCCCAGCCAGCCCAGCCCAGCCAGGCCCGGCCCAGCCAGGCCCGGCCAGCCAGCCCCAGCCAGCCCCAGCCCAGCCAGGCCCAGCCAGCCAGGCCCAGCCAGCTGGGCCCAGCCAGCCAGCCAGCCAGCCAGCCATTGTGACTTACAGCCAGCTATTGTGACAGCCAGCCAGCCCTTGTTCAAGCCAGCCAGCCAGCCAAGACAGCCAGGCCCATCCCAGCCAGGCCCAGCCAGGCCCAGCCAGCCCAGCCCAGCCCAGCCCAGCCAGCCAGCCAGCCCTGCCCAGCCAGCCAGCCAGCCAGCCAGCCAGCCAGCCAGCCAGCCCAGCCAGCCAGGCCCAGCCAGCCAGCCAGCCAGCCAGCCATTGTGACAGCCAGCCATTGTGACAGCCAGACAGCCATTGTTCCAGCCAGCCAGCCAGCCCAGCCAGCCAGCCAGCCCAGCCCAGCCAGCCAGGCCCAGCCACCCTGGCCTAGCCAGGCCCATCCCAAATTCCGAGTTCCGAATTCCAATTTCCGAATTCCGAATTCCGAGTTCCAAATTCCGAGTTCCAAATTCCAAATTCCAAGTTTGGATTTCCAAGTTCAGAATTCCAAGTTCAGAATTCCAAGTTCGGAATTCCGAGTTCAACATTCCGAATTCCAAATTCTGAGTTCGGAATTCCAAGTTTGGAATTCCGAGTTCAGAATTCCAAGTTCAGAATTCCAAGTTCGGAATTCCGAGTTCAACATTCCGAATTCCAAATTCTGAGTTCGGAATTCCAAGTTTGGAATTCCGAGTTCAGAATTCCGAGTTCAGAATTACGAGTTTCGAGTTCAGAAGCCAGCCAGTCCCAGCCAGCCAGTCCCAGGCTGGCCTGGCCAGCCCAGCCCAGCCAGCCCAGACCGGCCAGACCGGCCCAGCCAGTCTGGCCCAGCCAGCCCAGCCCAGCCAGGCCTGGCCAGCCAGGCCCAGCCAGCCCAGCCCAGGCCAGCCAGGACCCGCCAGCCCAGCCCAGCCAGGCCCGGCCCAGCCAGGCCCGGCCAGCCAGGCCCGGCCAGCCAGGCCCGGCCCAGCCAGGCCCGGCCAGCCAGGCCCGGCCCAGCCAGGCCCGGCCAGCCAGGCCCAGCCAGCCCCAGCCCAGCCAGCCCCAGCCAGCCAGGCCCAGCCAGCCCAGCCCAGCCAGGCCCAGCCCAGCCAGGCCGGGCCAAGTTCCAAATTCCAAATTCCAAATTCTGAGTTCGGAATTCCAAGTTCAGAATTCCAAATTCTGAGTTCAGAATTCCGAGTTCCAAATTCCGAGTTCCGAGTTCAGAATTCCGAGTTACGAGTTCAGAATTCCGAGTTCAGAAATCTGAATTCCAAATTCCGAGTTCAGAATTCCGAGTTCAGAATTCCAAGTTCAGAATTCCGAGTTCCGAATTCTGAGTTCCGAGTTTAGAATTCCGAGTTCCAAATTCTGAGTTTGGAATTCCGAGTTCGGAATTCCGAGCTTGGAATTCCAAGTTCAAAATTCAAAATTCAAAATTCAGAGTTTGGAATTCAGAGTTTGGAATTCCGAGTTTGGAATTCCAAGTTCCAAATTCCAAATTCCAAATTCTGAGTTCGGAATTCCGAGTTCGGAATTCCGAGTTCCGAGTTCAGAATTCCAAGTTCAGAATTCCGTGTTCCAAATTCCAAGTTCCGAATTCTGAGTTCCGAATTCCGAGTTCGGAATTCCAAGTTCAACATTCCGAATTCCAATTTCTGAGTTCGGAATTCCAAGTTTGGAATTCCGAGTTCCGAGTTCAGAATTCCAAGTTCAGAATTCCGAGTTCAGAATTCCGAGTTCAGAATTCCAAATTCCGAGTTCAGAATTTTGAGTTCCAAATTCCGAGTTCCAAGTTCCGAATTACGAGTTCCGAATTATGAGTTCCGAGTTCAGAAGCCAGCCAGTCCCAGCCAGCCAGCCATTGTGACAGCCAGCCAGCCATTGTGACAGCCAGCCAGTTATTTTCCCAGCCAGCCGCCAGCCAGCCCAGCCAGCCAGGCCCAGCCAGCCGGTCAGCCGGCCAGCCAGCCAGCCAGCCATTTTGACAGCCAGCCAGCCATTGTGACACCCAGCCAGCAATTTTTCCAGCCAGCCGCCAGCCAGCTCAGCCAGCCAGCCATTGTGACAGCCAGCCAGCCATTGTGACAGCCAGCCAGCTATTTTCCCAGCCAGCCGCCAGCCAGCCCAGCCAGCCAGGCCCAGCCAGCCCGGCCCAGCCAGGCCCAGCCAGCCAGGCCCAGCCAGCCAGGCCAAGCCAGCCAGGCCCATCCCAGCCGGCCAGCCAGCCAGCCAGCCAGCCAGCCCAGCCAGCCAGCCAGCCCAGCCCAGCCAGCCAGGCCCAGCCAGCCAGGCCCAGCCACCCTGGCCCAGCCAGGCCCATCCCAAATTCCGAGTTCCGAATTCCAAGTTCCGAATTCCGAATTCCGAGTTCCAAATTCCGAGTTCCAAATTCCAAATTCCAAGTTTGGTTTTCCAAGTTCAGAATTCCAAGTTTGGAATTCCGAGTTCAACATTCCGAATTCCAAATTCTGAGTTCCGAGTTCAGAATTCCGAGTTCAGAATTCCAAATTCCGAGTTCAGAATTTCGAGTTCCAAATTCCGAGTTCCGAGTTCCGAATTACGAGTTCCGAATTATGAGTTCCGAGTTCAGAAGCCAGCCAGTCCCAGCCAGCCAGTCCCAGCCTGGCCCGGCCAGCCTAGCCCAGCCAGCCCACACCGGCCAGACCGGCCCAGCCAGTCTGGCCCAGCCAGCCCAGCCCAGCCAGGCTTGGCCATCCAGGCCCAGCCAGCCCCAGCCCAGCCAGGCCCAGCCAGCCCAGCCCAGGCCAGCCAGGCCCAGCCAGCCCAGCCCAGCCAGGCCCGGCCCAGCCAGGCCCGGCCCAGCCAGGCCCGGCCAGCCAGCCCCAGCCAGCCCCAGCCCAGCCAGGCCCAGCCAGCCAGGCCCAGCCAGCCGGGCCCAGCCAGCCAGCCAGCCAGCCATTGTGACTTACAGCCAGCTATTGTGACAGCCAGCCAGCCCTTGTTCAAGCCAGCCAGCCAGCCAAGACAGCCAGGCCCAGGCAGCCGGGCCCAGCCAGGCCCAGCCCAGCCAGGGCCAGCCAGCCCAGCCCAGCCCAGCACAGCCCGGCCCATCCAGGCCACGCCAGCCAGGCCCAGCCAGCCGGGACCATCCAGCCAGCCAGCCATTGTGACAGCCAGCCAGCCATTGTTCCAGCCAGCCAGCCAGCCCAGCCAGCAAGCCCGGCCCAGCCAGCCAGGCCCAGCCAGCCAGGCCCAGCCAACCAGCCAACCAGCCAGCCAGCCATTGTGACAGCCAGCCAGCCATTGGGACAGCCAGCCAGCCATTGGGACAGCCAGCCAGCCAGCCAGCCAGTCCAGCCAGCAAGCCCGGCCCAGCCAGCCCGGCCCTGCCAGCCAGCCAGGCAGCCAGCCATTGTGACTTACAGCCAGCCATTGTGACAGCCAGCCAGCCTTTGTTCAAGCCAGCCAGCCCGGCCCAGCCAGCCAGGCCCAGCCAGCCAGGCCCGGCCAGCCAGGCCCAGCCCGGCCCAGCCAGCCCAGCCCAGCCAGGCCCAGCCCAGCCAGGCCCGGCCAGTTCCGAGTTCAGAATTCCAAGTTCCGATTTCCGTGTTCCAAATTCCGAGTTCCGAATTCTGAGTTCCGAATTCCGAGTTCGGAATTCCGAGTTCAACATTCCGAATTCCAAATTCTGATTTCGGAATTCCAAGTTTGGAATTCCGAGTTCTGAGTTCAGAATTCCGAGTTCAGAATTCCGAGTTCAGAATTCCGAGTTCAGAATTCCAAATTCCGAGTTCAGAATTCCAAATTCCGAGTTCCGAATTTCGAGTTCCAAATTCCGAGTTCCGAGTTCCGAATTACGAGTTCCGAAGTACGAGTTCCGAGTTCAGAAGCCAGCCAGTCCCAGTCAGCCAGTCCCAGCCTGGCCCGGCCAGCCCAGCCCGGCCAGCCCAGACCGCCCAGAGCGGCCCAGCCAGTCCGGCCCAGCCAGCCCAGCCCAGCCAGGCCCAGCCAGCCCAGCCCAGCCAGGCCCAGCCAGCCCAGCCCAGCCAGGCCCACCCAGCCCCAGCCCAGCCAGGCCCAGCCTGCCAGGCCCAGCCAGCCAGGCAGCCAGGCAGCCAGCCAGCCAGCCAGCCAGCCAGCCAGCCATTGTGACAGCCAGCCAGCCATTGTGACAGCCAGCCAGCCAGCAATTTTTCCAGTCAGTCGCCAGCCAGCCCAGCCAGCCAGCCATTGTGACAGCCAGCCAGCCATTGTGACAGCCAGCCAGCTATTTTCCCAGCCAGCCGTCAGCCAGCCCAGCCAGCCAGCCAGCCAGCCATTGTGACAGCCAGCCAGCCATTGTGACAGCCAGCCAGCAATTTTTCCAGCCAGCCGCCAGCCAGCCCAGCCAGCCATTGTGACAGCCAGCCAGCCATTGTGACAGCCAGCCAGCTATTTTCCCTGCCAGCCGCCAGCCAGCCCAGCCAGCCAGGCCCAGCCAGCCCGGCCCAGCCAGGCCCAGCCAGCCAGGCCCAGCCAGCCCGGCCAAGCCAGCCAGGCCCAGCCCAGCTGGCCAGCCAGCCAGCCAGCCAGCCAGCCCATCCAGGCCCATCCCAGCCAGGCCCAGCCAGGCCCAGCCAGCCCAGCCCAGCCCAGCCCAGCCAGCCAGCCAGCCCTGCCCAGCCAGCCAGCCAGCCAGCCAGCCAGCCCAGCCAGCCAGGCCCAGCCAGCCAGCCAGCCAGCCATTGTGACAGCCAGACAGCCATTGTTCCAGCCAGCCAGCCAGCCCAGCCAGCCAGCCACCCCAGCCCAGCCAGCCAGGCCCAGCCACCCTGGCCTAGCCAGGCCCATCCCAAATTCCGAGTTCCGAATTCCAATTTCCGAATTCCGAATTCCGAGTTCCAAATTCCGAGTTCCAAATTCCAAATTCCAAGTTTGGATTTCCAAGTTCAGAATTCCAAGTTCAGAATTCCAAGTTCAGAATTCCAAGTTCAGAATTCCAAGTTCGGAATTCCGAGTTCAACATTCCGAATTCCAAATTCTGAGTTCGGAATTCCAAGTTTGGAATTCCGAGTTCAGAATTTCGAGTTCAGAATTACGAGTTTCGAGTTCAGAAGCCAGCCAGTCCCAGCCAGCCAGTCCCAGGCTGGCCCGGCCAGCCCAGCCCAGCCAGCCCAGACCGGCCAGGCCCAGCCAGCCCCAGCCCAGCCAGCCCCAGCCAGCCAGGCCCAGCCAGCCCCAGCCAGCCAGGCCCAGCCAGCCCAGCCCAGCCAGGCCCAGCCCAGCCAGGCCGGGCCAAGTTCCAAATTCCAAATTCCAAATTCTGAGTTCGGAATTCCAAGTTCAGAATTCCAAATTCTGAGTTCAGAATTCCGAGTTCCAAATTCCGAGTTCCGAGTTCAGAATTCCGAGTTACGAGTTCAGAATTCCGAGTTCAGAAATCTGAATTCCAAATTCCGAGTTCAGAATTCCGAGTTCAGAATTCCAAGTTCAGAATTCCGAGTTCCGAATTCTGAGTTCCGAGTTTAGAATTCCGAGTTCCAAATTCTGAGTTTGGAATTCAGAGTTTAGAATTCCGAGCTTGGAATTCCGAGTTCCAAATTCTGAGTTTGGAATTCCGAGTTCGGAATTCCGAGCTTGGAATTCCAAGTTCAAAATTCAAAATTCAAAATTCAGAGTTTGGAATTCAGAGTTTGGAATTCCGAGTTTGGAATTCCAAGTTCCAAATTCCAAATTCCAAATTCTGAGTTCGGAATTCCGAGTTCGGAATTCCGAGTTCCGAGTTCAGAATTCCAAGTTCAGAATTCCGTGTTCCAAATTCCAAGTTCCGAATTCTGAGTTCCGAATTCCGAGTTCGGAATTCCAAGTTCAACATTCCGAATTCCAATTTCTGAGTTCGGAATTCCAAGTTTGGAATTCCGAGTTCCGAGTTCAGAATTCCAAGTTCAGAATTCCGAGTTCAGAATTCCGAGTTCAGAATTCCAAATTCCGAGTTCAGAATTTTGAGTTCCAAATTCCGAGTTCCAAGTTCCGAATTACGAGTTCCGAATTATGAGTTCCGAGTTCAGAAGCCAGCCAGTCCCAGCCAGCCAGTCCCAGCCTGGCCCGGCCAGCCCAGCCCAGCCAGCCCAGACCGCCCAGACCGGCCCAGCCAGTCCGGCCCAGCCCAGCCCAGCCAGGCCCGGCCCAGCCAGGCCCAGCCAGCCCCAGCCCAGCCAGGCCCAGCCTGCCAGGCACAGCCAGCCCAGCCCAGCCAGGACCAGCCTAGCCAGGCCAGGCCCAGCCAGGACCAGCCCCGCCAGGCCCAGCCAGCCAGCCAGCCCAGCCAGCCAGCCATCCCAGCCCAGCCCAGCCATCCAGGCCCAGCCAGCCTGGCCCAACCAGCCTAGCCCAGCCAGGCCGGCCCAGCCAGGCCAATCCCAGCCAGGCCCAGCCAGCCAGGCCCAGCCAGGCTCAGCCCAGCCAGGCCCAGCCCAGCCAGGTCCAGCCAGGTCCAGCCAGCCCACCCCCGCCAGCCCGGACCAGACCAGCTGGGCCCAGCCAGCCCGGACCAGCCAGCCAGGCCCAGCCCAGCCAGCCAGCCAGCCAGCCCAGCCAGGCCCAGCCCAAATTCCGAGTTCCGAATTCCGAGTTCCAAATTCCGAGTTTCAAATTCCAAGTTTGGATTTCCAAGTTCAGAATTCCAAGTTTGGAATTCTGAGTTTGGAATTCCAAATTCCAAATTCCGAGTTCCGAATTCCGAGTTCCGAATTCCAAATTCCAAGTTTGGATTTCCAAGTTCAGAATTCCAAATTCTGAGTTCCGAGTTCAGAATTCCGAGTTTGGAATTCCAAGTTCGGAATTCTGAGTTTGTAATTCCAACTTCCAAATTCCGAGTTCAGAATTCCAAATTCCGAGTTCAGAATTCGAAGTTCGGAATTCCGAGTTTGGAATTCCGAGTTCCGAGTTCAGAATTCCGAGTTCCAAATTCCAAGTTTGAAATTCCGAGTTTGGAATTCCGAGTTTGGAATTCCGAGTTTGGAATTCCAAGTTCCAAATTCCAAATTCTGAGTTCGGAATTCCAAGTTCAGAATTCCAAATTCTGAGTTCAGAATTCCGAGTTCCAAATTCCGAGTTCCGAGTTCCGAATTCCGAGTTGCGAGTTCAGAATTCTGAGTTCAGAATTCCAAGTTCAGAATTCCGAGTTCAGAATTCCAAGTTCAGATTTCCAAATTCCGAGTTCAGAATTCCGAGTTCCAAATTCTGAGTTTGGAATTCAGAGTTCGGAATTCCGGGCTTGGAATTCCGAGTTCCAAATTCTGAGTTTGGAATTCCGAGTTTGGAATTCCGAGTTTGGAATTCCAAGTTCAAAATTCCAAATTCCAAATTCTGAGTTCGGAATTCCGAGTTCGGAATTCCGAGTTCCGAGTTCAGAATTCCAAGTTCCGAATTCTGTGTTCCAAATTCCGAGTTCCGAATTCTGAGTTCCGAATTCCGAGTTTGGAATTCCGAGTTCAACATTCCGAATTCCAAATTCAGAGTTCGGAATTCCAAGTTTGGAATTCCGAGTTCCGAGTTCAGAATTCCAAGTTCCAAATTCCGAGTTCCGAGTTCCAAATTCCGAGTTGTGAGTTCAGAATTCCGAGTTCAGAAATCTGAATTCCAAATTCCGAGTTCAGAATTCCAAGTTCAGAATTCCGAGTTCAGAATTCCAAGTTCAGATTTCCAAATTCCGAGTTCAGAATTCCGAGTTCCGAATTCTGAGTTCCGAGTTTAGAGTTCCGAGTTCCAAATTCTGAGTTTGGAATTCAGAGTTCGGAATTCCGGGCTTGGAATTCCGAGTTCCAAATTCTGAGTTTGGAATTCCGAGTTTGGAATTCCGAGCTTGGAATTCCAAGTTCAAAATTCAAAATTCAAAATTCAGAGTTTGGAATTCAGAGTTTGGAATTCCGAGTTTGGAATTCCAAGTTCCAAATTCCAAATTCCAAATTCTGAGTTCGGAATTCCGAGTTCGGAATTCCGAGTTCCGAGTTCAGAATTCCAAGTTCCGAATTCCGTGTTCCAAATTCCGAGTTCCGATTTCTGAGTTCCGAATTCCGAGTTCGGAATTCCGAGTTCAACATTCCGAATTCCAAATTCAGAGTTCGGAATTCCAAGTTTGGAATTCCGAGTTCCGAGTTCAGAATTCCAAGTTCAGAATTCCGAGTTTGTAATTCCAACTTCCAAATTCCGAGTTCAGAATTCCAAATTCCAAGTTTGAAATTCCGAGTTTGGAATTCCGAGTTTGGAATTCCGAGTTTGGAATTCCAAGTTCCAAATTCCAAATTCTGAGTTCGGAATTCCAAGTTCAGAATTCCAAATTCTGAGTTCAGAATTCCGAGTTCCAAATTCCGAGTTCCGAGTTCCGAATTCCGAGTTGCGAGTTCAGAATTCCGAGTTCAGAAATCTGAATTCCAAATTCCGAGTTCAGAATTCCAAGTTCAGAATTCCGAGTTCAGAATTCCAAGTTCAGATTTCCAAATTCCGAGTTCAGAATTCCGAGTTCCGAATTCTGAGTTCCGGGCTTGGAATTCAGAGTTCCAAATTCTGAGTTTGGAATTCCGAGTTTGGAATTCCGAGCTTGGAATTCCAAGTTCAAAATTCAAAATTCAAAATTCAGAGTTTGGAATTCAGAGTTTGGAATTCCGAGTTTGGAATTCCAAGTTCAAAATTCCAAATTCCAAATTCTGAGTTCGGAATTCCGAGTTTGGAATTCCGAGTTCCGAGTTCAGAATTCCAAGTTCCGAATTCTGTGTTCCAAATTCCGAGTTCCGAATTCTGAGTTCCGAATTCCGAGTTTGGAATTCCGAGTTCAACATTCCGAATTCCAAATTCAGAGTTCGGAATTCCAAGTTTGGAATTCCGAGTTCCGAGTTCAGAATTCAAAGTTCCAAATTCCGAGTTCCGAGTTCCGAATTCCGAGTTGTGAGTTCAGAATTCTGAGTTCCAAATTCCAAGTTTAAAATTCCGAGTTTGGAATTCCGATTTTGGAATTCCAAGTTCCAAATTCCAAATTCCAAATTCTGAGTTCGGAATTCCAAGTTCAGAATTCCAAATTCTGAGTTCAGAATTCCGAGTTCCAAATTCCGAGTTCCGAGTTCCGAATTCCGAGTTACGAGTTCAGAATTCCGAGTTCAGAAATCTGAATTCCAAATTCCGAGTTCAGAATTCCAAGTTCAGAATTCCAAGTTCAGAATTCCAAGTTCAGATTTCCAAATTCCAAGTTCAGAATTCCAAGTTCAGATTTCCAAATTCCGAGTTCAGAATTCCGAGTTCCGAATTCTGAGTTCCGAGTTTAGAATTCCGAGTTCCAAATTCTGAGTTCGGAATTCCGAGCTTGGAATTCCAAGTTCAAAATTCAAAATTCAAAATTCAGAGTTTGGAATTCAGAGTTTGGAATACCGAGTATGGAATTCCAAGTTCCAAATTCCAAATTCCATAGAAACATAGAAACATAGAAGACTGACGGCAGAAAAAGACCTCTTGGTCCATCTAGTCTGCCCTTTTACTATTTCCTGTATTTTATCTTAGGATGGATATATGTTTATCCCAGGCATGTTTAAATTCAGTTACTGTGGATTTCCCAACCACGTCTGCTGGAAGTTTGTTCCAAGGATCTACTACTCTTTCAGTAAAATAATATTTTCTCATGTTGCCTTTGATCTTTCCCCCAACTAACTTCAGATTGTGTCCCCTTGTTCTTGTGTTCACTTTCCTGTTAAAAACACTTCCCTCCTGAACCCTATTTAACCCTTTAACATATTTAAATGTTTCGATCATGTCCCCCCCTTTTCCTTCTGTCTTCCAGACTATACAGATTGAGTTCATTCAGTCTTTCCTGATACGTTTTATACTTAAGACCTTCCACCATTCTTGTAGCCCGTCTTTGGACCCGTTCAATTTTGTCAATATCTTTTTGTAGGTGAGGTCTCCAGAACTGAACACAGTACTCCAAATGTGGTCTTACCAGCGCTCTATATAAGGGGATCACAATCTCCCTCTTCCTGCTTGTTATACCCCTAGCTATGCAGCCAAGCATCCTACTTGCCTTTCCTACCGCCCGACCACACTGTTCACCCATTTTGAGACTGTCAGAAATCACTACCCCTAAATCCTTCTCTTCTGAAGTTTTTGCTAACACAGAACTGCCAATGAAATACTCAGATTTAGGATTCCTTTTCCCCAAGTGCATTATTTTACATTTGGAAACATTAAACTGCAGTTTCCATTGCTTTGACCATTTATCTAGTAACGCTAAATCATTTACCATATTACAGACCCCTCCAGGAATATCAACCCTATTGCACACTTTAGAGTCATCGGCAAATAGGCAAACCTTCCCTACCAAACCTTCCCCTATGTCACTCACAAACATATTAAAAAGAATAGGACCCAGAACAGACCCTTGTGGCACACCGCTTGTAACCTGACTCTGCTCAGAATACTCGCCATTAACAATAACTCTCTGATGTCTATGCTTCAGCCAGCTTGAAATCCACTGAACTATCCAGGGATTAAGCCCAATCTTCACTAATTTATCTATCAGCTCTTTATGTGGAACCGTATCAAAGGCTTTGCTGAAGTCCAGATAGGCAATATCCACGGCACCACCTTGATCCAACACCTTTGTGACATAGTCAAAGAACTCAATGAGATTAGTCTGACACGATTTGCCTTCAGTAAAGCCATGCTGATTTGGGTCCAATAAGTTATTGTTTTTTAGATGCTGATTTATCCTCTTTTTGAGTAGAGTCTCCATCATTTTAACTACAACTGATGTCAAGCTAACTGGCCTGTAGTTACCAGCTTCATCTCTACTGCCCTTCTTGTGGATAGGCACAACACTGGCCATTCTCCAATCCTCAGGAACATCTCCTGTTAACAGGGATTTGTTAAACAAATCAGTCAGGGGGGTAGCAATGACAGATCTGAGTTCTTTAAGAACTCTGGGGTGGATGCCATCTGGACCCATTGCCTTATTTATCTTTAATCTTTCAAGTTCTTCTAAGACATCGGCTTCTAAGATCACTGGAGCTGAATCCGTACAGCTGGAAGCAATGCTATATCCCTCTATAGTATTATTATTATTTTGTATTATTTTGTATTTTCCAAATTCTGAGTTCGGAATTCCGGGTTCGGAATTCCGAGTTCCAAGTTCCGAATTCCAAGTTTAGAATTCCGAATTCTGAGTTCCGAATTCCGAGTTCTGAATTCCGAGTTCAACATTCCAAATTCCAATTTCTGAGTTCGGAATTCCAAGTTTGGAATTCCGAGTTCCGAGTTCAGAATTCCAAGTTCAGAATTCCGAGTTCAGAATTCCGAGTTCAGAATTCCAAATTCCGAGTTCAGAATTTCGAGTTCCAAATTCCGAGTTCCGAGTTCCGAATTACGAGTTCCGAATTCCGAGTTCCGAGTTCAGAAGCCAGCCAGTCCCAGCCAGCCAGTCCCAGCCTGGCCCGGCCAGCCCAGCCCAGCCAGCCCAGACCGCCCAGACCGGCCCAGCCAGTCCGGCCAAGCCAGCCCAGCCCAGCCAGGCCCAGCCAGCCCAGCCCAGCCCAGCCAGGCTCAGACAGCCCAGCCTAGCCAGGCCCGGCCCAGCCAGGCCCAGCCAGCCAGCCCCAGCCAGCCCCAGCCCAGCCAGGCCCAGCCTGCCAGGCACAGCCATCCAGCCAGCCAGCCAGCCATTGTGACAGCCAGCCAGCCATTGTGACAGCCAGCCAGCCATTGTGACAGCCAGCCAGCCAGCCAGCCAGCCCAGCCAGCAAGCCCGACCCAGCCAGCCCGGCCCAGCCAGCCAGGCCCAGCCAACCAGCCAGCCAGCCATTGTGACAGCCAGCCAGCCATTGTGACAGCCAGCCAGCCATTGTTCCAGCCAGCCAGCCAGCCAGCCCAGCCAGCCAGCCAGCCCAGCCCAGCCCAGCCAGCCAGGCCCAGCCAGCCTGGCCCAACCAGCCTAGCCCAGCCAGTCCGGCCCAGCCAGGCCAATCCCAGCCAGGCCCAGCCAGCCAGGCCCAGCCAGGCTCAGCCCAGCCAGGCCCAGCCCAGCCAGGTCCAGCCAGGTCCAGCCAGCCCACCCCCGCCAGCCCGGACCAGACCAGCTGGGCCCAGCCAGCCCGGACCAGCCAGCCAGGCCCAGCCCAGCCAGCCAGCCAGCCAGCCCAGCCAGGCCCAGCCCAAATTCCGAGTTCCGAATTCCGAGTTCCAAATTCCGAGTTTCAAATTCCAAGTTTGGATTACCAAGTTCAGAATTCCAAGTTTGGAATTCTGAGTTTGGAATTCCAAATTCCAAATTCCGAGTTCCGAATTCCGAGTTCCGAATTCCAAATTCCAAGTTTGGATTTCCAAGTTCAGAATTCCAAATTCTGAGTTCCGAGTTCAGAATTCCGAGTTTGGAATTCCAAGTTCGGAATTCTGAGTTTGTAATTCCAACTTCCAAATTCCGAGTTCAGAATTCCAAATTCCGAGTTCAGAATTCGAAGTTCGGAATTCCGAGTTTGGAATTCCGAGTTCCGAGTTCAGAATTCCGAGTTCCAAATTCCAAGTTTGAAATTCCGAGTTTGGAATTCCGAGTTTGGAATTCCGAGTTTGGAATTCCGAGTTTGGAATTCCAAGTTCCAAATTCCAAATTCTGAGTTCGGAATTCCAAGTTCAGAATTCCAAATTCTGAGTTCAGAATTCCGAGTTCCAAATTCCGAGTTCCGAGTTCCGAATTCCGAGTTGCGAGTTCAGAATTCCGAGTTCAGAAATCTGAATTCCAAATTCCGAGTTCAGAATTCCAAGTTCAGAATTCCGAGTTCAGAATTCCAAGTTCAGATTTCCAAATTCCGAGTTCAGAATTCCGAGTTCCGAATTCTGAGTTCCGAGTTTAGAATTCCGAGTTCCAAATTCTGAGTTTGGAATTCAGAGTTCGGAATTCCGGGCTTGGAATTCCGAGTTCCAAATTCTGAGTTTGGAATTCCGAGTTTGGAATTCCGAGCTTGGAATTCCAAGTTCCAAATTCAAAATTCAAAATTCATAGTTTGGAATTCAGAGTTTGGAATTCCGAGTTTGGAATTCCAAGTTCCAAATTCCAAATTCCAAATTCTGAGTTCGGAATTCCGAGTTCGGAATTCCGAGTTCCGAGTTCAGAATTCCAAGTTCCGAATTCCGTGTTCCAAATTCCGAGTTCCGATTTCTGAGTTCCGAATTCCGAGTTCGGAATTCCGAGTTCAACATTCCGAATTCCAAATTCAGAGTTCGGAATTCCAAGTTTGGAATTCCGAGTTCCGAGTTCAGAATTCCAAGTTCAGAATTCCGAGTTTGTAATTCCAACTTCCAAATTCCGAGTTCAGAATTCCAAATTCCGAGTTCAGAATTCGAAGTTCGGAATTCCGAGTTTCGAATTCCGAGTTCCGAGTTCAGAATTCCGAGTTCCAAATTCCAAGTTTGAAATTCTGAGTTTGGAATTCCGAGTTTGGAATTCCGAGTTCCAAATTCCGACTTCCGAGTTCCAAATTCCGAGTTACGAGTTCAGAATTCCGAGTTCAGAAATCTGAATTCCAAATTCCGAATTCAGAATTCCAAGTTCAGAATTCCGAGTTCAGAATTCCAAGTTCAGATTTCCAAATTCCGAGTTCAGAATTCTGAGTTCTGAATTCTGAGTTCCGAGTTTAGAATTCCGAGTCCCAAATTCTGAGTTTGGAATTCAGAGTTCGGAATTCCAAGTTCCAAATTCCAAATTCCAAATTCTGAGTTCGGAATTCCGAGTTCCAAATTCCGAGTTCCGAGTTCCGAATTCCAAGTTACGAGTTCAGAATTCCGAGTTCAGAAATCTGAATTCCAAATTCCGAGTTCAGAATTCCAAGTTCAGAATTCCAAGTTCAGAATTCCGAGTTCAGAATTCCAAGTTCAGATTTCCAAATTCCGAGTTCAGAATTCCGAGTTCCGAATTCTGAGTTCCGAGTTTAGAATTCCGAGTTCCAAATTCTGAGTTTGGAATTCAGAGTTCGGAATTCCGAGCTTGGAATTCCAAGTTCAAAATTCAAAATTCAAAATTCAGAGTTTGGAATTCCGAGTTTGGAATTCCGAGTTTGGAATTCCAAGTTCCAAATTCCAAATTCCAAATTCTGAGTTCGGAATTCCGAGTTCGGAATTCCGAGTTCCAAGTTCAGAATTCCAAGTTCCGAATTCCGTGTTCCAAATTCCGAGTTCCGAATTCTGAGTTCCGAATTCCGAGTTCCGAATTCCGAGTTCAACATTCCGAATTCCAATTTCTGAGTTCGGAATTCCAAGTTTGGAATTCCGAGTTCCGAGTTCAGAATTCCAAGTTCAGAATTCCGAGTTCAGAATTCCGAGTTCAGAATTCCGAATTCCGAGTTCAGAATTTCGAGTTCCAAATTCCGAGTTCCGAGTTCCGAATTACGAGTTCCGAATTACGAGTTCCGAGTTCAGAAGCCAGCCAGTCCCAGCCAGCCAGTGCCAGCCTGGCCCGGCCAGCCCAGACCAACCAGCCCAGACCACCCAGACCGGCCCAGCCAGTCCGGCCCAGCCAGCCCAGCCCAGCCGGCCCAGACCGCCCAGACCGGCCCAGCCAGTCTGGCCCAGCCAGCCCAGCCCAGCCAGGCCCAGACAGCCCAGACCAGCCCAGCCAGGCCCAGACAGCCCCGCCCAGCCAGGCCCGGCCTAGCCAGGCCCGGCCAGCCAGGCCCAGCCAGCCCCAGCCCAGCCAGGCCCAGCCCAGCCAGGCCCAGCCTGCCAGGCCCAGCCAGCCAGCCAGCCAGCCAGCCAGCCATTGTGACAGCCAGCCAGCCATTGTGACAGCCAGCCAGCCATTGTGACAGCCAGCCAGCCATTGTGACAGCCAGCCAGCCATTGTGACAGCCAGCCAGCCAGCCAGCCAGCCCAGCCAGCCAGCCAGCCCAGCCCAGCCCAGCCATCCAGGCCCAGCCAGCCTGGCCCAACCAGCCTAGCCCAGCCAGTCCGGCCCAGCCATGCCAATCCCAGCCAGGCCCAGCCAGCCAGGCCCAGCCAGGCTCAGCCCAGCCAGGCCCAGCCCAGCCAGGTCCAGCCAGGTCCAGCCAGCCCACCCCAGCCAGCCCGGCCCAGACCAGCTGGGCCCAGCCAGCCCGGACCAGCCAGCCAGGCCCAGCCCAGCCAGCCAGCCAGCCAGCCCAGCCAGGCCCAGCCCAAATTCCGAGTTCCGAATTCCGAGTTCCAAATTCCGAGTTTCAAATTCCAAGTTTGGATTTCCAAGTTCAGAATTCCAAGTTCGGAATTCTGAGTTTAGAATTCCAAATTCCAAATTCCGAGTTCCGAATTCCGAGTTCCGAATTCCAAATTCCAAGTTTGGATTTCCAAGTTCAGAATTCCAAATTCTGAGTTCCGAGTTCAGAATTCCGAGTTTGGAATTCCGAGTTTGGAATTCCGAGTTCAACATTCCGAATTCCAAATTCAGAGTTCGGAATTCCAAGTTTGGAATTCCGAGTTCCGAGTTCAGAATTCAAAGTTCCAAATTTCGAGTTCCGAGTTCCGAATTCCGAGTTGTGAGTTCAGAATTCCGAGTTCAGAAATCTGAATTCCAAATTCCGAGTTCAGAATTCCAAGTTCAGAATTCCGAGTTCAGAATTCCAAGTTCAGATTTCCAAATTCCGAGTTCAGAATTCCGAGTTCCGAATTCTGAGTTCCGAGTTTAGAATTCCGAGTTCCAAATTCTGAGTTTGGAATTCAGAGTTCGGAATTCCGGGCTTGGAATTCCGAGTTCCAAATTCTGAGTTTGGAATTCCGAGTTTGGAATTCCGAGCTTGGAATTCCAAGTTCAAAATTCAAAATTCAAAATTCAGAGTTTGGAATTCAGAGTTTGGAATTCCGAGTTTGGAATTCCAAGTTCCAAATTCCAAATTCCAAATTCTGAGTTCGGAATTCCGAGTTCGGAATTCCGAGTTCCGAGTTCAGAATTCCAAGTTCCGAATTCCGTGTTCCAAATTCCGAGTTCCGATTTCTGAGTTCCGAATTCCGAGTTCGGAATTCCGAGTTCAACATTCCGAATTCCAAATTCAGAGTTCGGAATTCCAAGTTTGGAATTCCGAGTTCCGAGTTCAGAATTCCAAGTTCAGAATTCCGAGTTTGTAATTCCAACTTCCAAATTCCGAGTTCAGAATTCCAAATTCCGAGTTCAGAATTCGAAGTTCGGAATTCCGAGTTTCGAATTCCGAGTTCCGAGTTCAGAATTCCGAGTTCCAAATTCCAAGTTTGAAATTCTGAGTTTGGAATTCCGAGTTTGGAATTCCGAGTTCCAAATTCCGACTTCCGAGTTCCAAATTCCGAGTTACGAGTTCAGAATTCCGAGTTCAGAAATCTGAATTCCAAATTCCAAGTTCAGAATTCCAAGTTCAGAATTCCGAGTTCAGAATTCCAAGTTCAGATTTCCAAATTCCGAGTTCAGAATTCTGAGTTCTGAATTCTGAGTTCCGAGTTTAGAATTCCGAGTCCCAAATTCTGAGTTTGGAATTCAGAGTTCGGAATTCCAAGTTCCAAATTCCAAATTCCAAATTCTGAGTTCGGAATTCCGAGTTCCAAATTCCGAGTTCCGAGTTCCGAATTCCAAGTTACGATTTCAGAATTCCGAGTTCAGAAATCTGAATTCCAAATTCCGAGTTCAGAATTCCAAGTTCAGAATTCCAAGTTCAGAATTCCGAGTTCAGAATTCCAAGTTCAGATTTCCAAATTCCGAGTTCAGAATTCCGAGTTCCGAATTCTGAGTTCCGAGTTTAGAATTCCGAGTTCCAAATTCTGAGTTTGGAATTCAGAGTTCGGAATTCCGAGCTTGGAATTCCAAGTTCAAAATTCAAAATTCAAAATTCAGAGTTTGGAATTCCGAGTTTGGAATTCCGAGTTTGGAATTCCAAGTTCCAAATTCCAAATTCCAAATTCTGAGTTCGGAATTCCGAGTTCGGAATTCCGAGTTCCGAGTTCAGAATTCCAAGTTCCGAATTCCGTGTTCCAAATTCCGAGTTCCGAATTCTGAGTTCCGAATTCCGAATTCTGAATTCCGAGTTCCGAGTTCAGAATTCCAAGTTCAGAATTCCGAGTTCAGAATTCCGAGTTCAGAATTCCAAATTCCGAGTTCAGAATTCCGAGTTCCAAATTCCGAGTTCCGAGTTCCGAATTACAAGTTCCGAATTACGAGTTCCGAGTTCAGAAGCCAGCCAGTCCCAGCCAGCCAGTGCCAGCCTGGCCCGGCCAGCCCAGACCAACCAGCCCAGACCACCCAGACCGGCCCAGCCAGTCCGGCCCAGCCAGCCCAGCCCAGCCGGCCCAGACCGCCCAGACCGGCCCAGCCAGTCTGGCCCAGCCAGCCCAGCCCAGCCAGGCCCAGACAGCCCAGACCAGACCAGCCAGGCCCAGACAGCCCCGCCCAGCCAGGCCCGGCCTAGCCAGGCCCGGCCGGCCAGGCCCAGCCAGCCCCAGCCCAGCCAGGCCCAGCCTGCCAGGCCCAGCCAGCCAGCCAGCCAGCCAGCCAGCCAGCCAGCCATTGTGACAGCCAGCCAGCCATTGTGACAGCCAGCCAGCCATTGTGACAGCCAGCCAGCCATTGTGACAGCCAGCCAGCCATTGTGACAGCCAGCCAGCCAGCCAGCCAGCCAGCCCAGCCAGCCAGCCAGGCCCAGCCCAGCCAGGGCCAGCCAGCCCAGCCCAGCACAGCCCGGCCCATCCAGGCCACGCCAGCCAGGCCAAGCCAGCCAGGCCCAGCCCAGCTAGCCATCCAGCCATCCAGCCAGCCAGCCCAGCCAGGCCCATCCCAGCCAGGCCCATCCAGGCCCAGCCAGCCCAGCCCAGCCCAGCCCAGCCCAGCCAGCCAGCCAGCCAGCCAGCCAGCCCAGGCAGCCAGGCCCAGCCAGCCAGCCAGCCAGCCAGCCATTGTGACAGCCAGGGCTGGCTGGGCTGGGCTGGGCCTGGCTGGGCTGGGCTGGCTGGGCCTGGCTGGCTGGGCCTGGCTGGGCTGGGCCTGGCTGGGCCTGGCTGGCCAGGCCTGGCTGGGCCGGGGCCGGCTGGGCTGGGTTGGCTGGCTGGCTGGCTGGAACAATGGCTGGCTGGCTGGCTGTCACAATGGCTGGATGGCTGTCACAATGGCTGGCTGGCTGGTTGGCTGGGCCTGGCTAGCTGGGCCGGGCTGGCTGGGCCGGGCTTGCTGGCTGGGCTGGCTGGCTGGCTGGCTGGAACAATGGCTGGCTGGCTGTCACAATGGCTGGCTGGCTTTCACAATGGCTGGCTGGTTGGTTGGCTGGTTGGCTGGGCCTGGCTGGCTGGCTGGCCCTGGCTGGGCTGGCCCTGGCTGGGCCCAGCTGGCTGGGCCTGGCTGGCTGGGCTGGCTGGCTTGCTGGAACAATGGCTGGCTGGCTGTCACAATGGCTGGCTGGCTGGCTGGGCCCGGCTGGATGGGCCTGGCTGGCAAGGCCTGGATGGGCCGGGCTGTGCTGGGCCGGGCTGGCTGGCCCTGGCTGGGCTGGCCCTGGCTGGGCTGGGCCCGGCTAGCTGGGCCCGGCTGGCTGGGCTGGCTGGCTGGCTTGAACAAGGGCTGGCTGGCTGTCACAATAGCTGGCTGTAAGTCACAATGGCTGGCTGGCTGGCTGGCTGGCTGGGCCCGGCTGGCTGGGCCTGGTGGGGCCGGGCCTGGCTGGGCCTGGCTGGCCCGGGCTGGCTGGGCTGGGCCTGGCTGGGCTGGGCTGGCTGGGCCTGGCTGGCTCGGAACTCGGAATTTGGAACTCGAAATTCTGAACTCGGAATTTGGAATTCTGAACTCGGAATTCTGAACTCGGAATTCTGAACTCGGAATTCCAAACTTGGAATTCCGAACTCAGAATTTGGAATTCGGAATGTTGAACTCGGAATTCCGAACTTGGAATTCTGAACTTGGAAATCCAAACTTGGAATTTGGAATTTGGAACTCGGAATTTGGGATGGGCCCGGCTGGGCCAGGGTGGCTGGGCCTGGCTGGCTGGTCTGGGCTGGCTGGCTGGCTGGGCTGGCTGGCTGGCTGGCTGGAACAATGGCTGGCTTGCTGTCACAATGGCTGGCTGTCACAAGGGCTGGCTGGCTGTCTCAATGGCTGGCTGGCTGTCACAATGGCTGGCTGGCTATCACAATGGCTTGCTGGCTGGTTGGCTGGTTGGCTGGGCCTGGCTGGCTGGCTGGCCCTGGCTGGGCTGGGCCTGGCTGGGCCCGGCTGGCTGGGCCTGGCTGGGCTGGCTGGCTGGCTGGAACAATGGCTGGCTGGCTGTCACAATGGCTGGCTGTCACAAGGGCTGGCTGGCTGTCACAATGGCTGGCTGGCTGTCACAATGGCTGGCTGGCTATCACAATGGCTGGCTGGCTGGTTGGCTGGTTGGCTGGCCCTGGCTGGGCTGGGCTGGGCCTGGCTGGGCCCGGCTGGCTGGGCCTGGCTGGGCTGGCTGGCTGGCTGGAACAATGGCTGGCTGGCTGTCACAATGGCTGGATGGCTGGCTGGGCCCGGCTGGCTGGGCCTGGCTGGCGGGGCCTGGATGGGCCGGGCTGTGCTGGGCCGGGCTGGCTGGCCCTGGATGGGCTGGGCCTGGCTGGGCCCGGCTGGCTGGGCCTGGCTGGCTGGGCTGGCTGGCTGGCTTGAACAAGGGCTGGCTGGCTGTCACAATAGCTGGCTGTAAGTCACAATGGCTGGCTGGCTGGCTGGGCCCGGCTGGCTGGGCCTGGCGGGGCCGGGCCTGGCTGGCCCGGCCTGGCTGGGCTGGGCCTGGCTGGACTGGGCTGGCTGGGCCTGGCTGGGCTGGGCTGGCTGGGCCTGGCTGGGCTGGGCTGGCTGGGCTGGGGCTGGCTGGGCTGGCTGGCGGCTGACTGGAAAAATTGCTGGCTGGCTGTCACAATGGCTGGCTGGCTGTCACAATGGCTGGCTGGCTGGCTGGGCCCGGCTGGCTGGGCCTGGCGGGGCCGGTCCTGGCTGGGCTGGGCTGGCTGGGCCTGGCTGGCCGGTCCTGGCTGGGCTGGGGCTGGCTGGGCTGGCTAGCGGCTGACTGGAAAAATTGCTGGCTGGCTGTCACAATGGCTGGCTGGCTGGCTGGCTGGCTGGCTGGCTGGCTGGCTGGGCCTGGCAGGCTGGGCCCGGCCGGGCTGGGGCTGGCTGGGCCCGGCTGGCCGGGCCTGGCTAGGCCGGGCCTGGCTGGCCGGGCCTGGCTAGGCCGGGCCTGGCTCGGCGGGGCTGTCTGGGCCTGGCTGGGCTGGTCTGGGCTGTCTGGGCCTGACTGGGCTGGGCTGGCTGGGCCGGACTGGCTGGGCCGGTCTGGGCGGTCTGGGCTGGCTGGGCTGGGCTGGCTGGGCCGGACTGGCTGGGCCGGTCTGGGCGGTCTGGGCTGGTTGGTCTGGGCTGGCCGGGCCAGGCTGGCACTGGCTGGCTGGGACTGGCTGGCTTCTGAACTCGGAACTCGTAATTCGGAACTCGTAATTCGGAACTCGGAACTCGGAATTTGGAACTCGAAATTCTGAACTCGGAATTTGGAATTCTGAACTCGGAATTCTGAACTTGGAATTCTGAACTTGGAATTCTGAACTCGGAACTCGGAATTCCAAACTTGGAATTCCGAACTCAGAAATTGGAATTCGGAATGTTGAACTAGGAATTCCGAACTCGGAATTCGGAACTCAGAATTCGGAACTCGGAATTTGGAACACGGAATTCGGAACTTGGAATTCTGAACTCGGAACTCGGAATTCCGAACTCGGAATTCCGAACTCAGAATTTGGAATTTGGAATTTGGAACTTGGAATTCCAAACTCGGAATTCCAAACTCGGAATTCCAAACTCTGAATTTTGAATTTTGAATTTTGAACTTGGAATTCCAAGCTCGGAATTCCGAACTCTGAATTCCAAACTCAGAATTTGGAACTCGGAATTCTAAACTCGGAACTCAGAATTCGGAACTCGGAATTCTGAACTCGGAATTTGGAAATCTGAACTTGGAATTCTGAACTCGGAATTCTGAACTTGGAATTCTGAACTTGGAATTCTGAACTCGGAATTTGGAATTCAGATTTCTGAACTCGGAATTCTGAACTCGTAACTCGGAATTCGGAACTCGGAACTCGGAATTTGGAACTCGGAATTCTGAACTCAGAATTTGGAATTCTGAACTTGGAATTCCGAACTCAGAATTTGGAATTTGGAATTTGGAACTTGGAATTCCGAACTCTGAATTCCAAACTCAGAATTTGGGACTCGGAATTCTAAACTCGGAACTCAGAATTCAGAACTCAGAATTCTGAACTCGGAATTTGGAAATCTGAACTTGGAATTCTGAACTCGGAATTCTGAACTTGGAATTCTGAACTCGGAATTTGGAATTCAGATTTCTGAACTCGGAATTCTGAACTCGTAACTTGGAATTCGGAACTCGGAAGTCGGAATTTGGAACTCGGAATTCTGAACTCAGAATTTGGAATTTGGAATTTGGAACTTGGAATTCCAAACTCGGAATTCCAAACTCAGAATTTCAAACTTGGAATTTGGAACTCGGAATTCTGAACTCGGAACTCGGAATTCCAAACTCGGAATTCCGAACTTCGAATTCTGAACTCGGAATTTGGAATTCTGAACTCGGAATTTGGAAGTTGGAATTACAAACTCGGAATTCTGAACTTGGAATTCTGAACTCGGAACTCGGAATTCTGAACTCGGAATTCCGAACTCAGAATTTGGAATTTGGAATTTGGAACTTGGAATTCCAAACTCGGAATTACAAACTCTGAATTCCAAACTCTGAATTTTGAATTTTGAATTTTGAACTTGGAATTCCAAGCTCGGAATTCCAAACTCGGAATTCCAAACTCAGAATTTGGAACTCGGAATTCCAAGCCCGGAATTCCGAACTCTGAATTCCAAACTCAGAATTTGGAACTTGGAATTCTGAACTCGGAATTCTGAACTTTGAATTCTGAACTTGGAATTCTGAACTCGGAATTTGGAATTCAGATTTCTGAACTCGGAATTCTGAACTCGTAACTCGGAATTCGGAACTCGGAATTCTGAACTCAGAATTTGGAATTCTGAACTTGGAATTCCGAACTCAGAATTTGGAATTTGGAACTTGGAATTCCAAACTCTGAATTCCAAACTCAGAATTTGGGACTCAGAATTCTAAACTCGGAACTCAGAATTCAGAACTCAGAATTCTGAACTCGGAATTTGGAAATCTGAACTTGGAATTCTGAACTCGGAATTCTGAACTTGGAATTCTGAACTCGGAATTTGGAATTCAGATTTCTGAACTCGGAATTCTGAACTCGTAACTCGGAATTTGGAACTCGGAAGTCGGAATTTGGAACTTGGAATTCCAAACTCGGAATTCCAAACTCAGAATTTCAAACTTGGAATTTGGAACTCGGAATTCTGAACTCGGAACTAGGAATTCCAAATTCGGAATTCCGAACTTCGAATTCTGAACTCGGAATTTGGAATTCTGAACTCGGAATTTGGAAGTTGGAATTACAAACTAGGAATTCTGAACTTGGAATTCTGAACTCGGAATTCGGAATTCCAAACTTGGAATTCCGAACTCTGAATTTGGAATTCGGAATGTTGAACTCGGAATTCCGAACTTGGAATTCGGAACTCAGAATTCGGAACTCGGAATTTGGAACACGGAATTCGGAACTTGGAATTCTGAACTCGGAACTCGGAATTCCGAACTCAGAATTTGGAATTTGGAATTTGGAACTTGGAATTCCAAACTCGGAATTCCAAACTCGGAATTCCAAACTTTGAATTTTGAATTTTGAATTTTGAACTTGGAATTCCAAGCTCGGAATTCCAAACACGGAATTCCAAACTCAGAATTTGGAACTCGGAATTCTAAACTCGGAACTCAGAATTCGGAACTCGGAATTCTGAACTCGGAATTTGGAAATCTGAACTTGGAATTCTGAACTCGGAATTCTGAACTTGGAATTCTGAACTCGGAATTTGGAATTCTGAACTCGGAATTCTGAACTCGGAATTCTGAACTTGGAATTCTGAACTCGGAACTCGGAATTCCAAACTTGGAATTCCGAACTCAGAAATTGGAATTCGGAATGTTGAACTCGGAATTCAGAACTCGGAATTCGGAACTCAGAATTCGGAATTCTGAACTTGGAATTCGGAACTCGGAACTCGGTAATTCCGAACCCGGAATTCCGAACTCAGAATTTGGAATTTGGAATTTGGAACTTGGAATTCCAAACTCGGAATTCCAAACTCTGAATTCCAAACTCTGAATTTTGAATTTTGAATTTTGAACTTGGAATTCCAAGCTCGGAATTCCGAACTCGGAATTCCAAACTCAGAATTTGGAACTCGGAATTCTAAACTCGGAACTCAGAATTCGGAACTCGGAATTCTGAACTCGGAATTTGGAAATCTGAACTTGGAATTCTGAACTTGGAATTTGGAAATCTGAACTTGGAATTCTGAACTCGGAATTCTGAACTTGGAATTCTGAACTCAGAATTTGGAATTCAGATTTCTGAACTCGGAATTCTGAACTCGTAACTCGGAATTCGGAACTCGGAACTCAGAATTTGGAATTCTGAACTTGGAATTCCGAACTCAGAATTTGGAATTTGGAATTTGGAACTTGGAATTCCAAACTCGGAATTCCAAACTCGGAATTTTAAACTTGGAATTTGGAACTCGGAATTCTGAACTCGGAACTCGGAATTCCAAACTCGGAATTCAACAAGTTTGGAATTCCGAGTTCCGAGTTCAGAATTCCAAGTTCAGAATTCCAAGTTCAGAATTCCGAGTTCAGAATTCCAAATTCCGAGTACAGAATTTCGAGTTCCAAATTCCGAGTTCCGAGTTCCGAGTTCCGAATTACGAGTTCCGAGTTCAGAAGCCAGCCAGGCCCAGCCAGCCAGGCCCAGCCAGCCAGGCCAAGCCAGCAAGGCCCAGCCCAGCCAGCCAGCCAGCCAGCCAGCCAGCCAGCCCAGCCAGGCCCATCCCAGCCAGGCCCAGCCAGCCCACCCCAGCCCAGCCCAGCCCAGCCCAGCCAGCCAGCCAGCCCAGCCAGCCAGGCCCAGCCAGCCAGCCAGCCAGCCAGCCCTTGTGACAGCCAGCCATTGTGACAGCCAGCCAGCCATTGTTCCAGCCAGCCAGCCAGCCAGCCCAGCCAGCCAGCCAGCCCAGCCAGCCAGCCAGCCCAGCCCAGCCAGCCAGGCCCAGCCACCCTGGCCCAGCCAGGCCCATCCCAAATTCCGAGTTCCGAATTCCAAGTTCCGAATTCCGAATTCCGAGTTCCAAATTTCGAGTTCCGAGTTCCGAATTCCGAGTTACGTGTTCAGAATTCCGAGTTCAGAAATCTGAATTCCAAATTCCGAATTCAGAATTCCAAGTTCAGAATTCCGAGTTCAGAATTCCAAGTTCAGATTTCCAAATTCCGAGTTCAGAATTCCGAGTTCCGAATTCTGAGTTCCGAGTTTAGAATTCCGAGTTCCAAATTCTGAGTTTGGAATTCAGAGTTCGGAATTCCAAGTTCCAAATTCCAAATTCCAAATTCTGAGTTCGCAATTCCAAGTTCAGAATTCCAAATTCTGAGTTCAGAATTCCGAGTTCCAAATTCCGAGTTCCGAGTTCCGAATTCCGAGTTACGAGTTCAGAATTCCGAGTTCAGAAATCTGAATTCCAAATTCCGAGTTCAGAATTCCAAGTTCAGAATTCCAAGTTCAGAATTCCGAGTTCAGAATTCCAAGTTCAGATTTCCAAATTCCGAGTTCAGAATTCCGAGTTCCGAATTCTGAGTTCCGAGTTTAGAATTCCGAGTTCCAAATTCTGAGTTTGGAATTCAGAGTTCGGAATTCCGAGCTTGGAATTCCAAGTTCAAAATTCAAAATTCAAAATTCAGAGTTTGGAATTCAGAGTTTGGAATTCCGAGTTCAAAATTCCAAATTCCAAATTCTGAGTTCGGAATTCCGAGTTTGGAATTCCGAGTTACGAGTTCAGAATTCCAAGTTCCGAATTCCGTGTTCCAAATTCCGAGTTCAGAATTCCGAGTTCAGAATTCCAAATTCCGAGTTCAGAATTTCGAGTTCCAAATTCCGAGTTCCGAGTTCCGAATTACGAGTTCCGAATTACGAGTTCCGAGTTCAGAAGCCAGCCAGTCCCAGCCAGCCAGTGCCAGCCTGGCCCGGCCAGCCCAGCCCAACCAGCCCAGACCGCCCAGACCGGCCCAGCCAGTCCGGCCCAGCCAGCCCAGCCCAGCCAGCCCAGACCGCCCAGACCGGCCCAGCCAGTCCGGCCCAGCCAGCCCAGCCCAGCCAGGCCCAGACAGCCCAGACCAGCCCAGCCAGGCCCAGACAGCCCCGCCCAGCCAGGCCCGGCCTAGCCAGGCCCGGCCAGCCAGGCCCAGCCAGCCCCATCCCAGCCAGGCCCAGCCTGCCAGGCCCAGCCAGCCAGCCAGCCAGCCAGCCAGCCAGCCAGCCATTGTGACAGCCAGCCAGCCATTGTGACAGCCAGCCAGCAATTTTTCCAGTCAGCCGCCAGCCAGCCCAGCCAGCCAGCCATTGTGATAGCCAGACAGCCATTGTGACAGCCAGCCAGCTATTTTCCCAGCCAGCCCCCAGCCAGCCCAACCAGCCAGGCCCAGCCAGCCAGCCATTGTGACAGCCAGCCAGCCATTGTGACAGCCAGCCAGCAATTTTTCCAGCTAGCCGCCAGCCAGCCCAGCCAGCCAGCCATTGTGACAGCCAGCCAGCCATTGTGACAGCCAGCCAGCTATTTTCCCTGCCAGCCAGGCCAAGCCAGCCAGGCCCAGCCCAGCCGGCCAGCCAGCCAGCCAGCCAGCCCAGCCAGGCCCAGCCCAGCCAGGCCCAGCCAGGCCCAGCCAGCCCAGCCCAGCCCAGCCCAGCCCAGCCCAGCCAGCCAGACCAGACCGGCCAGACCGGCCCAGCCAGTCTGGCCCAGCCAGCCCAGCCCAGCCAGGCCTGGCCAGCCTGGCCCAGCCAGCCCCAGCCCAGCCAGGCCCAGACAGCCCAGCCCAGGCCAGCCAGGCCCAGCCAGGCCAGCCCAGCCAGCCCCAGCCCAGCCAGGACCGGCCAGCCAGTCCCAGCCAGCCCAACCCAGCCAGGCCCAGCCCAGCCAGGCCCGCCCAGCCAGGCCAGGCCAGCCAGGCCCAGCCAGGACCGGCCCCGCCAGGCCCAGCCAGCCGGGCCCAGCCAGCCAGCCAGCCATTGTGACTTACAGCCAGCTATTGTGACAGCCAGCCAGCCCTTGTTCAAGCCAGCCAGCCAGCCCAGCCAGCCAGGCCCAGCCAGCCGGGCCCAGCCAGGCCCAGCCCATCCAGGGCCAGCCAGCCCGGCCCAGCACAGCCCGGCCCATCCAGGCCCTGCCAGCCAGGCCCAGCCAGCCGGGCCCAGCCAGCCATCCAGCCATTGTGACAGCCAGCCATCCATTGTTCCAGCCAGCCAGCCAGCCCAGCCAGCCAGGCCCAGCCAGCCGGGCCCAGCCAGGGCCAGCCCAGCAGGGCCAGCCAGCCAGCCAGGCCCAGCCAACCAGCCAACCAGCCAGCCAGCCATTGTGATAGCCAGCCAGCCATTGTGACAGCCAGCCAGCCATTGTGACAGCCAGCCAGCCAGCCAGCCTAGCCAGCAAGCCCGGCCCAGCCAGCCCGGCCCAGCCAGCCAGGCCCAGCCAACCAGCCAGCCAGCCATTGTGACAGCCAGCCAGCCATTGTGACAGCCAGCCAGCCATTGTGACAGCCAGCCAGCCAGCCAGCCAGCCAGCCCAGCCAGCAAGCCCGGCCCAGCCAGCCCGGCCCTGCCAGCCAGCCAGCCAGCCAGCCAGCCAGCCAGCCATTGTGACTTACAGCCAGCCATTGTGACAGCCAGCCAGCCCATGTTCAACCCAGCCAGCCAGCCCAGCCAGCAAGCACAGCCCAGCCAGCCCGGCCCAGCCAGCCAGGCCCAGCCAGCCAGGCCCAGCCTGGCCCAGCCAGCGCAGCCCAGCCAGGCCCAGCCCAGCCAGGCCCGGCCAGTTCCGAGTTCAGAATTCCAAGTTCCGAATTCCGTGTTCCAAATTCCGAGTTCCGAATTCTGAGTTCCGAATTCCGAGTTCGGAATTCCGAGTTCAACATTCCAAATTCCAAATTCTGAGTTCGGAATTCCAAGTTTGGAATTCCGAGTTCCGAGTTCAGAATTCCAAGTTCAGAATTCCAAGTTCAGAATTCCGAGTTCAGAATTCCGAGTTCAGAATTCCAAATTCCGAGTTCCGAGTTCCGAATTACGAGTTCCAAATTACGAGTTCCGAGTTCAGAAGCCAGCCAGTCCCAGCCAGCCAGTCCCAGCCAGGCCCAGACAGCCCAGACCAGCCCAGCCAGGCCCAGCCAGCCCAGACCAGCCAGGGCCGGCCCAGCCAGGGCCGGCTAGCCAGGCCCAGCCAGCCCCAGCCCAGCCAGGCCCAGCCTGCCAGGCCCAGCCAGCCAGCCAGCCAGCCAGCCATTGTGACAGCCAGCCAGCCATTGTGACAGCCAGCCAGCAATTGTTCCAGTCAGCCGCCAGCCAGCCCAGCCAGCCAGCCATTGTGACAGCCAGCCAGCCATTGTGACAGCCAGCCAGCTATTTTCCCAGCCATCCGCCAGCCAGCCCAGCCAGCCAGGCCCGGCCAGCCAGCCAGCCGGCCAGCCAGCCAGCCAGCCAGCCAGCCAGCCAGCCAGCCAGCCAGCCAGCCAGCCATTGTGACAGCCAGCCAGCCATTGTGACAGCCAGCCAGCAATTTTTCCAGCCAGCCGCCAGCCAGCCCAGCCAGCCAGCCATTGTGACAGCCAGCCAGCCATTGTGACAGCCAGCCAGCTATCTTCCCTGCCAGCCGCCAGCCAGCCCAGCCAGCCAGGCCCAGCCAGCCCGGCCCAGCCAGGCCCAGCCAGCCTGGCCCAGCCAGCCAGGCCAAGCCAGCCAGGCCCAGCCCAGCTAGCCATCCAGCCATCCAGCCAGCCAGCCCAGCCAGGCCCATCCCAGCCAGGCCCATCCAGGCCCAGCCAGCCCAGCCCAGCCCAGCCCAGCCAGCCAGCCAGCCAGCCAGCCCAGGCAGCCAGGCCCAGCCAGCCAGCCAGCCATTGTGACAGCCAGGGCTGGCTGGGCTGGGCTGGGCCTGGCTGGGCTGGGCTGGCTGGGCCTGGCTGGCTGGGCCTGGCTGGGCTGGGCCTGGCTGGGCCTGGCTGGCCGGGCCTGGCTGGGCCGGGGCCGGCTGGGCTGGGTTGGCTGGCTGGCTGGCTGGAACAATGGCTGGCTGGCTGGCTGTCACAATGGCTGGATGGCTGTCACAATGGCTGGCTGGCTGGTTGGCTGGGCCGGGCTGGCTGGGCCTGGCTGGCTGGGCTGGCTGGCGGCTGGCTGGGAAAATAGCTGGCTGGCTGTCACAATGGCTGGCTGGCTGTCACAATGGCTGGCTGGCTGGGCTGGCTGGCGGCTGACTGGAAAAATTGCTGGCTGGCTGTCACAATGGCTGGCTGGCTGTCACAATGGCTGGCTGGCTGGCTGGCCGGCTGGCCGGCTGGCTGGGCCTGGCTGGCTGGGCTGGCTGGCGGCTGGCTGGGAAAATAACTGGCTGGCTGTCACAATGGCTGGCTGGCTGTCACAATGGCTGGCTGGCTGGGCTGGCTGGCGGCTGACTGGAAAAATTGCTGGCTGGCTGTCACAATGGCTGGCTGGCTGGCTGGCTGGCTGGCTGGGCTGGGGCTGGCTGGGCTGGGGCTGGCTGGGCCTGGCTGGGCCTGGCTGGGCTGGGCTGGGCTGGCTGGGCCTGGCTGGGCTGGGCTGGCTGGGCCGGACTGGCTGGGCCGCTCTGGGCAGTCTGGGCTGGCCAGGCTGGGCTGGCCGGGCCAGGCTGGGACTGGCTGGCTGGGCCTGGCTGGCTGGGCTGGGCTGGCTGGGCTGTGCTTGCTGGCTGGGCTGGCTGGCTGGCTTGAACAAGGGCTGGCTGGCTGTCACAATGGCTGGCTGTAAGTCACAATGGCTGGCTGGCTGGCTGGCTGGCTGGCTGGCTGGCTGGCAGGGCCGGGCTGGCTGGGCCGGGCTTGCTGGCTGGGCTAGCTGGCTGGCTGGCTGTCACAATGGCTGGCTGGCTGTCACAATGGCTGGCTGGCTGTCACAATGGCTGGCTGGCTGGTTGGCTGGGCCTGGCTGGCTGGGCCGGGCTGGCTGGGCCGGGCTTGCTGGCTGGGCTGGCTGGCTGGCTGGCTGTCACAATGGCTGGCTGGCTGTCACAATGGCTGGCTGGCTGTCACAATGGCTGGCTGGCTGGTTGGCTGGTTGGCTGGGCCTGGTTGGCTGGCTGGCCCTGGCTGGGCTGGGCCTGGCTGGGCCCGGCTGGCTGGGCCTGGCTGGCTGGGCTGGATGGATGGCTTGAACAAGGGCTGGTTGGCTGTCACAATAGCTGGCTGTACGTCACAACGGCTGGCTGGCTGGCTGGCTGGCTGGGCCCGGCTGGCGGGGCCTGGCGGGGCCGGGCCTGGCTTGGCTGGGCCGGGCCTGGCTGGGCTGGCCTGGCCGGGCCCGGCTGGCCTGGGCTGGGCTGGCTGGGCCTGGCTGGGCTGGGGCTGGCTGGGACTGGCTGGCCAGGCCTGGCTGGGCTGGGCTGGCTGGGCCAGACTGGCTGGGCCTGTCTGGCCGGTCTGGGCTGGCTGGGCTGGGCTGGCCGGGCCAGGCTGGGACTGGCTGGCTGGGACTGGCTGGCTTCTGAACTCGGAACTCATAATTCGGAACTCGTAATTCGGAACTCGGAATTTGGAATTCTGAACTCGGAATTCTGAACTTGGAATTCTGAACTTGGAATTCTGAACTCGGAACTCGGAATTCCAAACTTGGAATTCCAAACTCAGAATTTGGAATTCGGAATGTTGAACTCGGAATTCCGAACTCGGAATTCTGAACTCGGAATTCTGAACTTGGAATTCTGAACTCGGAACTCGGAATTCCAAACTTGGAATTCCGAACTCAGAAATTGGAATTCGGAATGTTGAACTCGGAATTCCGAATTCGGAATTCGGAATGCAGAATTCGGAACTCGGAATTTGGAACACGGAATTCGGAACTTGGAATTCTGAACTCGGAACTCGGAATTCCGAACTCAGAATTTGGAATTTGGAATTTGGAACTTGGAATTCCAAACTCGGAATTCCAAACTCGGAATTCCAAACTCTGAATTTTGAATTTTGAATTTTGAACTTGGAATTCCAAGCTCGGAATTCCGAACTCTGAATTCCAAACTCAGAATTTGGAACTCGGAATTCTAAACTCGGAACTCAGAATTCGGAACTCGGAATTCTGAACTCGGAATTTGGAAATCTGAACTTGGAATTCTGAACTCGGAATTCTGAACTTGGAATTCTGAACTTGGAATTCTGAACTCGGAATTTGGAATTCAGATTTCTGAACTCGGAATTCTGAACTCGGAACTCGGAATTTGGAACTCGGAATTCTGAACTCTGAATTCCAAACTCAGAATTTGGAACTCGGAATTCTAAACTCGGAACTCAGAATTCGGAACTCGGAATTCTGAACTCGGAATTTGGAAATCTGAACTTGGAATTCTGAACTCGGAATTCTGAACTTGGAATTCCGAACTCAGAATTTGGAATTTGGAATTTGGAACTTGGAATTCCGAACTCTGAATTCCAAACTCAGAATTTGGAACTCGGAATTCTAAACTCGGAACTCAGAATTCGAAACTCGGAATTCTGAACTCGGAATTTGGAAATCTGAACTTGGAATTTGGAATTCAGATTTCTGAACTCGGAATTCTGAACTCGTAACTCGGAATTCGGAACTCGGAACTCGGAATTTGGAACTCGGAATTCTGAACTCAGAATTTGGAATTCTGAACTTGGAATTCTGAACTCAGAATTTGGAATTTGGAATTTGGAACTTGGAATTCCAAACTCGGAATTCCAAACTCAGAATTTCAAACTTGGAATTTGGAACTCGGAATTCTGAACTCGGAACTCGGAATTCCAAACTCGGAATTCCGAACTTCGAATTCTGAACTCGGAATTTGGAATTCTGAATTCGGAATTTGGAAGTTGGAATTACAAACTCGGAATTCTGAACTTGGAATTCTGAACTCGGAACTCGGAATTCCAAACTTGGAATTCCGAACTCTGAATTTGGAATTCGGAATGTTGAACTCGGAATTCCGAACTCGGAATTCGGAACTCAGAATTCGGAACTCGGAATTTGGAACACGGAATTCGGAACTTGGAATTCTGAACTCGGAACTCGGAATTCCGAACTCGGAATTCCGAACTCAGAATTTGGAATTTGGAATCTGGAACTTGGAATTCCAAACTCGGAATTCCAAACTCGGAATTCCAAACTCTGAATTTTGAATTTTGAATTTTGAACTTGGAATTCTAAGCTCGGAATTCCGAGCTCTGAATTCCAAACTCAGAATTTGGAACTCTGAATTCTAAACTCGGAATTCTGAACTTGGAATTCTGAACTCGGAATTTGGAATTCAGATTTCTGAACTCGGAATTCTGAACTCGTAACTCGGAATTCGGAACTCGGAACTCGGAATTCTGAACTCGGAATTTGGAATTCTGAATTCGGAATTTGGAAGTTGGAATTACAAACTCGGAATTCTGAACTTGGAATTCTGAACTCGGAACTCGGAATTCCAAACTTGGAATTCCGAACTCTGAATTTGGAATTCGGAATGTTGAACTGGGAATTCCGAACTCGGAATTCGGAACTCAGAATTCGGAACTCGGAATTTGGAACACGGAATTCGGAACTTGGAATTCTGAACTCGGAACTCGGAATTCCGAACTCGGAATTCCGAACTCAGAATTTGGAATTTGGAATTTGGAATTTGGAACTTGGAATTCCAAACTCGGAATTCCAAACTCGGAATTCCAAACTCTGAATTTTGAATTTTGAATTTTGAACTTGGAATTCCAAGCTCGGAATTCCAAACTCGGAATTCCAAACTCAGAATTTGGAACTCGGAATTCCAAGCCCGGAATTCCAAACTCTGAATTCCAAACTCAGAATTTGGAACTCGGAATTCTAAACTCGGAACTCAGAATTCGGAACTCGGAATTCTGAACTCGGAATTTGGAAATCTGAACTTGGAATTCTGAACTCGGAATTCTGAACTTGGAATTCTGAACTCGGAATTTGTAATTCAGATTTCTGAACTCGGAATTCTGAACTCGCAACTCGGAATTCGGAACTCGGAACTCGGAATTTGGAACTTGGAATTCCGAACTCAGAATTTGGAATTTGGAACTTGGAATTCCAAACTCGGAATTCCAAACTCGGAATTTCAAACTTGGAATTTGGAACTCGGAATTCTGAACTCGGAACTCGGAATTCCAAACTCGGAATTCCGAACTTCGAATTCTGAACTCGGAATTTGGAATTCTGAACTCGGAATTTGGAAGTTGGAATTACAAACTCAGAATTCCGAACTTGGAATTCCAAACTTGGAATTTGGAATTCGGAACTCGGAATTCGGAACTCGGAATTTGGAATTTGGAATTCCAAACTCAGAATTCCGAACTTGGAATTCTGAACTTGGAAATCCAAACTTCGAATTTGAAACTCGGAATTTGGAACACGGAATTCGGAACTCGGAATTTGGGCTGGGCCTGGCTGGGCTGGCTGGCTGGCTGGCTGGGCTGGGCCTGGCTGGCTGGTCCGGGCTGGCTGGGCCCAGGTGGTCTGGGCCGGGCTGGCTGGGGTGGGCTGGCTGGACCTGGCTGGACCTGGCTGGGCTGGGCCTGGCTGGGCTGAGCCTGGCTGGGCCTGGCTGGCTGGGCCTGGCTGGGATTGGCCTGGCTGGGCCGGACTGGCTGGGCTAGGCTGGTTGGGCCAGGCTGGCTGGGCCTGGATGGCTGGGCTGGGCTGGGCTGGCTGGCTGGCTGGGCTGGCTGGCTGGCTGGCTGGCTGTCACAATGGCTGGCTGGCTGTCACAATGGCTGGCTGGCTGTCACAATGGCTGGCTGGCTGTCACAATGGCTGGCTGGCTGTCACAATGGCTGGCTGGCTGTCACAATGGCTGGCTGGCTGGCTGGGCCTGGCAGGCTGGGCCTGGCTGGGCTGGGGCTGGCTGGGCCTGGCTGGCCGGGCCTGGCTAGGCCGGGCCTGGCTGGGCGGGGCTGTCTGGGCCTGGCTGGGCTGGTCTGGGCTGTCTGGGCCTGGCTGGGCTGGGCTGGCTGGGCCGGACTGGCTGGGCCGGTCTGGGCGGTCTGGGCTGGCTGGGCTGGGCTGGCTGGGCCGGACTGGCTGGGCCGGTCTGGGTGGTCTGGGCTGGTTGGTCTGGGCTGGCCGGGCCAGGCTGGCACTGGCTGGCTGGGACTGGCTGGCTTCTGAACTCGGAACTCGTAATTCGGAACTCGTAATTCGGAACTCGGAACTCGGAATTTGGAACTCGAAATTCTGAACTCGGAATTTGGAATTCTGAACTCGGAATTCTGAACTCGGAATTCTGAACTTGGAATTCTGAACTCGGAACTCGGAATTCCAAACTTGGAATTCCGAACTCAGAAATTGGAATTCGGAATGTTGAACTCGGAATTCCGAACTCGGAATTCGGAACTCAGAATTCGGAACTCGGAATTTGGAACACGGAATTCGGAACTTGGAATTCTGAACTCGGAACTCGGAATTCCAAACTCGGAATTCCAAACTCAGAATTTGGAATTTGGAACTTGGAATTCCAAACTCGGAATTCCAAACTCGGAATTCCAAACTCGGAATTCCAAACTCTGAATTTTGAATTTTGAATTTTGAACTTGGAATTCTAAGCTCGGAATTCCGAACTCTGAATTCCAAACTCAGAATTTGGAACTCGGAATTCTAAACTCGGAACTCAGAATTCGGAACTCGGAATTCTGAACTCGGAATTTGGAAATCTGAACTTGGAATTCTGAACTCGGAATTCTGAACTTGGAATTCTGAACTTGGAATTCTGAACTCGGAATTTGGAATTCAGATTTCTGAACTCGGAATTCTGAACTCGTAACTCGGAATTCGGAACTCGGAACTCGGAATTTGGAACTCGGAATTCCGAACTCAGAATTTGGAATTTGGAATTTGGAACTTGGAATTCCGAACTCTGAATTCCAAACTCAGAATTTGGGACTCGGAATTCTAAACTCGGAACTCAGAATTCAGAACTCAGAATTCTGAACTCGGAATTTGGAAATCTGAACTTGGAATTCTGAACTCGGAATTCTGAACTTGGAATTCTGAACTCGGAATTTGGAATTCAGATTTCTGAACTCGGAATTCTGAACTCGTAACTCGGAATTTGGAACTCGGAAGTCGGAATTTGGAACTCGGAATTCTGAACTCAGAATTTGGAATTCGGAATTTGGAACTTGGAATTCCAAACTCGGAATTCCAAACTCAGAATTTCAAACTTGGAATTTGGAACTCGGAATTCTGAACTCGGAACTCAGAATTCCAAACTCGGAATTCCGAACTTCGAATTCTGAACTCGGAATTTGGAATTCTGAACTCGGAATTTGGAATTTGGAATTTGGAACTTGGAATTCCAAACTCGGAATTCCAAACTCTGAATTCCAAACTCTGAATTTTGAATTTTGAATTTTGAACTTGGAATTCCAAGCTCGGAATTCCAAACTCGGAATTCCAAACTCAGAATTTGGAACTCGGAATTCCAAGCCCGGAATTCCGAACTCTGAATTCCAAACTCAGAATTTGGAACTTGGAATTCTAAACTCGGAACTCAGAATTCGGAACTCGGAATTCTGAACTCGGAATTTGGAAATCTGAACTTGGAATTCTGAACTCGGAATTCTGAACTTGGAATTCTGAACTCGGAATTTGGAATTCAGATTTCTGAACTCGGAATTCTGAACTCGTAACTCGGAATTTGGAACTCGGAAGTCGGAATTTGGAACTCGGAACTCTGAACTCAGAATTTGGAATTCGGAATTTGGAACTTGGAATTCAAAACTCGGAATTCCAAACTCAGAATTTCAAACTTGGAATTTGGAACTCGGAATTCTGAACTCGGAACTCAGAATTCCAAACTCGGAATTCCGAACTTCGAATTCTGAACTCGGAATTTGGAATTCTGAACTCGGAATTTGGAAGTTGGAATTTGGAACTTGGAATTCCAAACTCGGAATTCCAAACTCTGAATTCCAAACTCTGAATTTTGAATTTTGAATTTTGAACTTGGAATTCCAAGCTCGGAATTCCAAACTCGGAATTCCAAACTCAGAATTTGGAACTCGGAATTCCAAGCCCGGAATTCCGAACTCTGAATTCCAAACTCAGAATTTGGAACTCGGAATTCTAAACTCGGAACTCAGAATTCTGAACTCGGAATTCTGAACTCGGAATTTGGAACACGGAATTCGGAACTTGGAATTCTGAACTCGGAACTCGGAATTCCGAACTCGGAATTCCGAACTCAGAATTTGGAATTTGGAATTTGGAACTTGGAATTCCAAACTCGGAATTCCAAACTCTGAATTCCAAACTCTGAATTTTGAATTTTGAATTTTGAACTTGGAATTCCAAGCTCGGAATTCCAAACTCGGAATTCCAAACTCAGAATTTGGAACTCGGAATTCCAAGCCCGGAATTCCGAACTCTGAATTCCAAACTCAGAATTTGGAACTCGGAATTCTAAACTCGGAACTCAGAATTCGGAACTCGGAATTCTGAACTCGGAATTTGGAAATCTGAACTTGGAATTCTGAACTCGGAATTCTGAACTTGGAATTCTGAACTCGGAATTTGGAATTCAGATTTCTGAACTCGGAATTCTGAACTCGCAACTCGGAATTCGGAACTCGGAACTCGGAATTTGGAACTTGGAATTCCGAACTCAGAATTTGGAATTTGGAACTTGGAATTCCAAACTCGGAATTCCAAACTCAGAATTTCAAACTTGGAATTTGGAACTCGGAATTCTGAACCCGGAACTCGGAATTCCAAACTTGGAATTCCGAACTTCGAATTCTGAACTCGGAATTTGGAATTCTGAATTCGGAATTTGGAAGTTGGAATTACAAACTCGGAATTCTGAACTTGGAATTCTGAACTCGGAACTCGGAATTCCAAACTTGGAATTCCGAACTCTGAATTTGGAATTCGGAATGTTGAACTCGTAATTCCGAACTCGGAATTCGGAACTCAGAATTCGGAACTCGGGATTTGGAACACGGAATTCGGAACTTGGAATTCTGAACTCGGAACTCGGAATTCCGAACTTCGAATTCTGAACTCGGAATTTGGAATTCTGAACTCGGAATTTGGAAGTTGGAATTTGGAACTTGGAATTCCAAACTCGGAATTCCAAACTCTGAATTCCAAACTCAGAATTTGGGACTCGGAATTCTAAACTCGGAACTCAGAATTCAGAACTCAGAATTCTGAACTCGGAATTTGGAAATCTGAACTTGGAATTCTGAACTCGGAATTCTGAACTTGGAATTCTGAACTCAGAATTTGGAACTTGGAATTCCAAACTCGGAATTCCAAACTCTGAATTCCAAACTCAGAATTTGGGACTCGGAATTCTAAACTCGGAACTCAGAATTCAGAACTCAGAATTCTGAACTCGGAATTTGGAAATCTGAACTTGGAATTCTGAACTCGGAATTCTGAACTTGGAATTCTGAACTCGGAATTTGGAATTCAGATTTCTGAACTCGGAATTCTGAACTCGTAACTCGGAATTTGGAACTCGGAAGTCGGAATTTGGAACTCGGAATTCTGAACTCAGAATTTGGAATTCGGAATTTGGAACTTGGAATTCCAAACTCGGAATTCCAAACTCAGAATTTCAAACTTGGAATTTGGAACTCGGAATTCTGAACTCGGAACTCAGAATTCCAAACTCGGAATTCCGAACTTCGAATTCTGAACTCGGAATTTGGAATTCTGAACTCGGAATTTGGAATTTGGAATTTGGAACTTGGAATTCCAAACTCGGAATTCCAAACTCTGAATTCCAAACTCTGAATTTTGAATTTTGAATTTTGAACTTGGAATTCCAAGCTCGGAATTCCAAACTCGGAATTCCAAACTCAGAATTTGGAACTCGGAATTCCAAGCCCGGAATTCCGAACTCTGAATTCCAAACTCAGAATTTGGAACTCGGAATTCTAAACTCGGAACTCAGAATTCGGAACTCGGAATTCTGAACTCGGAATTTGGAAATCTGAACTTGGAATTCTGAACTCGGAATTCTGAACTTGGAATTCTGAACTCGGAATTTGGAATTCAGATTTCTGAACTCGGAATTCTGAACTCGTAACTCGGAATTTGGAACTCGGAAGTCGGAATTTGGAACTCGGAATTCTGAACTCAGAATTTGGAATTCGGAATTTGGAACTTGGAATTCCAAACTCGGAATTCCAAACTCAGAATTTCAAACTTGGAATTTGGAACTCGGAATTCTGAACTCGGAACTCAGAATTCCAAACTCGGAATTCCGAACTTCGAATTCTGAACTCGGAATTTGGAATTCTGAACTCGGAATTTGGAAGTTGGAATTTGGAACTTGGAATTCCAAACTCGGAATTCCAAACTCTGAATTCCAAACTCTGAATTTTGAATTTTGAATTTTGAACTTGGAATTCCAAGCTCGGAATTCCAAACTCGGAATTCCAAACTCAGAATTTGGAACTCGGAATTCCAAGCCCGGAATTCCGAACTCTGAATTCCAAACTCAGAATTTGGAACTCGGAATTCTAAACTCGGAACTCAGAATTCGGAACTCGGAATTCTGAACTCGGAATTTGGAACACGGAATTCGGAACTTGGAATTCTGAACTCGGAACTCGGAATTCCGAACTCGGAATTCCGAACTCAGAATTTGGAATTTGGAATTTGGAACTTGGAATTCCAAACTCGGAATTCCAAACTCTGAATTCCAAACTCTGAATTTTGAATTTTGAATTTTGAACTTGGAATTCCAAGCTCGGAATTCCAAACTCGGAATTCCAAACTCAGAATTTGGAACTCGGAATTCCAAGCCCGGAATTCCGAACTCTGAATTCCAAACTCAGAATTTGGAACTCGGAATTCTAAACTCGGAACTCAGAATTCGGAACTCGGAATTCTGAACTCGGAATTTGGAAATCTGAACTTGGAATTCTGAACTCGGAATTCTGAACTTGGAATTCTGAACTCGGAATTTGGAATTCAGATTTCTGAACTCGGAATTCTGAACTCGCAACTCGGAATTCGGAACTCGGAACTCGGAATTTGGAACTTGGAATTCCGAACTCAGAATTTGGAATTTGGAACTTGGAATTCCAAACTCGGAATTCCAAACTCAGAATTTCAAACTTGGAATTTGGAACTCGGAATTCTGAACTCGGAACTCGGAATTCCAAACTCGGAATTCCGAACTTCGAATTCTGAACTCGGAATTTGGAATTCTGAATTCGGAATTTGGAAGTTGGAATTACAAACTCGGAATTCTGAACTTGGAATTCTGAACTCGGAACTCGGAATTCCAAACTTGGAATTCCGAACTCTGAATTTGGAATTCGGAATGTTGAACTCGGAATTCCGAACTCGGAATTCGGAACTCAGAATTCGGAACTCGGAATTTGGAACACGGAATTCGGAACTTGGAATTCTGAACTCGGAACTCGGAATTCCGAACTTCGAATTCTGAACTCGGAATTTGGAATTCTGAACTCGGAATTTGGAAGTTGGAATTTGGAACTTGGAATTCCAAACTCGGAATTCCAAACTCTGAATTCCAAACTCTGAATTTTGAATTTTGAATTTTGAACTTGGAATTCCAAGCTCGGAATTCCAAACTCGGAATTCCAAACTCAGAATTTGGAACTCGGAATTCCAAGCCCGGAATTCCGAACTCTGAATTCCAAACTCAGAATTTGGAACTCGGAATTCTAAACTCGGAACTCAGAATTCGGAACTCGGAATTCTGAACTCGGAATTTGGAACACGGAATTCGGAACTTGGAATTCTGAACTCGGAACTCGGAATTCCGAACTCGGAATTCCGAACTCAGAATTTGGAATTTGGAATTTGGAACTTGGAATTCCAAACTCGGAATTCCAAACTCTGAATTCCAAACTCTGAATTTTGAATTTTGAATTTTGAACTTGGAATTCCAAGCTCGGAATTCCAAACTCGGAATTCCAAACTCAGAATTTGGAACTCGGAATTCCAAGCCCGGAATTCCGAACTCTGAATTCCAAACTCAGAATTTGGAACTCGGAATTCTAAACTCGGAACTCAGAATTCGGAACTCGGAATTCTGAACTCGGAATTTGGAAATCTGAACTTGGAATTCTGAACTCGGAATTCTGAACTTGGAATTCTGAACTCGGAATTTGGAATTCAGATTTCTGAACTCGGAATTCTGAACTCGCAACTCGGAATTCGGAACTCGGAATTTGGAACTTGGAATTCCGAACTCAGAATTTGGAATTTGGAACTTGGAATTCCAAACTCGGAATTCCAAACTCAGAATTTCAAACTTGGAATTTGGAACTCGGAATTCTGAACTCGGAACTCGGAATTCCAAACTCGGAATTCCGAACTTCGAATTCTGAACTCGGAATTTGGAATTCGGAATTTGGAAGTTGGAATTACAAACTCGGAATTCTGAACTTGGAATTCTGAACTCGGAACTCGGAATTCCAAACTTGGAATTCCGAACTCTGAATTTGGAATTCGGAATGTTGAACTCGGAATTCCGAACTCGGAATTCGGAACTCAGAATTCGGAACTCGGAATTTGGAACACGGAATTCGGAACTTGGAATTCTGAACTCGGAACTCGGAATTCCGAACTCGGAATTCCGAACTCAGAATTTGGAATTTGGAATTTGGAATTTGGAACTTGGAATTCCAAACTCGAAATTCCAAACTCTGAATTCCAAACTCAGAATTTGGAACTCGGAATTCTAAACTCGGAACTCAGAATTCGGAACTCGGAATTCTGAACTCGGAATTTGGAAATCTGAACTTGGAATTCTGAACTCGGAATTCTGAACTTGGAATTCTGAACTTGGAATTCTGAACTCGGAATTTGGAATTCAGATTTCTGAACTCGGAATTCTGAACTCGTAACTCGGAATTCGGAACTCGGAACTCGGAATTTGGAACTCGGAATTCTGAACTCTGAATTCCAAACTCAGAATTTGGAACTCGGAATTCTAAACTCGGAACGCAGAATTCGGAACTCGGAATTCTGAACTCGGAATTTGGAAATCTGAACTTGGAATTCTGAACTCGGAATTCTGAACTTGGAATTCCGAACTCAGAATTTGGAATTTGGAATTTGGAACTTGGAATTCCGAACTCTGAATTCCAAACTCAGAATTTGGAACTCGGAATTCTAAACTCGGAACTCAGAATTCGGAACTCGGAATTCTGAACTCGGAATTTGGAAATCTGAACTTGGAATTTGGAATTCAGATTTCTGAAATCGGAATTCTGAACTCGTAACTCGGAATTCGGAACTCGGAACTCGGAATTTGGAACTCGGAATTCTGAACTCAGAATTTGGAATTCTGAACTTGGAATTCCGAACTCAGAATTTGGAACTTGGAATTTGGAACTTGGAATTCCAAACTCGGAATTCCAAACTCAGAATTTCAAACTTGGAATTTGGAACTCGGAATTCTGAACTCGGAACTCGGAATTCCAAACTCGGAATTCCGAACTTCGAATTCTGAACTCGGAATTTGGAATTCTGAATTCGGAATTTGGAAGTTGGAATTACAAACTCGGAATTCTGAACTTGGAATTCTGAACTCGGAACTCGGAATTCCAAACTTGGAATTCCGAACTCTGAATTTGGAATTCGGAATGTTGAACTCGGAATTCCGAATTCGGAATTCGGAACTCAGAATTCGGAACTCGGAATTTGGAACACGGAATTCGGAACTTGGAATTCTGAACTCGGAACTCGGAATTCTGAACTCGGAATTCCGAACTCAGAATTTGGAATTTGGAATTTGGAATTTGGAATTTGGAACTTGGAATTCCAAACTCGGAATTCCAAACTCGGAATTCCAAACTCTGAATTTTGAATTTTGAATTTTGAACTTGGAATTCCAAGCTCGGAATTCCAAACTCGGAATTCCAAACTCAGAATTTGGAACTCGGAATTCCAAGCCCGGAATTCCAAACTCTGAATTCCAAACTCAGAATTTGGAACTCGGAATTCTAAACTCGGAACT
Source organism: Erythrolamprus reginae (assembly GCF_031021105.1). NCBI lineage: Eukaryota > Metazoa > Chordata > Lepidosauria > Squamata > Dipsadidae > Erythrolamprus > Erythrolamprus reginae. Next base: position 213,756,592 of record NC_091951.1, on the reverse strand, counting down.
CAGAATTCGGAACTCGGAATTCTGAACTCGGAATTTGGAAATCTGAACTTGGAATTCTGAACTCGGAATTCTGAACTTGGAATTCTGAACTCGGAATTTGGAATTCAGATTTCTGAACTCGGAATTCTGAACTCGCAACTCGGAATTCGGAACTCGGAACTCGGAATTTGGAACTTGGAATTCCGAACTCAGAATTTGGAATTTGGAACTTGGAATTCCAAACTCGGAATTCCAAACTCGGAATTTCAAACTTGGAATTTGGAACTCGGAACTCGGAATTTGGAACTCGAAATTCTGAACTCGGAATTTGGAATTCTGAACTCGGAATTCTGAACTCGGAATTCTGAACTTGGAATTCTGAACTCGGAACTCGGAATTCCAAACTTGGAATTCCGAACTCAGAAATTGGAATTCGGAATGTTGAACTCGGAATTCCGAACTCGGAATTCGGAACTCAGAATTCGGAACTCGGAATTTGGAACACGGAATTCGGAACTTGGAATTCTGAACTCGGAACTCGGAATTCCGAACTCGGAATTCCGAACTCAGAATTTGGAATTTGGAATTTGGAACTTGGAATTCCAAACTCGGAATTCCAAACTCGGAATTCCAAACTCTGAATTTTGAATTTTGAATTTTGAACTTGGAATTCTAAGCTCGGAATTCCGAACTCTGAATTCCAAACTCAGAATTTGGAACTCTGAATTCTAAACTCGGAATTCTGAACTTGGAATTCTGAACTCGGAATTTGGAATTCAGATTTCTGAACTCGGAATTCTGAACTCGTAACTCGGAATTCGGAACTCGGAACTCGGAATTCTGAACTCGGAATTTGGAAATCTGAACTTGGAATTCTGAACTCGGAATTCTGAACTTGGAATTCTGAACTTGGAATTCTGAACTTGGAATTCTGAACTCGGAATTTGGAATTCAGATTTCTGAACTCGGAATTCTGAACTCGTAACTCGGAATTTGGAACTCGGAATTCCGAACTCAGAATTTGGAATTTGGAATTTGGAACTTGGAATTCCGAACTCTGAATTCCAAACTCAGAATTTGGGACTCGGAATTCTAAACTCGGAACTCAGAATTCAGAACTCAGAATTCTGAACTCGGAATTTGGAAATCTGAACTTGGAATTCTGAACTCGGAATTCTGAACTTGGAATTCTGAACTCGGAATTTGGAATTCAGATTTCTGAACTCAGAATTCTGAACTCGTAACTCGGAATTTGGAACTCGGAAGTCGGAATTTGGAACTCGGAATTCTGAACTCAGAATTTGGAATTCGGAATTTGGAACTTGGAATTCCAAACTCGGAATTCCAAACTCAGAATTTCAAACTTGGAATTTGGAACTCGGAATTCTGAACTCGGAACTCAGAATTCCAAACTCGGAATTCCAAACTCAGAATTTGGAACTCGGAATTCCAAGCCCGGAATTCCGAACTCTGAATTCCAAACTCAGAATTTGGAACTCGGAATTCTAAACTCGGAACTCAGAATTCGGAACTCGGAATTCTGAACTCGGAATTTGGAACACGGAATTCGGAACTTGGAATTCTGAACTCGGAATTCCAAACTCTGAATTCCAAACTCTGAATTTTGAATTTTGAATTTTGAACTTGGAATTCCAAGCTTGGAATTCCAAACTCGGAATTCCAAACTCAGAATTTGGAACTCGGAATTCCAAGCCCGGAATTCCGAACTCTGAATTCCAAACTCAGAATTTGGAACTCGGAATTCTAAACTCGGAACTCAGAATTCGGAACTCGGAATTCTGAACTCGGAATTTGGAAATCTGAACTTGGAATTCTGAACTCGGAATTCTGAACTTGGAATTCTGAACTCGGAATTTGGAATTCAGATTTCTGAACTCGGAATTCTGAACTCGCAACTCGGAATTCGGAACTCGGAACTCGGAATTTGGAACTTGGAATTCCGAACTCAGAATTTGGAATTTGGAACTTGGAATTCCAAACTCGGAATTCCAAACTCAGAATTTCAAACTTGGAATTTGGAACTCGGAATTCTGAACTCGGAACTCGGAATTCCAAACTCGGAATTCCAAACTTCGAATTCTGAACTCGGAATTTGGAATTCTGAATTCGGAATTTGGAAGTTGGAATTACAAACTCGGAATTCTGAACTTGGAATTCTGAACTCGGAACTCGGAATTCCAAACTTGGAATTCCGAACTCTGAATTTGGAATTCGGAATGTTGAACTCGGAATTCCGAACTCGGAATTCGGAACTCAGAATTCGGAACTCGGAATTTGGAACACGGAATTCGGAACTTGGAATTCTGAACTCGGAACTCGGAATTCTGAACTCGGAATTCCGAACTCAGAATTTGGAATTTGGAATTTGGAATTTGGAATTTGGAACTTGGAATTCCAAACTCGGAATTCCAAACTCGGAATTCCAAACTCTGAATTTTGAATTTTGAATTTTGAACTTGGAATTCCAAGCTCGGAATTCCAAACTCGGAATTCCAAACTCGGAATTCCAAACTCAGAATTTGGAACTCGGAATTCCAAGCCCGGAATTCCAAACTCTGAATTCCAAACTCAGAATTTGGAACTCGGAATTCTAAACTCGGAACTCAGAATTCGGAACTCGGAATTCTGAACTCGGAATTTGGAAATCTGAACTTGGAATTCTGAACTCGGAATTCTGAACTTGGAATTCTGAACTCGGAATTTGGAATTCAGATTTCTGAACTCGGAATTCTGAACTCGCAACTCGGAATTCGGAACTCGGAACTCGGAATTTGGAACTTGGAATTCCGAACTCAGAATTTGGAATTTGGAACTTGGAATTCCAAACTCGGAATTCCAAACTCGGAATTTCAAACTTGGAATTTGGAACTCGGAACTCGGAATTTGGAACTCGAAATTCTGAACTCGGAATTTGGAATTCTGAACTCGGAATTCTGAACTCGGAATTCTGAACTTGGAATTCTGAACTCGGAACTCGGAATTCCAAACTTGGAATTCCGAACTCAGAAATTGGAATTCGGAATGTTGAACTCGGAATTCCGAACTCGGAATTCGGAACTCAGAATTCGGAACTCGGAATTCTGAACTCGGAACTCGGAATTCCGAACTCGGAATTCTGAACTCAGAATTTGGAATTTGGAATTTGGAATTTGGAACTTGGAATTCCAAACTCGAAATTCCAAACTCTGAATTCCAAACTCAGAATTTGGAACTCGGAATTCTAAACTCGGAACTCAGAATTCGGAACTCGGAATTCTGAACTCGGAATTTGGAAATCTGAACTTGGAATTCTGAACTCGGAATTCTGAACTTGGAATTCTGAACTTGGAATTCTGAACTCGGAATTTGGAATTCAGATTTCTGAACTCGGAATTCTGAACTCGTAACTCGGAATTCGGAACTCGGAACTCGGAATTTGGAACTCGGAATTCTGAACTCTGAATTCCAAACTCAGAATTTGGAACTCGGAATTCTAAACTCGGAACGCAGAATTCGGAACTCGGAATTCTGAACTCGGAATTTGGAAATCTGAACTTGGAATTCTGAACTCGGAATTCTGAACTTGGAATTCCGAACTCAGAATTTGGAATTTGGAATTTGGAACTTGGAATTCCGAACTCTGAATTCCAAACTCAGAATTTGGAACTCGGAATTCTGAACTCGGAATTTGGAAATCTGAACTTGGAATTTGGAATTCAGATTTCTGAACTCGGAATTCTGAACTCGTAACTCGGAATTCGGAACTCGGAACTCGGAATTTGGAACTCGGAATTCTGAACTCAGAATTTGGAATTCTGAACTTGGAATTCCGAACTCAGAATTTGGAATTTGGAATTTGGAACTTGGAATTCCAAACTCGGAATTCCAAACTCAGAATTTCAAACTTGGAATTTGGAACTCGGAATTCTGAACTCGGAACTCGGAATTCCAAACTCGGAATTCCGAACTTCGAATTCTGAACTCGGAATTTGGAATTCTGAATTCGGAATTTGGAAGTTGGAATTACAAACTCGGAATTCTGAACTTGGAATTCTGAACTCGGAACTCGGAATTCCAAACTTGGAATTCCGAACTCTGAATTTGGAATTCGGAATGTTGAACTCGGAATTCCGAACTCGGAATTCGGAACTCAGAATTCGGAACTCGGAATTTGGAACACGGAATTCGGAACTTGGAATTCTGAACTCGGAACTCGGAATTCTGAACTCGGAATTCCGAACTCAGAATTTGGAATTTGGAATTTGGAATTTGGAACTTGGAATTCCAAACTCGGAATTCCAAACTCGGAATTCCAAACTCTGAATTTTGAATTTTGAATTTTGAACTTGGAATTCCAAGCTCGGAATTCCAAACTCGGAATTCCAAACTCAGAATTTGGAACTCGGAATTCCAAGCCCGGAATTCCAAACTCTGAATTCCAAACTCAGAATTTGGAACTCGGAATTCTAAACTCGGAACTCAGAATTCGGAACTCGGAATTCTGAACTCGGAATTTGGAAATCTGAACTTGGAATTCTGAACTCGGAATTCTGAACTTGGAATTCTGAACTCGGAATTTGGAATTCAGATTTCTGAACTCGGAATTCTGAACTCGCAACTCGGAATTCGGAACTCGGAACTCGGAATTTGGAACTTGGAATTCCGAACTCAGAATTTGGAATTTGGAACTTGGAATTCCAAACTCGGAATTCCAAACTCGGAATTTCAAACTTGGAATTTGGAACTCGGAACTCGGAATTTGGAACTCGAAATTCTGAACTCGGAATTTGGAATTCTGAACTCGGAATTCTGAACTCGGAATTCTGAACTTGGAATTCTGAACTCGGAACTCGGAATTCCAAACTTGGAATTCCGAACTCAGAAATTGGAATTCGGAATGTTGAACTCGGAATTCCGAACTCGGAATTCGGAACTCAGAATTCGGAACTCGGAATTTGGAACACGGAATTCGGAACTTGGAATTCTGAACTCGGAACTCGGAATTCCGAACTCGGAATTCCGAACTCAGAATTTGGAATTTGGAATTTGGAACTTGGAATTCCAAACTCGGAATTCCAAACTCGGAATTCCAAACTCTGAATTTTGAATTTTGAATTTTGAACTTGGAATTCTAAGCTCGGAATTCCGAACTCTGAATTCCAAACTCAGAATTTGGAACTCTGAATTCTAAACTCGGAATTCTGAACTTGGAATTCTGAACTCGGAATTTGGAATTCAGATTTCTGAACTCGGAATTCTGAACTCGTAACTCGGAATTCGGAACTCGGAACTCGGAATTCTGAACTCGGAATTTGGAAATCTGAACTTGGAATTCTGAACTCGGAATTCTGAACTTGGAATTCTGAACTTGGAATTCTGAACTCGGAATTTGGAATTCAGATTTCTGAACTCGGAATTCTGAACTCGTAACTCGGAATTTGGAACTCGGAATTCCGAACTCAGAATTTGGAATTTGGAATTTGGAACTTGGAATTCCGAACTCTGAATTCCAAACTCAGAATTTGGGACTCGGAATTCTAAACTCGGAACTCAGAATTCAGAACTCAGAATTCTGAACTCGGAATTTGGAAATCTGAACTTGGAATTCTGAACTCGGAATTCTGAACTTGGAATTCTGAACTCGGAATTTGGAATTCAGATTTCTGAACTCGGAATTCTGAACTCGTAACTCGGAATTTGGAACTCGGAAGTCGGAATTTGGAACTCGGAATTCCGAACTCAGAATTTGGAATTTGGAACTTGGAATTCCAAACTCGGAATTCCAAACTCGGAATTTCAAACTTGGAATTTGGAACTCGGAACTCGGAATTTGGAACTCGAAATTCTGAACTCGGAATTTGGAATTCTGAACTCGGAATTCTGAACTCGGAATTCTGAACTTGGAATTCTGAACTCGGAACTCGGAATTCCAAACTTGGAATTCCGAACTCAGAAATTGGAATTCGGAATGTTGAACTCGGAATTCCGAACTCGGAATTCGGAACTCAGAATTCGGAACTCGGAATTTGGAACACGGAATTCGGAACTTGGAATTCTGAACTCGGAACTCGGAATTCCGAACTCGGAATTCCGAACTCAGAATTTGGAATTTGGAATTTGGAACTTGGAATTCCAAACTCGGAATTCCAAACTCGGAATTCCAAACTCTGAATTTTGAATTTTGAATTTTGAACTTGGAATTCTAAGCTCGGAATTCCGAACTCTGAATTCCAAACTCAGAATTTGGAACTCTGAATTCTAAACTCGGAATTCTGAACTTGGAATTCTGAACTCGGAATTTGGAATTCAGATTTCTGAACTCAGAATTCTGAACTCGTAACTCGGAATTCGGAACTCGGAACTCGGAATTCTGAACTCGGAATTTGGAAATCTGAACTTGGAATTCTGAACTCGGAATTCTGAACTTGGAATTCTGAACTTGGAATTCTGAACTCGGAATTTGGAATTCAGATTTCTGAACTCGGAATTCTGAACTCGTAACTCGGAATTCTGAACTCGGAATTTGGAACACGGAATTCGGAACTTGGAATTCTGAACTCGGAATTCCAAACTCTGAATTCCAAACTCTGAATTTTGAATTTTGAATTTTGAACTTGGAATTCCAAGCTCGGAATTCCAAACTCGGAATTCCAAACTCAGAATTTGGAACTCGGAATTCCAAGCCCGGAATTCCGAACTCTGAATTCCAAACTCAGAATTTGGAACTCGGAATTCTAAACTCGGAACTCAGAATTCGGAACTCGGAATTCTGAACTCGGAATTTGGAAATCTGAACTTGGAATTCTGAACTCGGAATTCTGAACTTGGAATTCTGAACTCGGAATTTGGAATTCAGATTTCTGAACTCGGAATTCTGAACTCGCAACTCGGAATTCGGAACTCGGAACTCGGAATTTGGAACTTGGAATTCCGAACTCAGAATTTGGAATTTGGAACTTGGAATTCCAAACTCGGAATTCCAAACTCGGAATTCCAAACTCGGAATTTCAAACTTGGAATTTGGAACTCGGAACTCGGAATTTGGAACTCGAAATTCTGAACTCGGAATTTGGAATTCTGAACTCGGAATTCTGAACTCGGAATTCTGAACTTGGAATTCTGAACTCGGAACTCGGAATTCCAAACTTGGAATTCCGAACTCAGAAATTGGAATTCGGAATGTTGAACTCGGAATTCCGAACTCGGAATTCGGAACTCAGAATTCGGAACTCGGAATTCTGAACTCGGAACTCGGAATTCCGAACTCGGAATTCTGAACTCAGAATTTGGAATTTGGAATTTGGAATTTGGAACTTGGAATTCCAAACTCGAAATTCCAAACTCTGAATTCCAAACTCAGAATTTGGAACTCGGAATTCTAAACTCGGAACTCAGAATTCGGAACTCGGAATTCTGAACTCGGAATTTGGAAATCTGAACTTGGAATTCTGAACTCGGAATTCTGAACTTGGAATTCTGAACTTGGAATTCTGAACTCGGAATTTGGAATTCAGATTTCTGAACTCGGAATTCTGAACTCGTAACTCGGAATTCGGAACTCGGAACTCGGAATTTGGAACTCGGAATTCTGAACTCTGAATTCCAAACTCAGAATTTGGAACTCGGAATTCTAAACTCGGAACGCAGAATTCGGAACTCGGAATTCTGAACTCGGAATTTGGAAATCTGAACTTGGAATTCTGAACTCGGAATTCTGAACTTGGAATTCCGAACTCAGAATTTGGAATTTGGAATTTGGAACTTGGAATTCCGAACTCTGAATTCCAAACTCAGAATTTGGAACTCGGAATTCTGAACTCGGAATTTGGAAATCTGAACTTGGAATTTGGAATTCAGATTTCTGAACTCGGAATTCTGAACTCGTAACTCGGAATTCGGAACTCGGAACTCGGAATTTGGAACTCGGAATTCTGAACTCAGAATTTGGAATTCTGAACTTGGAATTCCGAACTCAGAATTTGGAATTTGGAATTTGGAACTTGGAATTCCAAACTCGGAATTCCAAACTCAGAATTTCAAACTTGGAATTTGGAACTCGGAATTCTGAACTCGGAACTCGGAATTCCAAACTCGGAATTCCGAACTTCGAATTCTGAACTCGGAATTTGGAATTCTGAATTCGGAATTTGGAAGTTGGAATTACAAACTCGGAATTCTGAACTTGGAATTCTGAACTCGGAACTCGGAATTCCAAACTTGGAATTCCGAACTCTGAATTTGGAATTCGGAATGTTGAACTCGGAATTCCGAACTCGGAATTCGGAACTCAGAATTCGGAACTCGGAATTTGGAACACGGAATTCGGAACTTGGAATTCTGAACTCGGAACTCGGAATTCTGAACTCGGAATTCCGAACTCAGAATTTGGAATTTGGAATTTGGAATTTGGAACTTGGAATTCCAAACTCGGAATTCCAAACTCGGAATTCCAAACTCTGAATTTTGAATTTTGAATTTTGAACTTGGAATTCCAAGCTCGGAATTCCAAACTCGGAATTCCAAACTCAGAATTTGGAACTCGGAATTCCAAGCCCGGAATTCCAAACTCTGAATTCCAAACTCAGAATTTGGAACTCGGAATTCTAAACTCGGAACTCAGAATTCGGAACTCGGAATTCTGAACTCGGAATTTGGAAATCTGAACTTGGAATTCTGAACTCGGAATTCTGAACTTGGAATTCTGAACTCGGAATTTGGAATTCAGATTTCTGAACTCGGAATTCTGAACTCGCAACTCGGAATTCGGAACTCGGAACTCGGAATTTGGAACTTGGAATTCCGAACTCAGAATTTGGAATTTGGAACTTGGAATTCCAAACTCGGAATTCCAAACTCGGAATTTCAAACTTGGAATTTGGAACTCGGAATTTGGAACTCGAAATTCTGAACTCGGAATTTGGAATTCTGAACTCGGAATTCTGAACTCGGAATTCTGAACTTGGAATTCTGAACTCGGAACTCGGAATTCCAAACTTGGAATTCCGAACTCAGAAATTGGAATTCGGAATGTTGAACTCGGAATTCCGAACTCGGAATTCGGAACTCAGAATTCGGAACTCGGAATTTGGAACACGGAATTCGGAACTTGGAATTCTGAACTCGGAACTCGGAATTCCGAACTCGGAATTCCGAACTCAGAATTTGGAATTTGGAATTTGGAACTTGGAATTCCAAACTCGGAATTCCAAACTCGGAATTCCAAACTCTGAATTTTGAATTTTGAATTTTGAACTTGGAATTCTAAGCTCGGAATTCCGAACTCTGAATTCCAAACTCAGAATTTGGAACTCTGAATTCTAAACTCGGAATTCTGAACTTGGAATTCTGAACTCGGAATTTGGAATTCAGATTTCTGAACTCGGAATTCTGAACTCGTAACTCGGAATTCGGAACTCGGAACTCGGAATTCTGAACTCGGAATTTGGAAATCTGAACTTGGAATTCTGAACTCGGAATTCTGAACTTGGAATTCTGAACTTGGAATTCTGAACTCGGAATTTGGAATTCAGATTTCTGAACTCGGAATTCTGAACTCGTAACTCGGAATTTGGAACTCGGAATTCCGAACTCAGAATTTGGAATTTGGAATTTGGAACTTGGAATTCCGAACTCTGAATTCCAAACTCAGAATTTGGGACTCGGAATTCTAAACTCGGAACTCAGAATTCAGAACTCAGAATTCTGAACTCGGAATTTGGAAATCTGAACTTGGAATTCTGAACTCGGAATTCTGAACTTGGAATTCTGAACTCGGAATTTGGAATTCAGATTTCTGAACTCGGAATTCTGAACTCGTAACTCGGAATTTGGAACTCGGAAGTCGGAATTTGGAAATCGGAATTCCGAACTCAGAATTTGGAATTTGGAACTTGGAATTCCAAACTCGGAATTCCAAACTCGGAATTTCAAACTTGGAATTTGGAACTCGGAACTCGGAATTTGGAACTCGAAATTCTGAACTCGGAATTTGGAATTCTGAACTCGGAATTCTGAACTCGGAATTCTGAACTTGGAATTCTGAACTCGGAACTCGGAATTCCAAACTTGGAATTCCGAACTCAGAAATTGGAATTCGGAATGTTGAACTCGGAATTCCGAACTCGGAATTCGGAACTCAGAATTCGGAACTCGGAATTTGGAACACGGAATTCGGAACTTGGAATTCTGAACTCGGAACTCGGAATTCCGAACTCGGAATTCCGAACTCAGAATTTGGAATTTGGAATTTGGAACTTGGAATTCCAAACTCGGAATTCCAAACTCGGAATTCCAAACTCTGAATTTTGAATTTTGAATTTTGAACTTGGAATTCTAAGCTCGGAATTCCGAACTCTGAATTCCAAACTCAGAATTTGGAACTCTGAATTCTAAACTCGGAATTCTGAACTTGGAATTCTGAACTCGGAATTTGGAATTCAGATTTCTGAACTCGGAATTCTGAACTCGTAACTCGGAATTCGGAACTCGGAACTCGGAATTCTGAACTCGGAATTTGGAAATCTGAACTTGGAATTCTGAACTCGGAATTCTGAACTTGGAACTCTGAACTTGGAATTCTGAACTCGGAATTTGGAATTCAGATTTCTGAACTCGGAATTCTGAACTCGTAACTCGGAATTTGGAACTCGGAATTCCGAACTCAGAATTTGGAATTTGGAATTTGGAACTTGGAATTCCGAACTCTGAATTCCAAACTCAGAATTTGGGACTCGGAATTCTAAACTCGGAACTCAGAATTCAGAACTCAGAATTCTGAACTCGGAATTTGGAAATCTGAACTTGGAATTCTGAACTCGGAATTCTGAACTTGGAATTCTGAACTCGGAATTTGGAATTCAGATTTCTGAACTCGGAATTCTGAACTCGTAACTCGGAATTTGGAACTCGGAAGTCGGAATTTGGAACTCGGAATTCTGAACTCAGAATTTGGAATTCGGAATTTGGAACTTGGAATTCCAAACTCGGAATTCCAAACTCAGAATTTCAAACTTGGAATTTGGAACTCGGAATTCTGAACTCGGAACTCAGAATTCCAAACTCGGAATTCCAAACTCAGAATTTGGAACTCGGAATTCCAAGCCCGGAATTCCGAACTCTGAATTCCAAACTCAGAATTTGGAACTCGGAATTCTAAACTCGGAACTCAGAATTCGGAACTCGGAATTCTGAACTCGGAATTTGGAACACGGAATTCGGAACTTGGAATTCTGAACTCGGAATTCCAAACTCTGAATTCCAAACTCTGAATTTTGAATTTTGAATTTTGAACTTGGAATTCCAAGCTCGGAATTCCAAACTCGGAATTCCAAACTCAGAATTTGGAACTCGGAATTCCAAGCCCGGAATTCCGAACTCTGAATTCCAAACTCAGAATTTGGAACTCGGAATTCTAAACTCGGAACTCAGAATTCGGAACTCGGAATTCTGAACTCGGAATTTGGAAATCTGAACTTGGAATTCTGAACTCGGAATTCTGAACTTGGAATTCTGAACTCGGAATTTGGAATTCAGATTTCTGAACTCGGAATTCTGAACTCGCAACTCGGAATTCGGAACTCGGAACTCGGAATTTGGAACTTGGAATTCCGAACTCAGAATTTGGAATTTGGAACTTGGAATTCCAAACTCGGAATTCCAAACTCAGAATTTCAAACTTGGAATTTGGAACTCGGAATTCTGAACTCGGAACTCGGAATTCCAAACTCGGAATTCCGAACTTCGAATTCTGAACTCGGAATTTGGAATTCTGAATTCGGAATTTGGAAGTTGGAATTACAAACTCGGAATTCTGAACTTGGAATTCTGAACTCGGAACTTGGAATTCCAAACTTGGAATTCCGAACTCTGAATTTGGAATTCGGAATGTTGAACTCGGAATTCCGAACTCGGAATTCGGAACTCAGAATTCGGAACTCGGAATTTGGAACACGGAATTCGGAACTTGGAATTCTGAACTCGGAACTCGGAATTCCGAACTCGGAATTCCGAACTCAGAATTTGGAATTTGGAATTTGGAATTTGGAACTTGGAATTCCAAACTCGGAATTCCAAACTCGGAATTCCAAACTCTGAATTTTGAATTTTGAATTTTGAACTTGGAATTCCAAGCTCGGAATTCCAAACTCGGAATTCCAAACTCAGAATTTGGAACTCGGAATTCCAAGCCCGGAATTCCAAACTCTGAATTCCAAACTCAGAATTTGGAACTCGGAATTCTAAACTCGGAACTCAGAATTCGGAACTCGGAATTCTGAACTCGGAATTTGGAAATCTGAACTTGGAATTCTGAACTCGGAATTCTGAACTTGGAATTCTGAACTCGGAATTTGGAATTCAGATTTCTGAACTCGGAATTCTGAACTCGCAACTCGGAATTCGGAACTCGGAACTCGGAATTTGGAACTTGGAATTCCGAACTCAGAATTTGGAATTTGGAACTTGGAATTCCAAACTCGGAATTCCAAACTCGGAATTTCAAACTTGGAATTTGGAACTCGGAATTCTGAACTCGGAACTCGGAATTCCAAACTCGGAATTCCGAACTTCGAATTCTGAACTCGGAATTTGGAATTCTGAACTCGGAATTTGGAAGTTGGAATTACAAACTCAGAATTCCGAACTTGGAATTCCAAACTCGGAATTCTGAACTCGGAACTCAGAATTTGGAATTCTGAACTTGGAAATCCAAACTTGGAATTTGGAATTCGGAACTCGGAATTTGGAATTCGGAATGTTGAACTCGGAATTCCGAACTCGGAATTCGGAACTCAGAATTCGGAACTCGGAATTTGGAACACGGAATTCGGAACTTGGAATTCTGAACTCGGAACTCGGAATTCCGAACTCGGAATTCCGAACTCAGAATTTGGAATTTGGAATCTGGAACTTGGAATTCCAAACTCGGAATTCCAAACTCGGAATTCCAAACTCTGAATTTTGAATTTTGAATTTTGAACTTGGAATTCTAAGCTCGGAATTCCGAGCTCTGAATTCCAAACTCAGAATTTGGAACTCTGAATTCTAAACTCGGAATTCTGAACTTGGAATTCTGAACTCGGAATTTGGAATTCAGATTTCTGAACTCGGAATTCTGAACTCGTAACTCGGAATTCGGAACTCGGAACTCGGAATTCTGAACTCGGAATTTGGAATTCTGAATTCGGAATTTGGAAGTTGGAATTACAAACTCGGAATTCTGAACTTGGAATTCTGAACTCGGAACTCGGAATTCCAAACTTGGAATTCCGAACTCTGAATTTGGAATTCGGAATGTTGAACTGGGAATTCCGAACTCGGAATTCGGAACTCAGAATTCGGAACTCGGAATTTGGAACACGGAATTCGGAACTTGGAATTCTGAACTCGGAACTCGGAATTCCGAACTCGGAATTCCGAACTCAGAATTTGGAATTTGGAATTTGGAATTTGGAACTTGGAATTCCAAACTCGGAATTCCAAACTCGGAATTCCAAACTCTGAATTTTGAATTTTGAATTTTGAACTTGGAATTCCAAGCTCGGAATTCCAAACTCGGAATTCCAAACTCAGAATTTGGAACTCGGAATTCCAAGCCCGGAATTCCAAACTCTGAATTCCAAACTCAGAATTTGGAACTCGGAATTCTAAACTCGGAACTCAGAATTCGGAACTCGGAATTCTGAACTCGGAATTTGGAAATCTGAACTTGGAATTCTGAACTCGGAATTCTGAACTTGGAATTCTGAACTCGGAATTTGGAATTCAGATTTCTGAACTCGGAATTCTGAACTCGCAACTCGGAATTCGGAACTCGGAACTCGGAATTTTGAACTTGGAATTCCGAACTCAGAATTTGGAATTTGGAACTTGGAATTCCAAACTCGGAATTCCAAACTCGGAATTTCAAACTTGGAATTTGGAACTCGGAATTCTGAACTCGGAACTCGGAATTCCAAACTCGGAATTCCGAACTTCGAATTCTGAACTCGGAATTTGGAATTCTGAACTCGGAATTTGGAAGTTGGAATTACAAACTCAGAATTCCGAACTTGGAATTCCAAACTCGGAATTCTGAACTCGGAACTCAGAATTTGGAATTCTGAACTTGGAAATCCAAACTTGGAATTTGGAATTCGGAACTCGGAATTCGGAACTCGGAATTTGGAATTCGGAATGTTGAACTCGGAATTCCGAACTCGGAATTCGGAACTCAGAATTCGGAACTCGGAATTTGGAACACGGAATTCGGAACTTGGAATTCTGAACTCGGAACTCGGAATTCCGAACTCGGAATTCCGAACTCAGAATTTGTAATTTGGAATTTGGAACTTGGAATTCCAAACTCGTAATTCCAAACTCTGAATTTTGAATTTTGAATTTTGAACTTGGAATTCCAAGCTCGGAATTCCGAACTCTGAATTCCAAACTCAGAATTTGGAACTCGGAATTCTAAACTCGGAACTCAGAATTCGGAACTCGGAATTCTGAACTCGGAATTTGGAAATCTGAACTTGGAATTCTGAACTCGGAATTCTGAACTTGGAATTCTGAACTTGGAATTCTGAACTCGGAATTTGGAATTCAGATTTCTGAACTCGGAATTCTGAACTCGTAACTTGGAATTCGGAACTCCGAACTCGGAATTTGGAACTCGGAATTCCGAACTCAGAATTTGGAATTTGGAATTTGGAACTTGGAATTCCGAACTCTGAATTCCAAACTCAGAATTTGGGACTCGGAATTCTAAACTCGGAACTCAGAATTCAGAACTCAGAATTCTGAACTCGGAATTTGGAAATCTGAACTTGGAATTCTGAACTCGGAATTCTGAACTTGGAATTCTGAACTCGGAATTTGGAATTCAGATTTCTGAACTCGGAATTCTGAACTCGTAACTCGGAATTTGGAACTCGGAAGTCGGAATTTGGAACTCGGAATTCCAAACTCGGAATTCCAAACTCAGAATTTCAAACTTGGAATTTGGAACTCGGAATTCTGAACTCGGAACTCGGAATTCCAAACTCGGAATTCCGAACTTCGAATTCTGAACTCGGAATTTGGAATTCTGAACTCGGAATTTGGAAGTTGGAATTACAAACTCGGAATTCTGAACTTGGAATTCTGAACTCGGAACTCGGAATTCCAAACTTGGAATTCCGAACTCTGAATTTGGAATTCGGAATGTTGAACTCGGAATTCCGAACTCGGAATTCGGAACTCAGAAATCGGAACTCGGAATTTGGAACACGGAATTCGGAACTTGGAATTCTGAACTCGGAA
Source organism: Erythrolamprus reginae (assembly GCF_031021105.1). NCBI lineage: Eukaryota > Metazoa > Chordata > Lepidosauria > Squamata > Dipsadidae > Erythrolamprus > Erythrolamprus reginae. The sequence continues at coordinate 213,741,334 of NC_091951.1, read as the reverse complement.
CTCGGAATTCCAAACTCGGAATTCCGAACTCAGAATTTGGAATTTGGAATTTGGAACTTGGAATTCCAAACTCGGAATTCCAAACTCTGAATTCCAAACTCTGAATTTTGAATTTTGAATTTTGAACTTGGAATTCCAAGCTCGGAATTCCAAACTCGGAATTCCAAACTCAGAATTTGGAACTCGGAATTCCAATCCCGGAATTCCGAACTCTGAATTCCAAACTCAGAATTTGGAACTCGGAATTCTAAACTCGGAACTCAGAATTCGGAACTCGGAATTCTGAACTCGGAATTTGGAAATCTGAACTTGGAATTCTGAACTCGGAATTCTGAACTTGGAATTCTGAACTCGGAATTTGGAATTCAGATTTCTGAACTCGGAATTCTGAACTCACAACTCGGAATTCGGAACTCGGAACTCGGAATTTGGAACTTTGAATTCTGAACTCGGAACTCGGAATTCCAAACTTGGAATTCCGAACTCTGAATTTGGAATTCGGAATGTTGAACTCGGAATTCCAAACTCGGAATTCCAAACTCGGAATTCTGAACTCGGAACTCAGAATTTGGAATTCTGAACTTGGAAATCCAAACTTGGAATTTGGAATTCGGAACTCGGAATTCGGAACTCGGAATTTGGAATTTGGAATTCCAAACTCAGAATTCCGAACTTGGAATTCTGAACTTGGAAATCCAAACTTGGAATTTGAAACTCGGAATTTGGAACTTGGAATTCGGAACTCGGAATTTGGGCTGGGCCTGGCTGGGCTGGCTGGCTGGCTGGCTGGGCTGGGCCTGGCTGGCTGGTCCGGGCTGGCTGGGCCCAGCTGGTCTGGGCCGGGCTGGCTGGCGTGGGCTGGCTGGACCTGGCTGGACCTGGCTGGGCTGGGCCTGGCTGGGCTGAGCCTGGCTGGGCCTGGCTGGCTGGGCCTGGCTGGGATTGGCCTGGCTGGGCCGGACTGGCTGGGCTAGGCTGGTTGGGCCAGGCTGGCTGGGCCTGGATGGCTGGGCTGGGCTGGGCTGGCTGGCTGGCTGGGCTGGCTGGCTGGCTGGCTGGCTGGCTGGCTGTCACAATGGCTGGCTGGCTGTCACAATGGCTGGCTGGCTGTCACAATGGCTGGCTGGCTGTCACAATGGCTGGCTGGCTGTCACAATGGCTGGCTGGCTGGCTGGCTGGCTGGCTGGGCCTGGCAGGCTGGGCCTGGCTGGGCTGGGCCTGGCTGGGCTGGGGCTGGCTGGGCCTGGCTGGCCGGGCCTGGCTAGGCCGGGCCTGGCTGGGCGGGGCTGTCTGGGCCTGGCTGGGCTGGTCTGGGCTGTCTGGGCCTGGCTGGGCCGGGCTGGCTGGGCCAGACTGGCTGGGCCGGTCTGGGCGGTCTGGGCCGGCTGGGCTGGGCTGGCTGGGCCGGACTGGCTGGGCCGGTCTGGGTGGTCTGGGCTGGTTGGTCTGGGCTGGCCGGGCCAGGCTGGCACTGGCTGGCTGGGACTGGCTGGCTTCTGAACTCGGAACTCGTAATTCGGAACTCGTAATTCGGAACTCGGAACTCGGAATTTGGAACTCGAAATTCTGAACTCGGAATTTGGAATTCTGAACTCGGAATTCTGAACTCGGAATTCTGAACTTGGAATTCTGAACTTGGAACTCGGAACTCGGAATTCCGAACTCAGAAATTGGAATTCGGAATGTTGAACTCGGAATTCGGAACTCGGAATTCGGAACTCAGAATTCGGAACTCGGAATTTGGAACACGGAATTCTGAACTTGGAATTCTGAACTCGGAACTCGGAATTCCGAACTCAGAATTTGGAATTTGGAATTTGGAACTTTGAATTCTGAACTCGGAACTCGGAATTCCAAACTTGGAATTCCGAACTCTGAATTTGGAATTCGGAATGTTGAACTCGGAATTCCAAACTCGGAATTCCAAACTCGGAATTCTGAACTCGGAACTCAGAATTTGGAATTCTGAACTTGGAAATCCAAACTTGGAATTTGGAATTCGGAACTCGGAATTCGGAACTCGGAATTTGGAATTTGGAATTCCAAACTCAGAATTCCGAACTTGGAATTCTGAACTTGGAAATCCAAACTTGGAATTTGAAACTCGGAATTTGGAACTCGGAATTCGGAACTCGGAATTTGGGCTGGGCCTGGCTGGGCTGGCTGGCTGGCTGGCTGGGCTGGGCCTGGCTGGCTGGTCCGGGCTGGCTGGGCCCAGCTGGTCTGGGCCGGGCTGGCTGGGGTGGGCTGGCTGGACCTGGCTGGACCTGGCTGGGCTGGGCCTGGCTGGGCTGAGCCTGGCTGGGCCTGGCTGGCTGGGCCTGGCTGGGATTGGGCTGGCTGGGCCGGACTGGCTGGGCTAGGCTGGTTGGGCCAGGCTGGCTGGGCCTGGATGGCTGGGCTGGGCTGGGCTGGCTGGCTGGCTGGGCTGGCTGGCTGGCTGGCTGGCTGTCACAATGGCTGGCTGGCTGTCACAATGGCTGGCTGGCTGTCACAATGGCTGGCTGGCTGTCACAATGGCTGGCTGGCTGTCACAATGGCTGGCTGGCTGGCTGGCTGGCTGGCTGGCTGGCAGGGCCTGGCAAGCTGGGCCTGGCAGGCTGGGCCCGGCTGGGCTGGGCCTGGCTGGGCTGGGCCTGGCTGGGCTGGGGCTGTCTGGGCCTGGCTGGCCGGGCCTGGCTAGGCCGGGCCTGGCTGAGCGGGGCTGTCTGGGCCTGGCTGGGCTGGTCTGGGCTGTCTGGGTCTGGCTGGGCTGGACTGGCTGGGCCAGACTGGCTGGGCCGGTCTGGGCGGTCTGGGCCGGCTGGGCTGGGCTGGCTGGGCCGGACTGGCTGGGCCGGTCTGGGTGGTCTGGGCTGGTTGGTCTGGGCTGGCCGGGCCAGGCTGGCACTGGCTGGCTGGGACTGGCTGGCTTCTGAACTCGGAACTCGTAATTCGGAACTCGTAATTCGGAACTCGGAACTCGGAATTTGGAACTCGAAATTCTGAACTCGGAATTTGGAATTCTGAACTCGGAATTCTGAACTCGGAATTCTGAACTTGGAATTCTGAACTCGGAACTCGGAATTCCAAACTTGGAATTCCGAACTCAGAAATTGGAATTCGGAATGTTGAACTCGGAATTCGGAACTCGGAATTCGGAACTCGGAATTTGGGCTGGGCCTGGCTGGGCTGGCTGGCTGGCTGGCTGGGCTGGGCCTGGCTGGCTGGTCCGGGCTGGCTGGGCCCAGCTGGTCTGGGCCGGGCTGGCTGGGGTGGGCTGGCTGGACCTGGCTGGACCTGGCTGGGCTGGGCCTGGCTGGGCTGAGCCTGGCTGGGCCTGGCTGGCTGGGCCTGGCTGGGATTGGGCTGGCTGGGCCGGACTGGCTGGGCTAGGCTGGTTGGGCCAGGCTGGCTGGGCCTGGATGGCTGGGCTGGGCTGGGCTGGCTGGCTGGCTGGGCTGGCTGGCTGGCTGGCTGGCTGGCTGTCACAATGGCTGGCTGGCTGTCACAATGGCTGGCTGGCTGTCACAATGGCTGGCTGGCTGTCACAATGGCTGGCTGGCTGTCACAATGGCTGGCTGGCTGGCTGGCTGGCTGGCTGGGCCTGGCAAGCTGGGCCTGGCAGGCTGGGCCTGGCTGGGCTGGGCCTGGCTGGGCTGGGCCTGGCTGGGCTGGGCCTGGCTGGGCTGGGGCTGGCTGGGCCTGGCTGGCCGGGCCTGGCTAGGCCGGGCCTGGCTGAGCGGGGCTGTCTGGGCCTGGCTGGGCTGGTCTGGGCTGTCTGGGTCTGGCTGGGCTGGACTGGCTGGGCCAGACTGGCTGGGCCGGTCTGGGCGGTCTGGGCCGGCTGGGCTGGGCTGGCTGGGCCGGACTGGCTGGGCCGGTCTGGGTGGTCTGGGCTGGTTGGTCTGGGCTGGCCGGGCCAGGCTGGCACTGGCTGGCTGGGACTGGCTGGCTTCTGAACTCGGAACTCGTAATTCGGAACTCGTAATTCGGAACTCGGAACTCGGAATTTGGAACTCGAAATTCTGAACTCGGAATTTGGAATTCTGAACTCGGAATTCTGAACTCGGAATTCTGAACTTGGAATTCTGAACTCGGAACTCGGAATTCCAAACTTGGAATTCCGAACTCAGAAATTGGAATTCGGAATGTTGAACTCGGAATTCGGAACTCGGAATTCGGAACTCAGAATTCGGAACTCGGAATTTGGAACACGGAATTCGGAACTTGGAATTCTGAACTCGGAACTCGGAATTCCGAACTCGGAATTCCGAACTCAGAATTTGGAATTTGGAATTTGGAACTTGGAATTCCAAACTCGGAATTCCAAACTCGGAATTCCAAACTCTGAATTTTGAATTTTGAATTTTGAACTTGGAATTCCAAGCTCGGAATTCCGAACTCTGAATTCCAAACTCAGAATTTGGAACTCGGAATTCTAAACTCGGAACTCAGAATTCGGAACTCGGAATTCTGAACTCGGAATTTGGAAATCTGAACTTGGAATTCTGAACTCGGAATTCTGAACTTGGAATTCTGAACTTGGAATTCTGAACTCGGAATTTGGAATTCAGATTTCTGAACTCGGAATTCTGAACTCGGAACTTGGAATTCGGAACTCGGAACTCGGAATTTGGAACTCGGAATTCCGAACTCAGAATTTGGAATTTGGAATTTGGAACTTGGAATTCCGAACTCTGAATTCCAAACTCAGAATTTGGGACTCGGAATTCTAAACTCGGAACTCAGAATTCAGAACTCAGAATTCTGAACTCGGAATTTGGAAATCTGAACTTGGAATTCTGAACTCGGAATTCTGAACTTGGAATTCTGAACTCGGAATTTGGAATTCCGATTTCTGAACTCGGAATTCTGAACTCGTAACTCGGAATTTGGAACTCGGAAGTCGGAATTTGGAACTCGGAATTCTGAACTCAGAATTTGGAATTCGGAATTTGGAACTTGGAATTCCAAACTCGGAATTCCAAACTCAGAATTTCAAACTTGGAATTTGGAACTCGGAATTCTGAACTCGGAACTCAGAATTCCAAACTCGGAATTCCGAACTTCGAATTCTGAACTCGGAATTTGGAATTCTGAACTCGGAATTTGGAAGTTGGAATTTGGAACTTGGAATTCCAAACTCGGAATTCCAAACTCTGAATTCCAAACTCTGAATTTTGAATTTTGAATTTTGAACTTGGAATTCCAAGCTCGGAATTCCAAACTCGGAATTCCAAACTCAGAATTTGGAACTCGGAATTCTAAACTCGGAACTCAGAATTCGGAACTCGGAATTCTGAACTCGGAATTTGGAACACGGAATTCGGAACTTGGAATTCTGAACTCGGAACTCGGAATTCCGAACTCGGAATTCCGAACTCAGAATTTGGAATTTGGAATTTGGAACTTGGAATTCCAAACTCGGAATTCCAAACTCTGAATTCCAAACTCTGAATTTTGAATTTTGAATTTTGAACTTGGAATTCCAAGCTCGGAATTCCAAACTCGGAATTCCAAACTCAGAATTTGGAACTCGGAATTCCAAGCCCGGAATTCCGAACTCTGAATTCCAAACTCAGAATTTGGAACTCGGAATTCTAAACTCGGAACTCAGAATTCGGAACTCGGAATTCTGAACTTGGAATTTGGAAATCTGAACTTGGAATTCTGAACTCGGAATTCTGAACTTGGAATTCTGAACTCGGAATTTGGAATTCAGATTTCTGAACTCGGAATTCTGAACTCGCAACTCGGAATTCGGAACTCGGAACTCGGAATTTGGAACTTGGAATTCCGAACTCAGAATTTGGAATTTGGAACTTGGAATTCCAAACTCGGAATTCCAAACTCAGAATTTCAAACTTGGAATTTGGAACTCGGAATTCTGAACTCGGAACTCGGAATTCCAAACTCGGAATTCCGAACTTCGAATTCTGAACTCGGAATTTGGAATTCTGAATTCGGAATTTGGAAGTTGGAATTACAAACTCGGAATTCTGAACTTGGAATTCTGAACTCGGAACTCGGAATTCCAAACTTGGAATTCCGAACTCTGAATTTGGAATTCGGAATGTTGAACTCGGAATTCCGAACTCGGAATTCGGAACTCAGAATTCGGAACTCGGAATTTGGAACACGGAATTCGGAACTTGGAATTCTGAACTCGGAACTCGGAATTCCGAACTTCGAATTCTGAACTCGGAATTTGGAATTCTGAACTCAGAATTTGGAAGTTGGAATTTGGAACTTGGAATTCCAAACTCGGAATTCCAAACTCTCAATTCCAAACTCTGAATTTTGAATTTTGAATTTTGAACTTGGAATTCCAAGCTCGGAATTCCAAACTCTGAATTCCAAACTCAGAATTTGGAACTCGGAATTCCAAGCCCGGAATTCCGAACTCTGAATTCCAAACTCAGAATTTGGAACTCGGAATTCTAAACTCGGAACTCAGAATTCGGAACTCGGAATTCTGAACTCGGAATTTGGAACACGGAATTCGGAACTTGGAATTCTGAACTCGGAACTCGGAATTCCGAACTCGGAATTCCGAACTCAGAATTTGGAATTTGGAATTTGGAACTTGGAATTCCAAACTCGGAATTCCAAACTCTGAATTCCAAACTCTGAATTTTGAATTTTGAATTTTGAACTTGGAATTCCAAGCTCGGAATTCCAAACTCGGAATTCCAAACTCAGAATTTGGAACTCGGAATTCCAAGCCCGGAATTCCGAACTCTGAATTCCAAACTCAGAATTTGGAACTCGGAATTCTAAACTCGGAACTCAGAATTCGGAACTCGGAATTCTGAACTCGGAATTTGGAAATCTGAACTTGGAATTCTGAACTCGGAATTCTGAACTTGGAATTCTGAACTCGGAATTTGGAATTCAGATTTCTGAACTCGGAATTCTGAACTCGCAACTCGGAATTCGGAACTCGGAACTCGGAATTTGGAACTTGGAATTCCGAACTCAGAATTTGGAATTTGGAACTTGGAATTCCAAACTCGGAATTCCAAACTCAGAATTTCAAACTTGGAATTTGGAACTCGGAATTCTGAACTCGGAACTCGGAATTCCAAACTCGGAATTCCAAACTTCGAATTCTGAACTCGGAATTTGGAATTCTGAATTCGGAATTTGGAAGTTGGAATTACAAACTCGGAATTCTGAACTTGGAATTCTGAACTCGGAACTCGGAATTCCAAACTTGGAATTCCGAACTCTGAATTTGGAATTTGGAATGTTGAACTCGGAATTCCGAACTCGGAATTCGGAACTCAGAATTCGGAACTCGGAATTTGGAACACGGAATTCGGAACTTGGAATTCTGAACTCGGAACTCGGAATTCCGAACTCGGAATTCCGAACTCAGAATTTGGAATTTGGAACTTGGAATTCCAAACTCGAAATTCCAAACTCTGAATTCCAAACTCAGAATTTGGAACTCGGAATTCTAAACTCGGAACTCAGAATTCGGAACTCGGAATTCTGAACTCGGAATTTGGAAATCTGAACTTGGAATTCTGAACTCGGAATTCTGAACTTGGAATTCTGAACTTGGAATTCTGAACTCGGAATTTGGAATTCAGATTTCTGAACTCGGAATTCTGAACTCGTAACTCGGAATTCGGAACTCGGAACTCGGAATTTGGAACTCGGAATTCTGAACTCTGAATTCCAAACTCAGAATTTGGAACTCGGAATTCTAAACTCGGAACTCAGAATTCGGAACTCGGAATTCTGAACTCGGAATTTGGAAATCTGAACTTGGAATTCTGAACTCGGAATTCTGAACTTGGAATTCCAAACTCAGAATTTGGAATTTGGAATTTGGAACTTGGAATTCCGAACTCTGAATTCCAAACTCAGAATTTGGAACTCGGAATTCTAAACTCGGAACTCAGAATTCGGAACTCGGAATTCGGAACTCGGAATTTGGAAATCTGAACTTGGAATTTGGAATTCAGATTTCTGAACTCGGAATTCTGAACTCGTAACTCGGAATTCGGAACTCGGAACTCGGAATTTGGAACTCGGAATTCTGAACTCAGAATTTGGAATTCTGAACTTGGAATTCCGAACTCAGAATTTGGAATTTGGAATTTGGAACTTGGAATTCCAAACTCGGAATTCCAAACTCAGAATTTCAAACTTGGAATTTGGAACTCGGAATTCTGAACTCGGAACTCGGAATTCCAAACTCGGAATTCCAAACTTCGAATTCTGAACTCGGAATTTGGAATTCTGAATTCGGAATTTGGAAGTTGGAATTACAAACTCGGAATTCTGAACTTGGAATTCTGAACTCGGAACTCGGAATTCCAAACTTGGAATTCCGAACTCTGAATTTGGAATTCGGAATGTTGAACTCGGAATTCCGAACTCGGAATTCGGAACTCAGAATTCGGAACTCGGAATTTGGAACACGGAATTCGGAACTTGGAATTCTGAACTCGGAACTCGGAATTCTGAACTCGGAATTCCGAACTCAGAATTTGGAATTTGGAATTTGGAATTTGGAATTTGGAACTTGGAATTCCAAACTCGGAATTTTGAATTTTGAATTTTGAACTTGGAATTCCAAGCTCGGAATTCCAAACTCGGAATTCCAAACTCAGAATTTGGAACTCGGAATTCCAAGCCCGGAATTCCAAACTCTGAATTCCAAACTCAGAATTTGGAACTCGGAATTCTAAACTCGGAACTCAGAATTCGGAACTCGGAATTCTGAACTCGGAATTTGGAAATCTGAACTTGGAATTCTGAACTCGGAATTCTGAACTTGGAATTCTGAACTCGGAATTTGGAATTCAGATTTCTGAACTCGGAATTCTGAACTCGCAACTCGGAATTCGGAACTCGGAACTCGGAATTTGGAACTCGGAATTCGGAACTCGGAATTTGGAAATCTGAACTTGGAATTTGGAATTCAGATTTCTGAACTCGGAATTCTGAACTCGTAACTCGGAATTCGGAACTCGGAACTCGGAATTTGGAACTCGGAATTCTGAACTCAGAATTTGGAATTCTGAACTTGGAATTCCGAACTCAGAATTTGGAATTTGGAATTTGGAACTTGGAATTCCAAACTCGGAATTCCAAACTCAGAATTTCAAACTTGGAATTTGGAACTCGGAATTCTGAACTCGGAACTCGGAATTCCAAACTCGGAATTCCAAACTTCGAATTCTGAACTCGGAATTTGGAATTCTGAATTCGGAATTTGGAAGTTGGAATTACAAACTCGGAATTCTGAACTTGGAATTCTGAACTCGGAACTCGGAATTCCAAACTTGGAATTCCGAACTCTGAATTTGGAATTCGGAATGTTGAACTCGGAATTCCGAACTCGGAATTCGGAACTCAGAATTCGGAACTCGGAATTTGGAACACGGAATTCGGAACTTGGAATTCTGAACTCGGAACTCGGAATTCTGAACTCGGAATTCCGAACTCAGAATTTGGAATTTGGAATTTGGAATTTGGAATTTGGAACTTGGAATTCCAAACTCGGAATTTTGAATTTTGAATTTTGAACTTGGAATTCCAAGCTCGGAATTCCAAACTCGGAATTCCAAACTCAGAATTTGGAACTCGGAATTCCAAGCCCGGAATTCCAAACTCTGAATTCCAAACTCAGAATTTGGAACTCGGAATTCTAAACTCGGAACTCAGAATTCGGAACTCGGAATTCTGAACTCGGAATTTGGAAATCTGAACTTGGAATTCTGAACTCGGAATTCTGAACTTGGAATTCTGAACTCGGAATTTGGAATTCAGATTTCTGAACTCGGAATTCTGAACTCGCAACTCGGAATTCGGAACTCGGAACTCGGAATTTGGAACTTGGAATTCCGAACTCAGAATTTGGAATTTGGAACTTGGAATTCCAAACTCGGAATTCCAAACTCGGAATTTCAAACTTGGAATTTGGAACTCGGAACTCGGAATTTGGAACTCGAAATTCTGAACTCGGAATTTGGAATTCTGAACTCGGAATTCTGAACTCGGAATTCTGAACTTGGAATTCTGAACTCGGAACTCGGAATTCCAAACTTGGAATTCCGAACTCAGAAATTGGAATTCGGAATGTTGAACTCGGAATTCCGAACTCGGAATTCGGAACTCAGAATTCGGAACTCGGAATTTGGAACACGGAATTCGGAACTTGGAATTCTGAACTCGGAACTCGGAATTCCGAACTCGGAATTCCGAACTCAGAATTTGGAATTTGGAATTTGGAACTTGGAATTCCAAACTCGGAATTCCAAACTCGGAATTCCAAACTCTGAATTTTGAATTTTGAATTTTGAACTTGGAATTCTAAGCTCGGAATTCCGAACTCTGAATTCCAAACTCAGAATTTGGAACTCTGAATTCTAAACTCGGAATTCTGAACTTGGAATTCTGAACTCGGAATTTGGAATTCAGATTTCTGAACTCGGAATTCTGAACTCGTAACTCGGAATTCGGAACTCGGAACTCGGAATTCTGAACTCGGAATTTGGAAATCTGAACTTGGAATTCTGAACTCGGAATTCTGAACTTGGAATTCTGAACTTGGAATTCTGAACTCGGAATTTGGAATTCAGATTTCTGAACTCGGAATTCTGAACTCGTAACTCGGAATTTGGAACTCGGAATTCCGAACTCAGAATTTGGAATTTGGAATTTGGAACTTGGAATTCCGAACTCTGAATTCCAAACTCAGAATTTGGGACTCGGAATTCTAAACTCGGAACTCAGAATTCAGAACTCAGAATTCTGAACTCGGAATTTGGAAATCTGAACTTGGAATTCTGAACTCGGAATTCTGAACTTGGAATTCTGAACTCGGAATTTGGAATTCAGATTTCTGAACTCGGAATTCTGAACTCGTAACTCGGAATTTGGAACTCGGAAGTCGGAATTTGGAACTCGGAATTCTGAACTCAGAATTTGGAATTCGGAATTTGGAACTTGGAATTCCAAACTCGGAATTCCAAACTCAGAATTTCAAACTTGGAATTTGGAACTCGGAATTCTGAACTCGGAACTCAGAATTCCAAACTCGGAATTCCAAACTCAGAATTTGGAACTCGGAATTCCAAGCCCGGAATTCCGAACTCTGAATTCCAAACTCAGAATTTGGAACTCGGAATTCTAAACTCGGAACTCAGAATTCGGAACTCGGAATTCTGAACTCGGAATTTGGAAATCTGAACTTGGAATTCTGAACTCGGAATTCTGAACTTGGAATTCCAAACTCAGAATTTGGAATTTGGAATTTGGAACTTGGAATTCCGAACTCTGAATTCCAAACTCAGAATTTGGAACTCGGAATTCTAAACTCGGAACTCAGAATTCGGAACTCGGAATTCGGAACTCGGAATTTGGAAATCTGAACTTGGAATTTGGAATTCAGATTTCTGAACTCGGAATTCTGAACTCGTAACTCGGAATTCGGAACTCGGAACTCGGAATTTGGAACTCGGAATTCTGAACTCAGAATTTGGAATTCTGAACTTGGAATTCCGAACTCAGAATTTGGAATTTGGAATTTGGAACTTGGAATTCCAAACTCGGAATTCCAAACTCAGAATTTCAAACTTGGAATTTGGAACTCGGAATTCTGAACTCGGAACTCGGAATTCCAAACTCGGAATTCCAAACTTCGAATTCTGAACTCGGAATTTGGAATTCTGAATTCGGAATTTGGAAGTTGGAATTACAAACTCGGAATTCTGAACTTGGAATTCTGAACTCGGAACTCGGAATTCCAAACTTGGAATTCCGAACTCTGAATTTGGAATTCGGAATGTTGAACTCGGAATTCCGAACTCGGAATTCGGAACTCAGAATTCGGAACTCGGAATTTGGAACACGGAATTCGGAACTTGGAATTCTGAACTCGGAACTCGGAATTCTGAACTCGGAATTCCGAACTCAGAATTTGGAATTTGGAATTTGGAATTTGGAATTTGGAACTTGGAATTCCAAACTCGGAATTTTGAATTTTGAATTTTGAACTTGGAATTCCAAGCTCGGAATTCCAAACTCGGAATTCCAAACTCAGAATTTGGAACTCGGAATTCCAAGCCCGGAATTCCAAACTCTGAATTCCAAACTCAGAATTTGGAACTCGGAATTCTAAACTCGGAACTCAGAATTCGGAACTCGGAATTCTGAACTCGGAATTTGGAAATCTGAACTTGGAATTCTGAACTCGGAATTCTGAACTTGGAATTCTGAACTCGGAATTTGGAATTCAGATTTCTGAACTCGGAATTCTGAACTCGCAACTCGGAATTCGGAACTCGGAACTCGGAATTTGGAACTTGGAATTCCGAACTCAGAATTTGGAATTTGGAACTTGGAATTCCAAACTCGGAATTCCAAACTCGGAATTTCAAACTTGGAATTTGGAACTCGGAACTCGGAATTTGGAACTCGAAATTCTGAACTCGGAATTTGGAATTCTGAACTCGGAATTCTGAACTCGGAATTCTGAACTTGGAATTCTGAACTCGGAACTCGGAATTCCAAACTTGGAATTCCGAACTCAGAAATTGGAATTCGGAATGTTGAACTCGGAATTCCGAACTCGGAATTCGGAACTCAGAATTCGGAACTCGGAATTTGGAACACGGAATTCGGAACTTGGAATTCTGAACTCGGAACTCGGAATTCCGAACTCGGAATTCCGAACTCAGAATTTGGAATTTGGAATTTGGAACTTGGAATTCCAAACTCGGAATTCCAAACTCGGAATTCCAAACTCTGAATTTTGAATTTTGAATTTTGAACTTGGAATTCTAAGCTCGGAATTCCGAACTCTGAATTCCAAACTCAGAATTTGGAACTCTGAATTCTAAACTCGGAATTCTGAACTTGGAATTCTGAACTCGGAATTTGGAATTCAGATTTCTGAACTCGGAATTCTGAACTCGTAACTCGGAATTCGGAACTCGGAACTCGGAATTCTGAACTCGGAATTTGGAAATCTGAACTTGGAATTCTGAACTCGGAATTCTGAACTTGGAATTCTGAACTTGGAATTCTGAACTCGGAATTTGGAATTCAGATTTCTGAACTCGGAATTCTGAACTCGTAACTCGGAATTTGGAACTCGGAATTCCGAACTCAGAATTTGGAATTTGGAATTTGGAACTTGGAATTCCGAACTCCGAATTCCAAACTCAGAATTTGGGACTCGGAATTCTAAACTCGGAACTCAGAATTCAGAACTCAGAATTCTGAACTCGGAATTTGGAAATCTGAACTTGGAATTCTGAACTCGGAATTCTGAACTTGGAATTCTGAACTCGGAATTTGGAATTCAGATTTCTGAACTCGGAATTCTGAACTCGTAACTCGGAATTTGGAACTCGGAAGTCGGAATTTGGAACTCGGAATTCTGAACTCAGAATTTGGAATTCGGAATTTGGAACTTGGAATTCCAAACTCGGAATTCCAAACTCAGAATTTCAAACTTGGAATTTGGAACTCGGAATTCTGAACTCGGAACTCAGAATTCCAAACTCGGAATTCCAAACTCAGAATTTGGAACTCGGAATTCCAAGCCCGGAATTCCGAACTCTGAATTCCAAACTCAGAATTTGGAACTCGGAATTCTAAACTCGGAACTCAGAATTCGGAACTCGGAATTCTGAACTCGGAATTTGGAACACGGAATTCGGAACTTGGAATTCTGAACTCGGAATTCCAAACTCTGAATTCCAAACTCTGAATTTTGAATTTTGAATTTTGAACTTGGAATTCCAAGCTCGGAATTCCAAACTCGGAATTCCAAACTCAGAATTTGGAACTCGGAATTCCAAGCCCGGAATTCCGAACTCTGAATTCCAAACTCAGAATTTGGAACTCGGAATTCTAAACTCGGAACTCAGAATTCGGAACTCGGAATTCTGAACTCGGAATTTGGAAATCTGAACCTGGAATTCTGAACTCGGAATTCTGAACTTGGAATTCTGAACTCGGAATTTGGAATTCAGATTTCTGAACTCGGAATTCTGAACTCGCAACTCGGAATTCGGAACTCGGAACTCGGAATTTGGAACTTGGAATTCCGAACTCAGAATTTGGAATTTGGAACTTGGAATTACAAACTCGGAATTCCAAACTCAGAATTTCAAACTTGGAATTTGGAACTCGGAATTCTGAACTCGGAACTCGGAATTCCAAACTCGGAATTCCAAACTTCGAATTCTGAACTCGGAATTTGGAATTCTGAATTCGGAATTTGGAAGTTGGAATTACAAACTCGGAATTCTGAACTTGGAATTCTGAACTCGGAACTCGGAATTCCAAACTTGGAATTCCGAACTCTGAATTTGGAATTCGGAATGTTGAACTCGGAATTCCAAACTCGGAATTCGGAACTCAGAATTCGGAACTCGGAATTTGGAACACGGAATTCGGAACTTGGAATTCTGAACTCGGAACTCGGAATTCTGAACTCGGAATTCCGAACTCAGAATTTGGAATTTGGAATTTGGAATTTGGAACTTGGAATTCCAAACTCGGAATTCCAAACTCGGAATTCCAAACTCTGAATTTTGAATTTTGAATTTTGAACTTGGAATTCCAAGCTTGGAATTCCAAACTCGGAATTCCAAACTCGGAATTCCAAACTCAGAATTTGGAACTCGGAATTCCAAGCCCGGAATTCCAAACTCTGAATTCCAAACTCAGAATTTGGAACTCGGAATTCTAAACTCGGAACTCAGAATTCGGAACTCGGAATTCTGAACTCGGAATTTGGAAATCTGAACTTGGAATTCTGAACTCGGAATTCTGAACTTGGAATTCTGAACTCGGAATTTGGAATTCAGATTTCTGAACTCGGAATTCTGAACTCGCAACTCGGAATTCGGAACTCGGAACTCGGAATTTGGAACTTGGAATTCCGAACTCAGAATTTGGAATTTGGAACTTGGAATTCCAAACTCGGAATTCCAAACTCGGAATTTCAAACTTGGAATTTGGAACTCGGAACTCGGAATTTGGAACTCGAAATTCTGAACTCGGAATTTGGAATTCTGAACTCGGAATTCTGAACTCGGAATTCTGAACTTGGAATTCTGAACTCGGAACTCGGAATTCCAAACTTGGAATTCCGAACTCAGAAATTGGAATTCGGAATGTTGAACTCGGAATTCCGAACTCGGAATTCGGAACTCAGAATTCGGAACTCGGAATTTGGAACACGGAATTCGGAACTTGGAATTCCGAACTCTGAATTCCAAACTCAGAATTTGGGACTCGGAATTTTAAACTCGGAACTCAGAATTCAGAACTCAGAATTCTGAACTCGGAATTTGGAAATCTGAACTTGGAATTCTGAACTCGGAATTCTGAACTTGGAATTCTGAACTCGGAATTTGGAATTCAGATTTCTGAACTCGGAATTCTGAACTCGTAACTCGGAATTTGGAACTCGGAAGTCGGAATTTGGAACTCGGAATTCCAAACTCGGAATTCCAAACTCTGAATTCCAAACTCAGAATTTGGAACTCGGAATTCTAAACTCGGAACTCAGAATTCGGAACTCGGAATTCTGAACTCGGAATTTGGAAATCTGAACTTGGAATTCTGAACTCGGAATTCTGAACTTGGAATTCTGAACTTGGAATTCTGAACTCGGAATTTGGAAATCTGAACTTGGAATTCTGAACTCGGAATTCGGAACTCGGAATTCTGAACTCGGAATTCTGAACTCGGAATTTGGAAATCTGAACTTGGAATTCTGAACTCGGAATTCTGAACTTGGAATTCTGAACTCGGAATTTGGAATTCAGATTTCTGAACTCGGAATTCTGAACTCGCAACTCGGAATTCGGAACTCGGAACTCGGAATTTGGAACTTGGAATTCCGAACTCAGAATTTGGAATTTGGAACTTGGAATTCCAAACTCGGAATTCCAAACTCGGAATTTCAAACTTGGAATTTGGAACTCGGAACTCGGAATTTGGAACTCGAAATTCTGAACTCGGAATTTGGAATTCTGAACTCGGAATTCTGAACTCGGAATTCTGAACTTGGAATTCTGAACTCGGAACTCGGAATTCCAAACTTGGAATTCCGAACTCAGAAATTGGAATTCGGAATGTTGAACTCGGAATTCCGAACTCGGAATTCGGAACTCAGAATTCGGAACTCGGAATTTGGAACACGGAATTCGGAACTTGGAATTCCGAACTCTGAATTCCAAACTCAGAATTTGGGACTCGGAATTTTAAACTCGGAACTCAGAATTCAGAACTCAGAATTCTGAACTCGGAATTTGGAAATCTGAACTTGGAATTCTGAACTCGGAATTCTGAACTTGGAATTCTGAACTCGGAATTTGGAATTCAGATTTCTGAACTCGGAATTCTGAACTCGTAACTCGGAATTTGGAACTCGGAAGTCGGAATTTGGAACTCGGAATTCCAAACTCGGAATTCCAAACTCTGAATTCCAAACTCAGAATTTGGAACTCGGAATTCTAAACTCGGAACTCAGAATTCGGAACTCGGAATTCTGAACTCGGAATTTGGAAATCTGAACTTGGAATTCTGAACTCGGAATTCTGAACTTGGAATTCTGAACTTGGAATTCTGAACTCGGAATTTGGAATTCAGATTTCTGAACTCGGAATTCTGAACTCGTAACTCGGAATTCGGAACTCGGAACTCGGAATTTGGAACTCGGAATTCTGAACTCTGAATTCCAAACTCAGAATTTGGAACTCGGAATTCTAAACTCGGAACTCAGAATTCGGAACTCGGAATTCTGAACTCGGAATTTGGAAATCTGAACTTGGAATTCTGAACTCGGAATTCTGAACTTGGAATTCCAAACTCAGAATTTGGAATTTGGAATTTGGAACTTGGAATTCCGAACTCTGAATTCCAAACTCAGAATTTGGAACTCGGAATTCTAAACTCGGAACTCAGAATTCGGAACTCGGAATTCTGAACTCGGAATTTGGAAATCTGAACTTGGAATTTGGAATTCAGATTTCTGAACTCGGAATTCTGAACTCGTAACTCGGAATTCGGAACTCGGAACTCGGAATTTGGAACTCGGAATTCTGAACTCAGAATTTGGAATTCTGAACTTGGAATTCCGAACTCAGAATTTGGAATTTGGAATTTGGAACTTGGAATTCCAAACTCGGAATTCCAAACTCAGAATTTCAAACTTGGAATTTGGAACTCGGAATTCTGAACTCGGAACTCAGAATTCCAAACTCAGAATTCCGAACTTCGAATTTTGAACTCGGAATTTGGAATTCTGAATTCGGAATTTGGAAGTTGGAATTACAAACTCGGAATTCTGAACTTGGAATTCTGAACTCGGAACTCGGAATTCCAAACTTGGAATTCCGAACTCTGAATTTGGAATTCGGAATGTTGAACTCGGAATTCCGAACTCGGAATTCGGAACTCAGAATTCGGAACTCGGAATTTGGAACACGGAATTCGGAACTTGGAATTCTGAACTCGGAACTCGGAATTCCGAACTCGGAATTCCGAACTCAGAATTTGGAATTTGGAATTTGGAATTTGGAATTTGGAACTTGGAATTCCAAACTCGGAATTCCAAACTCTGAATTCCAAACTCTGAATTTTGAATTTTGAATTTTGAACTTGGAATTCCAAGCTCGGAATTCCAAACTCGGAATTCCAAACTCAGAATTTGGAACTCGGAATTCCAAGCCCGGAATTCCGAACTCTGAATTCCAAACTCAGAATTTGGAACTCGGAATTCTAAACTCGGAACTCAGAATTCGGAACTCGGAATTCTGAACTCGGAATTTGGAAATCTGAACTTGGAATTCTGAACTCGGAATTCTGAACTTGGAATTCTGAACTCAGAATTTGGAATTCAGATTTCTGAACTCGGAATTCTGAACTCGCAACTCGGAATTCGGAACTCGGAACTCGGAATTTGGAACTTGGAATTCCGAACTCAGAATTTGGAATTTGGAAGTTGGAATTCCAAACTCGGAATTCCAAACTCGGAATTTCAAACTTGGAATTTGGAACTCGGAATTCTGAACTCGGAACTCGGAATTCCAAACTCGGAATTCCGAACTTCGAATTCTGAACTCGGAATTTGGAATTCTGAACTCGGAATTTGGAAGTTGGAATTACAAACTCAGAATTCCGAACTTGGAATTCCAAACTCGGAATTCTGAACTCGGAACTCAGAATTTGGAATTCTGAACTTGGAAATCCAAACTTGGAATTTGGAATTTGGAACTCGGAATTCGGAACTCGGAATTTGGGCTGGGCCTGGCTGGGCTGGCTGGCTGGCTGGCTGGTCTGGGCCTGGCTGGCTGGTCCGGGCTGGCTGGGCCCAGCTGGTCTGGGCCGGGCTGGCTGGGGTGGGCTGGCTGGACCTGGCTGGACCTGGCTGGGCTGGGCCTGGCTGGGCTGAGCCTGCTGGGCCTGGATGGCTGGGCCTGGCTGGGATTGGCCTGGCTGGGCCGGACTGGCTGGGCTAGGCTGGTTGGGCCAGGCTGGCTGGGCCTGGATGGCTGGGCTGGGCTGGGCTGGCTGGCTGGCTGGCTGGCTGTCACAATGGCTGGCTGGCTGTCACAATGGCTGGCTGGCTGTCACAATGGCTGGCTGGCTGTCACAATGGCTGGCTGGCTGTCACAATGGCTGGCTGGCTGGCTGGCTGGCTGGCTGGCTGGCTGGCTGGCTGGCTGGGCCTGGCAGGCTGGGCCTGGCTGGGCTGGGGCTGGCTGGGCCTGGCTGGCCGGGCCTGGCTAGGCCGGGCCTGGCTGGGCGGGGCTGCCTGGGCCTGGCTGGGCTGGTCTGGGCTGTCTGGGCCTGGCTGGTCTGGGCTGGCTGGGCCAGACTGGCTGGGCCGGTCTGGGCGGTCTGGGCCGGCTGGGCTGGGCTGGCTGGGCCGGACTGGCTGGGCCGGTCTGGGTGGTCTGGGCTGGTTGGTCTGGGCTGGCCGGGCCAGGCTGGCACTGGCTGGCTGGGACTGGCTGGCTTCTGAACTCGGAACTCGTAATTCGGAACTCGTAATTCGGAACTCGGAACTCGGAATTTGGAACTCGGAATTCTGAACTCGGAATTTGGAATTCTGAACTCGGAATTCTGAACTCGGAATTCTGAACTTGGAATTCTGAACTCGGAACTCGGAATTCCAAACTTGGAATTCCGAACTCAGAAATTGGAATTCGGAATGTTGAACTCGGAATTCCGAACTCGGAATTCGGAACTCAGAATTCGGAACTCGGAATTTGGAACACGGAATTCGGAACTTGGAATTCTGAACTCGGAACTCGGAATTCCGAACTCGGAATTCCGAACTCAGAATTTGTAATTTGGAATTTGGAACTTGGAATTCCAAACTCGGAATTCCAAACTCTGAATTTTGAATTTTGAATTTTGAACTTGGAATTCCAAGCTCGGAATTCCGAACTCTGAATTCCAAACTCAGAATTTGGAACTCGGAATTCTAAACTCGGAACTCAGAATTCGGAACTCGGAATTCTGAACTCGGAATTTGGAAATCTGAACTTGGAATTCTGAACTCGGAATTCTGAACTTGGAATTCTGAACTTGGAATTCTGAACTCGGAATTTGGAATTCAGATTTCTGAACTCGGAATTCTGAACTCGTAACTTGGAATTCGGAACTCGGAACTCGGAATTTGGAACTCGGAATTCCGAACTCAGAATTTGGAATTTGGAATTTGGAACTTGGAATTCCGAACTCTGAATTCCAAACTCAGAATTTGGGACTCGGAATTCTAAACTCGGAACTCAGAATTCAGAACTCAGAATTCTGAACTCGGAATTTGGAAATCTGAACTTGGAATTCTGAACTCGGAATTCTGAACTTGGAATTCTGAACTCGGAATTTGGAATTCAGATTTCTGAACTTGGAATTCTGAACTCGTAACTCGGAATTTGGAACTCGGAAGTCGGAATTTGGAACTCGGAATTCCAAACTCGGAATTCCAAACTCAGAATTTCAAACTTGGAATTTGGAACTCGGAATTCTGAACTCGGAACTCGGAATTCCAAACTCGGAATTCCGAACTTCGAATTCTGAACTCGGAATTTGGAATTCTGAACTCGGAATTTGGAAGTTGGAATTACAAACTCGGAATTCTGAACTTGGAATTCTGAACTCGGAACTCGGAATTCCAAACTTGGAATTCCGAACTCTGAATTTGGAATTCGGAATGTTGAACTCGGAATTCCGAACTCGGAATTCGGAACTCAGAAATCGGAACTCGGAATTTGGAACACGGAATTCGGAACTTGGAATTCTGAACTCGGAACTCGGAATTCCAAACTCGGAATTCCGAACTCAGAATTTGGAATTTGGAATTTGGAACTTGGAATTCCAAACTCGGAATTCCAAACTCGGAATTCCAAACTCTGAATTTTGAATTTTGAATTTTGAACTTGGAATTCCAAGCTCGGAATTCCAAACTCGGAATTCCAAACTCAGAATTTGGAACTCGGAATTCCAAGCCCGGAATTCCGAACTCTGAATTCCAAACTCAGAATTTGGAACTCGGAATTCTAAACTCGGAACTCAGAATTCGGAACTCGGAATTCTGAACTCGGAATTTGGAAATCTGAACTTGGAATTCTGAACTCGGAATTCTGAACTTGGAATTCTGAACTCGGAATTTGGAATTCAGATTTCTGAACTCGGAATTCTGAACTCACAACTCGGAATTCGGAACTCGGAACTCGGAATTTGGAACTTTGAATTCTGAACTCGGAACTCGGAATTCCAAACTTGGAATTCCGAACTCTGAATTTGGAATTCGGAATGTTGAACTCGGAATTCCAAACTCGGAATTCCAAACTCGGAATTCTGAACTCGGAACTCAGAATTTGGAATTCTG
Organism: Erythrolamprus reginae; assembly: GCF_031021105.1. Classification (NCBI taxonomy): domain Eukaryota; kingdom Metazoa; phylum Chordata; class Lepidosauria; order Squamata; family Dipsadidae; genus Erythrolamprus; species Erythrolamprus reginae. The sequence continues at coordinate 213,720,465 of NC_091951.1, read as the reverse complement.
AACTTGGAAATCCAAACTTGGAATTTGGAATTCGGAACTCGGAATTCGGAACTCGGAATTTGGAATTTGGAATTCCAAACTCAGAATTCCGAACTTGGAATTCTGAACTTGGAAATCCAAACTTGGAATTTGAAACTCGGAATTTGGAACTCGGAATTCGGAACTCGGAATTTGGGCTGGGCCTGGCTGGGCTGGCTGGCTGGCTGGCTGGGCTGGGCCTGGCTGGCTGGTCCGGGCTGGCTGGGCCCAGCTGGTCTGGGCCGGGCTGGCTGGGGTGGGCTGGCTGGACCTGGCTGGACCTGGCTGGGCTGGGCCTGGCTGGGCTGAGCCTGGCTGGGCCTGGCTGGCTGGGCCTGGCTGGGATTGGCCTGGCTGGGCCGGACTGGCTGGGCTAGGCTGGTTGGGCCAGGCTGGCTGGGCCTGGATGGCTGGGCTGGGCTGGGCTGGCTGGCTGGCTGGGCTGGCTGGCTGGCTGGCTGGCTGGCTGTCACAATGGCTGGCTGGCTGTCACAATGGCTGGCTGGCTGTCACAATGGCTGGCTGGCTGTCACAATGGCTGGCTGGCTGTCACAATGGCTGGCTGGCTGGCTGGCTGGCTGGCTGGCTGGGCCTGGCAGGCTGGGCCTGGCTGGGCTGGGCCTGGCTGGGCTGGGGCTGGCTGGGCCTGGCTGGCCGGGCCTGGCTAGGCCGGGCCTGGCTGGGCGGGGCTGTCTGGGCCTGGCTGGGCTGGTCTGGGCTGGCTGGGCCTGGCTGGGCTGGGCTGGCTGGGCCAGACTGGCTGGGCCGGTCTGGGCGGTCTGGGCCGGCTGGGCTGGGCTGGCTGGGCCGGACTGGCTGGGCCGGTCTGGGTGGTCTGGGCTGGTTGGTCTGGGCTGGCCGGGCCAGGCTGGCACTGGCTGGCTGGGACTGGCTGGCTTCTGAACTCGGAACTCGTAATTCGGAACTCGTAATTCGGAACTCGGAACTCGGAATTTGGAACTCGAAATTCTGAACTCGGAATTTGGAATTCTGAACTCGGAATTCTGAACTCGGAATTCTGAACTTGGAATTCTGAACTTGGAACTCGGAACTCGGAATTCCGAACTCAGAAATTGGAATTCGGAATGTTGAACTCGGAATTCGGAACTCGGAATTCGGAACTCAGAATTCGGAACTCGGAATTTGGAACACGGAATTCGGAACTTGGAATTCTGAACTCGGAACTCGGAATTCCGAACTCGGAATTCCGAACTCAGAATTTGGAATTTGGAATTTGGAACTTTGAATTCTGAACTCGGAACTCGGAATTCCAAACTTGGAATTCCGAACTCTGAATTTGGAATTCGGAATGTTGAACTCGGAATTCCAAACTCGGAATTCCAAACTCGGAATTCTGAACTCGGAACTCAGAATTTGGAATTCTGAACTTGGAAATCCAAACTTGGAATTTGGAATTCGGAACTCGGAATTCGGAATTTGGAATTCCAAACTCAGAATTCCGAACTTGGAATTCTGAACTTGGAAATCCAAACTTGGAATTTGAAACTCGGAATTTGGAACTCGGAATTCGGAACTCGGAATTTGGGCTGGGCCTGGCTGGGCTGGCTGGCTGGCTGGCTGGGCTGGGCCTGGCTGGCTGGTCCGGGCTGGCTGGGCCCAGCTGGTCTGGGCCGGGCTGGCTGGGGTGGGCTGGCTGGACCTGGCTGGACCTGGCTGGGCTGGGCCTGGCTGGGCTGAGCCTGGCTGGGCCTGGCTGGCTGGGCCTGGCTGGGATTGGCCTGGCTGGGCCGGACTGGCTGGGCTAGGCTGGTTGGGCCAGGCTGGCTGGGCCTGGATGGCTGGGCTGGGCTGGGCTGGCTGGCTGGCTGGGCTGGCTGGCTGGCTGGCTGGCTGGCTGGCTGTCACAATGGCTGGCTGGCTGTCACAATGGCTGGCTGGCTGTCACAATGGCTGGCTGGCTGTCACAATGGCTGGCTGGCTGTCACAATGGCTGGCTGGCTGGCTGGCTGGCTGGCTGGCTGGGCCTGGCAGGCTGGGCCTGGCTGGGCTGGGCCTGGCTGGGCTGGGGCTGGCTGGGCCTGGCTGGCCGGGCCTGGCTAGGCCGGGCCTGGCTGGGCGGGGCTGTCTGGGCCTGGCTGGGCTGGTCTGGGCTGGCTGGGCCTGGCTGGGCTGGGCTGGCTGGGCCAGACTGGCTGGGCCGGTCTGGGCGGTCTGGGCCGGCTGGGCTGGGCTGGCTGGGCCGGACTGGCTGGGCCGGTCTGGGTGGTCTGGGCTGGTTGGTCTGGGCTGGCCGGGCCAGGCTGGCACTGGCTGGCTGGGACTGGCTGGCTTCTGAACTCGGAACTCGTAATTCGGAACTCGTAATTCGGAACTCGGAACTCGGAATTTGGAACTCGAAATTCTGAACTCGGAATTTGGAATTCTGAACTCGGAATTCTGAACTCGGAATTCTGAACTTGGAATTCTGAACTTGGAACTCGGAACTCGGAATTCCGAACTCAGAAATTGGAATTCGGAATGTTGAACTCGGAATTCGGAACTCGGAATTCGGAACTCAGAATTCGGAACTCGGAATTTGGAACACGGAATTCGGAACTTGGAATTCTGAACTCGGAACTCGGAATTCCGAACTCGGAATTCCGAACTCAGAATTTGGAATTTGGAATTTGGAACTTTGAATTCTGAACTCGGAACTCGGAATTCCAAACTTGGAATTCCGAACTCTGAATTTGGAATTCGGAATGTTGAACTCGGAATTCCAAACTCGGAATTCCAAACTCGGAATTCTGAACTCGGAACTCAGAATTTGGAATTCTGAACTTGGAAATCCAAACTTGGAATTTGGAATTCGGAACTCGGAATTCGGAACTCGGAATTTGGAATTTGGAATTCCAAACTCAGAATTCCGAACTTGGAATTCTGAACTTGGAAATCCAAACTTGGAATTTGAAACTCGGAATTTGGAACTCGGAATTCGGAACTCGGAATTTGGGCTGGGCCTGGCTGGGCTGGCTGGCTGGCTGGCTGGGCTGGGCCTGGCTGGCTGGTCCGGGCTGGCTGGGCCCAGCTGGTCTGGGCCGGGCTGGCTGGGGTGGGCTGGCTGGACCTGGCTGGACCTGACTGGGCTGGGCCTGGCTGGGCTGAGCCTGGCTGGGCCTGGCTGGCTGGGCTGGGCTGGGCTGGCTGGCTGGCTGGGCTGGCTGGCTGGCTGGCTGGCTGTCACAATGGCTGGCTGGCTGTCACAATGGCTGGCTGGCTGTCACAATGGCTGGCTGGCTGTCACAATGGCTGGCTGGCTGTCACAATGGCTGGCTGGCTGGCTGGCTGGCTGGCTGGCTGGGCCTGGCAGGCTGGGCCTGGCTGGGCTGGGCCTGGCTGGGCTGGGGCTGGCTGGGCCTGGCTGGCCGGGCCTGGCTAGGCCGGGCCTGGCTGGGCGGGGCTGTCTGGGCCTGGCTGGGCTGGTCTGGGCTGTCTGGGCCTGGCTGGGCTGGGCTGGCTGGGCCAGACTGGCTGGGCCGGTCTGGGCGGTCTGGGCCGGCTGGGCTGGGCTGGCTGGGCCGGACTGGCTGGGCCGGTCTGGGTGGTCTGGGCTGGTTGGTCTGGGCTGGCCGGGCCAGGCTGGCAGTGGCTGGCTGGGACTGGCTGGCTTCTGAACTCGGAACTCGTAATTCGGAACTCGTAATTCGGAACTCGGAACTCGGAATTTGGAACTCGAAATTCTGAACTCGGAATTTGGAATTCTGAACTCGGAATTCTGAACTCGGAATTCTGAACTTGGAATTCTGAACTCGGAACTCGGAATTCCAAACTTGGAATTCCGAACTCAGAAATTGGAATTCGGAATGTTGAACTCGGAATTCGGAACTCGGAATTCGGAACTCAGAATTCGGAACTCGGAATTTGGAACACGGAATTCGGAACTTGGAATTCTGAACTCGGAACTCGGAATTCCGAACTCGGAATTCCGAACTCAGAATTTGGAATTTGGAATTTGGAACTTGGAATTCCAAACTCGGAATTCCAAACTCGGAATTCCAAACTCTGAATTTTGAATTTTGAATTTTGAACTTGGAATTCCAAGCTCGGAATTCCGAACTCTGAATTCCAAACTGGGAATTTGGAACTCGGAATTCTAAACTCGGAATTTGGAAATCTGAACTTGGAATTCTGAACTTGGAATTCTGAACTTGGAATTCTGAACTTGGAATTCTGAACTCGGAATTTGGAATTCAGATTTCTGAACTCGGAATTCTGAACTCGTAACTTGGAATTCGGAACTCGGAACTCGGAATTTGGAACTCGGAATTCCGAACTCAGAATTTGGAATTTGGAATTTGGAACTTGGAATTCCGAACTCTGAATTCCAAACTCAGAATTTGGGACTCGGAATTCTAAACTCGGAACTCAGAATTCAGAACTCAGAATTCTGAACTCGGAATTTGGAAATCTGAACTTGGAATTCTGAACTCGGAATTCTGAACTTGGAATTCTGAAGTTGGAATTTGGAATTCAGATTTCTGAACTCGGAATTCTGAACTCGTAACTCGGAATTTGGAACTCGGAAGTCGGAATTTGGAACTCGGAATTCCAAACTCGGAATTCCAAACTCAGAATTTCAAACTTGGAATTTGGAACTCGGAATTCTGAACTCGGAACTCGGAATTCCAAACTCGGAATTCCGAACTTCGAATTCTGAACTCGGAATTTGGAATTCTGAACTCGGAATTTGGAAGTTGGAATTACAAACTCGGAATTCTGAACTTGGAATTCAGAATTTGGAACTCGGAATTCCAAACTCGGAATTTCAAACTCAGAATTTCAAACTTGGAATTTGGAACTCGGAATTCTGAACTCGGAACTCGGAATTCCAAACTCGGAATTCCGAACTTCGAATTCTGAACTCGGAATTTGGAATTCTGAACTCGGAATTTGGAAGTTGGAATTACAAACTCGGAATTCTGAACTTGGAATTCTGAACTCGGAACTCGGAATTCCAAACTTGGAATTCCGAACTCTGAATTTGGAATTCGGAATGTTGAACTCGGAATTCCAAACTCGGAATTCGGAACTCAGAATTCGGAACTCGGAATTTGGAACACAGAATTCGGAACTTGGAATTCTGAACTCGGAACTCTGAATTCCAAATTCGGAATTCCGAACTCAGAATTTGGAATTTGGAATTTTGAACTTGGAATTCCAAACTCGGAAGTCCAAACTCTGAATTCCAAACTCTGAATTTTGAATTTTGAATTTTGAACTTGGAATTCCAAGCTCGGAATTCCAAACTCAGAATTTCAAACTTGGAATTTGGAACTCGGAATTCTGAACTCGGAACTCGGAATTCCAAACTCGGAATTCCGAACTTCGAATTCTGAACTCGGAATTTGGAATTCTGAACTCGGAATTTGGAAGTTGGAATTACAAACTCGGAATTCTGAACTTGGAATTCAGAATTTGGAACTCGGAATTCCAAACTCGGAATTTCAAACTCAGAATTTCAAACTTGGAATTTGGAACTCGGAATTCTGAACTCGGAACTCGGAATTCCAAACTCGGAATTCCGAACTTCGAATTCTGAACTCGGAATTTGGAATTCTGAACTCGGAATTTGGAAGTTGGAATTACAAACTCGGAATTCTGAACTTGGAATTCTGAACTCGGAACTCGGAATTCCAAACTTGGAATTCCGAACTCTGAATTTGGAATTCGGAATGTTGAACTCGGAATTCCGAACTCGGAATTCGGAACTCAGAAATCGGAACTCGGAATTTGGAACACGGAATTCGGAACTTGGAATTCTGAACTCGGAACTCGGAATTCCGAACTCGGAATTCCGAACTCAGAATTTGGAATTTGGAATTTGGAACTTGGAATTCCAAACTCGGAATTCCAAACTCTGAATTCCAAACTCTGAATTTTGAATTTTGAATTTTGAACTTGGAATTCCAAGCTCGGAATTCCAAACTCGGAATTCCAAACTCAGAATTTGGAACTCGGAATTCCAAGCCCGGAATTCCGAACTCTGAATTCCAAACTCAGAATTTGGAACTCGGAATTCTAAACTCGGAACTCAGAATTCGGAACTCGGAATTCTGAACTCGGAATTTGGAAATCTGAACTTGGAATTCTGAACTCGGAATTCTGAACTTGGAATTCTGAACTCGGAATTTGGAATTCAGATTTCTGAACTCGGAATTCTGAACTCACAACTCGGAATTCGGAACTCGGAACTCGGAATTTGGAACTTTGAATTCTGAACTCGGAACTCGGAATTCCAAACTTGGAATTCCGAACTCTGAATTTGGAATTCGGAATGTTGAACTCGGAATTCCAAACTCGGAATTCGGAACTCAGAATTCGGAACTCGGAATTTGGAACACAGAATTCGGAACTTGGAATTCTGAACTCGGAACTCGGAATTCCAAATTCGGAATTCCGAACTCAGAATTTGGAATTTGGAATTTTGAACTTGGAATTCCAAACTCGGAATTCCAAACTCTGAATTCCAAACTCTGAATTTTGAATTTTGAATTTTGAACTTGGAATTCCAAGCTCGGAATTCCAAACTCGGAATTCCAAACTCAGAATTTGGAACTCGGAATTCCAAGCCCGGAATTCCGAACTCTGAATTCCAAACTCAGAATTTGGAACTCGGAATTCTAAACTCGGAACTCAGAATTCGGAACTCGGAATTCTGAACTCGGAATTTGGAAATCTGAACTTGGAATTCTGAACTCGGAATTCTGAACTTGGAATTCTGAACTCGGAATTTGGAATTCAGATTTCTGAACTCGGAATTCTGAACTCGCAACTCGGAATTCGGAACTCGGAACTCGGAATTTGGAACTCGGAATTCTGAACTCAGAATTTGGAATTCTGAACTTGGAATTCCGAACTCAGAATTTGGAATTTGGAACTTGGAATTCCAAACTCGGAATTCCAAACTCGGAATTTCAAACTTGGAATTTGGAACTCGGAATTCTGAACTCGGAACTCGGAATTCCAAACTCGGAATTCCGAACTTCGAATTCTGAACTCGGAATTTGGAATTCTGAACTCAGAATTTGGAAGTTGGAATTACAAACTCGGAATTCTGAACTTGGAATTCTGAACTCGGAACTCGGAATTCCAAACTTGGAATTCCGAACTCTGAATTTGGAATTCGGAATGTTGAACTCGGAATTCCAAACTCGGAATTCGGAACTCAGAATTCGGAACTCGGAATTTGGAACACAGAATTCGGAACTTGGAATTCTGAACTCGGAACTCGGAATTCCGAACTCGGAATTCCGAACTCAGAATTTGGAATTTGGAATTTTGAACTTGGAATTCCAAACTCGGAATTCCAAACTCTGAATTCCAAACTCTGAATTTTGAATTTTGAATTTTGAACTTGGAATTCCAAGCTCGGAATTCCAAACTCGGAATTCCAAACTCAGAATTTGGAACTCGGAATTCCAAGCCCGGAATTCCGAACTCTGAATTCCAAACTCAGAATTTGGAACTCGGAATTCTAAACTCGGAACTCAGAATTCGGAACTCGGAATTCTGAACTCGGAATTTGGAAATCTGAACTTGGAATTCTGAACTCGGAATTCTGAACTTGGAATTCTGAACTCGGAATTTGGAATTCAGATTTCTGAACTCGGAATTCTGAACTCGCAACTCGGAATTCGGAACTCGGAACTCGGAATTTGGAACTCGGAATTCTGAACTCAGAATTTGGAATTCTGAACTTGGAATTCCGAACTCAGAATTTGGAATTTGGAACTTGGTATTCCAAACTCGGAATTCCAAACTCGGAATTTCAAACTTGGAATTTGGAACTCGGAATTCTGAACTCGGAACTCGGAATTCCAAACTCGGAATTCCGAACTTCGAATTCTGAACTCGGAATTTGGAATTCTGAACTCGGAATTTGGAAGTTGGAATTACAAACTCGGAATTCTGAACTTGGAATTCTGAACTCGGAACTCGGAATTCCAAACTTGGAATTCCGAACTCTGAATTTGGAATTCGGAATGTTGAACTCGGAATTCCGAACTCGGAATTCGGAACTCAGAAATCGGAACTCGGAATTTGGAACACGGAATTCGGAACTTGGAATTCTGAACTCGGAACTCGGAATTCCGAACTCGGAATTCCGAACTCAGAATTTGGAATTTGGAATTTTGAACTTGGAATTCCAAACTCGGAAGTCCAAACTCTGAATTCCAAACTCTGAATTTTGAATTTTGAATTTTGAACTTGGAATTCCAAGCTCGGAATTCCAAACTCAGAATTTCAAACTTGGAATTTGGAACTCGGAATTCTGAACTCGGAACTCGGAATTCCAAACTCGGAATTCCGAACTTCGAATTCTGAACTCGGAATTTGGAATTCTGAACTCGGAATTTGGAAGTTGGAATTACAAACTCGGAATTCTGAACTTGGAATTCAGAATTTGGAACTCGGAATTCCAAACTCGGAATTTCAAACTCAGAATTTCAAACTTGGAATTTGGAACTCGGAATTCTGAACTCGGAACTCGGAATTCCAAACTCGGAATTCCGAACTTCGAATTCTGAACTCGGAATTTGGAATTCTGAACTCGGAATTTGGAAGTTGGAATTACAAACTCGGAATTCTGAACTTGGAATTCTGAACTCGGAACTCGGAATTCCAAACTTGGAATTCCGAACTCTGAATTTGGAATTCGGAATGTTGAACTCGGAATTCCGAACTCGGAATTCGGAACTCAGAAATCGGAACTCGGAATTTGGAACACGGAATTCGGAACTTGGAATTCTGAACTCGGAACTCGGAATTCCGAACTCGGAATTCCGAACTCAGAATTTGGAATTTGGAATTTGGAACTTGGAATTCCAAACTCGGAATTCCAAACTCTGAATTCCAAACTCTGAATTTTGAATTTTGAATTTTGAACTTGGAATTCCAAGCTCGGAATTCCAAACTCGGAATTCCAAACTCAGAATTTGGAACTCGGAATTCCAAGCCCGGAATTCCGAACTCTGAATTCCAAACTCAGAATTTGGAACTCGGAATTCTAAACTCGGAACTCAGAATTCGGAACTCGGAATTCTGAACTCGGAATTTGGAAATCTGAACTTGGAATTCTGAACTCGGAATTCTGAACTTGGAATTCTGAACTCGGAATTTGGAATTCAGATTTCTGAACTCGGAATTCTGAACTCACAACTCGGAATTCGGAACTCGGAACTCGGAATTTGGAACTTTGAATTCTGAACTCGGAACTCGGAATTCCAAACTTGGAATTCCGAACTCTGAATTTGGAATTCGGAATGTTGAACTCGGAATTCCAAACTCGGAATTCGGAACTCAGAATTCGGAACTCGGAATTTGGAACACAGAATTCGGAACTTGGAATTCTGAACTCGGAACTCGGAATTCCAAATTCGGAATTCCGAACTCAGAATTTGGAATTTGGAATTTTGAACTTGGAATTCCAAACTCGGAATTCCAAACTCTGAATTCCAAACTCTGAATTTTGAATTTTGAATTTTGAACTTGGAATTCCAAGCTCGGAATTCCAAACTCGGAATTCCAAACTCAGAATTTGGAACTTGGAATTCCAAGCCCGGAATTCCGAACTCTGAATTCCAAACTCAGAATTTGGAACTCGGAATTCTAAACTCGGAACTCAGAATTCGGAACTCGGAATTCTGAACTCGGAATTTGGAAATCTGAACTTGGAATTCTGAACTCGGAATTCTGAACTTGGAATTCTGAACTCGGAATTTGGAATTCAGATTTCTGAACTCGGAATTCTGAACTCGCAACTCGGAATTCGGAACTCGGAACTCGGAATTTGGAACTCGGAATTCTGAACTCAGAATTTGGAATTCTGAACTTGGAATTCCGAACTCAGAATTTGGAATTTGGAACTTGGAATTCCAAACTCGGAATTCCAAACTCGGAATTTCAAACTTGGAATTTGGAACTCGGAATTCTGAACTCGGAACTCGGAATTCCAAACTCGGAATTCCGAACTTCGAATTCTGAACTCGGAATTTGGAATTCTGAACTCGGAATTTGGAAGTTGGAATTACAAACTCGGAATTCTGAACTTGGAATTCTGAACTCGGAACTCGGAATTCCAAACTTGGAATTCCGAACTCTGAATTTGGAATTCGGAATGTTGAACTCGGAATTCCGAACTCGGAATTCGGAACTCAGAAATCGGAACTCGGAATTTGGAACACGGAATTCGGAACTTGGAATTCTGAACTTGGAACTCGGAATTCCGAACTCGGAATTCCGAACTCAGAATTTGGAATTTGGAATTTGGAACTTGGAATTCCAAACTCGGAATTCCAAACTCTGAATTCCAAACTCTGAATTTTGAATTTTGAACTTGGAATTCCAAGCTCGGAATTCCAAACTCGGAATTCCAAACTCAGAATTTGGAACTCGGAATTCCAAGCCCGGAATTCCGAACTCTGAATTCCAAACTCAGAATTTGGAACTCGGAATTCTAAACTCGGAACTCAGAATTCGGAACTCGGAATTCTGAACTCGGAATTTGGAAATCTGAACTTGGAATTCTGAACTCGGAATTCTGAACTTGGAATTCTGAACTCGGAATTTGGAATTCAGATTTCTGAACTCGGAATTCTGAACTCGCAACTCGGAATTCGGAACTCGGAACTCGGAATTTGGAACTCGGAATTCTGAACTCAGAATTTGGAATTCTGAACTTGGAATTCCGAACTCAGAATTTGGAATTTGGAACTTGGAATTCCAAACTCGGAATTCCAAACTCGGAATTCCAAACTCGGAATTTCAAACTTGGAATTTGGAACTCGGAATTCTGAACTCGGAACTCGGAATTCCAAACTCGGAATTCCGAACTTCGAATTCTGAACTCGGAATTTGGAATTCTGAACTCGGAATTTGGAAGTTGGAATTACAAACTCAGAATTCCGAACTTGGAATTCCAAACTCGGAATTCTGAACTCGGAACTCAGAATTTGGAATTCTGAACTTGGAAATCCAAACTTGGAATTTGGAATTTGGAATTCGGAATTCGGAACTCGGAATTTGGAATTTGGAATTCCAAACTCAGAATTCCAAACTTGGAATTCTGAACTTGGAAATCCAAACTTGGAATTTGAAACTCGGAATTTGGAACTCGGAATTCGGAACTCGGAATTTGGGCTGGGCCTGGCTGGGCTGGCTGGCTGGCTGGCTGGTCTGGGCCTGGCTGGCTGGTCCGGGCTGGCTGGGCCCAGCTGGTCTGGGCCGGGCTGGCTGGGGTGGGCTGGCTGGACCTGGCTGGACCTGGCTGGGCTGGGCCTGGCTGGGCTGAGCCTGGCTGGGCCTGGCTGGCTGGGCCTGGCTGGGATTGGCCTGGCTGGGCCAGACTGGCTGGGCTAGGCTGGTTGGGCCAGGCTGGCTGGGCCTGGATGGCTGGGCTGGGCTGGGCTGGCTGGCTGGCTGGGCTGGCTGGCTGGCTGGCTGGCTGGCTGGCTGGCTGTCACAATGGCTGGCTGGCTGTCACAATGGCTGGCTGGCTGTCACAATGGCTGGCTGGCTGTCACAATGGCTGGCTGGCTGTCACAATGGCTGGCTGGCTGGCTGGCTGGCTGGCTGGCTGGCTGGCTGGGCCTGGCAGGCTGGGCCTGGCTGGGCTGGGGCTGGCTGGGCCTGGCTGGGCTGGTCTGGGCTGTCTGGGCCTGGCTGGTCTGGGCTGGCTGGGCCAGACTGGCTGGGCCGGTCTGGGCAGTCTGGGCCGGCTGGGCTGGGCTGGCTGGGCCGGACTGGCTGGGCCGGTCTGGGTGGTCTGGGCTGGTTGGTCTGGGCTGGCCGGGCCAGGCTGGCACTGGCTGGCTGGGACTGGCTGGCTTCTGAACTCGGAACTCGTAATTCGGAACTCGGAACTCGGAATTTGGAACTCGGAATTCTGAACTCGGAATTTGGAATTCTGAACTCGGAATTCTGAACTCGGAATTCTGAACTTGGAATTCTGAACTTGGAATTCTGAACTCGGAACTCGGAATTCCAAACTTGGAATTCCGAACTCAGAAATTGGAATTCGGAATGTTGAACTCGGAATTCCGAACTCGGAATTCGGAACTCAGAATTCGGAACTCGGAATTTGGAACACGGAATTCGGAACTTGGAATTCTGAACTCGGAACTCGGAATTCCGAACTCGGAATTCCGAACTCAGAATTTGTAATTTGGAATTTGGAACTTGGAATTCCAAACTCGGAATTCCAAACTCTGAATTTTGAATTTTGAATTTTGAACTTGGAATTCCAAGCTCGGAATTCCAAACTCTGAATTCCAAACTCAGAATTTGGAACTCGGAATTCTAAACTCGGAACTCAGAATTCGGAACTCGGAATTCTGAACTCGGAATTTGGAAATCTGAACTTGGAATTCTGAACTCGGAATTCTGAACTTGGAATTCTGAACTTGGAATTCTGAACTCGGAATTTGGAATTCAGATTTCTGAACTCGGAATTCTGAACTCGTAACTTGGAATTCGGAACTCGGAACTCGGAATTTGGAACTCGGAATTCCGAACTCAGAATTTGGAATTTGGAATTTGGAACTTGGAATTCCGAACTCTGAATTCCAAACTCAGAATTTGGGACTCGGAATTTTAAACTCGGAACTCAGAATTCAGAACTCAGAATTCTGAACTCGGAATTTGGAAATCTGAACTTGGAATTCTGAACTCGGAATTCTGAACTTGGAATTCTGAACTCGGAATTTGGAATTCAGATTTCTGAACTCGGAATTCTGAACTCGTAACTCGGAATTTGGAACTCGGAAGTCGGAATTTGGAACTCGGAATTCCAAACTCGGAATTCCAAACTCTGAATTCCAAACTCAGAATTTGGAACTCGGAATTCTAAACTCGGAACTCAGAATTCGGAACTCGGAATTCTGAACTCGGAATTTGGAAATCTGAACTTGGAATTCTGAACTCGGAATTCTGAACTTGGAATTCTGAACTTGGAATTCTGAACTCGGAATTTGGAATTCAGATTTCTGAACTCGGAATTCTGAACTCGTAACTCGGAATTCGGAACTCGGAACTCGGAATTTGGAACTCGGAATTCTGAACTCTGAATTCCAAACTCAGAATTTGGAACTCGGAATTCTAAACTCGGAACTCAGAATTCGGAACTCGGAATTCTGAACTCGGAATTTGGAAATCTGAACTTGGAATTCTGAACTCGGAATTCTGAACTTGGAATTCCAAACTCAGAATTTGGAATTTGGAATTTGGAACTTGGAATTCCGAACTCTGAATTCCAAACTCAGAATTTGGAACTCGGAATTCTAAACTCGGAACTCAGAATTCGGAACTCGGAATTCTGAACTCGGAATTTGGAAATCTGAACTTGGAATTTGGAATTCAGATTTCTGAACTCGGAATTCTGAACTCGTAACTCGGAATTCGGAACTCGGAACTCGGAATTTGGAACTCGGAATTCTGAACTCAGAATTTGGAATTCTGAACTTGGAATTCCGAACTCAGAATTTGGAATTTGGAATTTGGAACTTGGAATTCCAAACTCGGAATTCCAAACTCAGAATTTCAAACTTGGAATTTGGAACTCGGAATTCTGAACTCGGAACTCGGAATTCCAAACTCAGAATTCCGAACTTCGAATTTTGAACTCGGAATTTGGAATTCTGAATTCGGAATTTGGAAGTTGGAATTACAAACTCGGAATTCTGAACTTGGAATTCTGAACTCGGAACTCGGAATTCCAAACTTGGAATTCCGAACTCTGAATTTGGAATTCGGAATGTTGAACTCGGAATTCCGAACTCGGAATTCGGAACTCAGAATTCGGAACTCGGAATTTGGAACACGGAATTCGGAACTTGGAATTCTGAACTCGGAACTCGGAATTCCGAACTCGGAATTCCGAACTCAGAATTTGGAATTTGGAATTTGGAATTTGGAATTTGGAACTTGGAATTCCAAACTCGGAATTCCAAACTCTGAATTCCAAACTCTGAATTTTGAATTTTGAATTTTGAACTTGGAATTCCAAGCTCGGAATTCCAAACTCGGAATTCCAAACTCAGAATTTGGAACTCGGAATTCCAAGCCCGGAATTCCGAACTCTGAATTCCAAACTCAGAATTTGGAACTCGGAATTCTAAACTCGGAACTCAGAATTCGGAACTCGGAATTCTGAACTCGGAATTTGGAAATCTGAACTTGGAATTCTGAACTCGGAATTCTGAACTTGGAATTCTGAACTCAGAATTTGGAATTCAGATTTCTGAACTCGGAATTCTGAACTCGCAACTCGGAATTCGGAACTCGGAACTCGGAATTTGGAACTTGGAATTCCGAACTCAGAATTTGGAATTTGGAAGTTGGAATTCCAAACTCGGAATTCCAAACTCGGAATTTCAAACTTGGAATTTGGAACTCGGAATTCTGAACTCGGAACTCGGAATTCCAAACTCGGAATTCCGAACTTCGAATTCTGAACTCGGAATTTGGAATTCTGAACTCGGAATTTGGAAGTTGGAATTACAAACTCAGAATTCCGAACTTGGAATTCCAAACTCGGAATTCTGAACTCGGAACTCAGAATTTGGAATTCTGAACTTGGAAATCCAAACTTGGAATTTGGAATTTGGAACTCGGAATTCGGAACTCGGAATTTGGGCTGGGCCTGGCTGGGCTGGCTGGCTGGCTGGCTGGTCTGGGCCTGGCTGGCTGGTCCGGGCTGGCTGGGCCCAGCTGGTCTGGGCCGGGCTGGCTGGGGTGGGCTGGCTGGACCTGGCTGGACCTGGCTGGGCTGGGCCTGGCTGGGCTGAGCCTGCTGGGCCTGGATGGCTGGGCCTGGCTGGGATTGGCCTGGCTGGGCCGGACTGGCTGGGCTAGGCTGGTTGGGCCAGGCTGGCTGGGCCTGGATGGCTGGGCTGGGCTGGGCTGGCTGGCTGGCTGGCTGGCTGTCACAATGGCTGGCTGGCTGTCACAATGGCTGGCTGGCTGTCACAATGGCTGGCTGGCTGTCACAATGGCTGGCTGGCTGTCACAATGGCTGGCTGGCTGGCTGGCTGGCTGGCTGGCTGGCTGGCTGGCTGGGCCTGGCAGGCTGGGCCTGGCTGGGCTGGGGCTGGCTGGGCCTGGCTGGCCGGGCCTGGCTAGGCCGGGCCTGGCTGGGCGGGGCTGCCTGGGCCTGGCTGGGCTGGTCTGGGCTGTCTGGGCCTGGCTGGTCTGGGCTGGCTGGGCCAGACTGGCTGGGCCGGTCTGGGCGGTCTGGGCCGGCTGGGCTGGGCTGGCTGGGCCGGACTGGCTGGGCCGGTCTGGGTGGTCTGGGCTGGTTGGTCTGGGCTGGCCGGGCCAGGCTGGCACTGGCTGGCTGGGACTGGCTGGCTTCTGAACTCGGAACTCGTAATTCGGAACTCGTAATTCGGAACTCGGAACTCGGAATTTGGAACTCGGAATTCTGAACTCGGAATTTGGAATTCTGAACTCGGAATTCTGAACTCGGAATTCTGAACTTGGAATTCTGAACTCGGAACTCGGAATTCCAAACTTGGAATTCCGAACTCAGAAATTGGAATTCGGAATGTTGAACTCGGAATTCCGAACTCGGAATTCGGAACTCAGAATTCGGAACTCGGAATTTGGAACACGGAATTCGGAACTTGGAATTCTGAACTCGGAACTCGGAATTCCGAACTCGGAATTCCGAACTCAGAATTTGTAATTTGGAATTTGGAACTTGGAATTCCAAACTCGGAATTCCAAACTCTGAATTTTGAATTTTGAATTTTGAACTTGGAATTCCAAGCTCGGAATTCCGAACTCTGAATTCCAAACTCAGAATTTGGAACTCGGAATTCTAAACTCGGAACTCAGAATTCGGAACTCGGAATTCTGAACTCGGAATTTGGAAATCTGAACTTGGAATTCTGAACTCGGAATTCTGAACTTGGAATTCTGAACTTGGAATTCTGAACTCGGAATTTGGAATTCAGATTTCTGAACTCGGAATTCTGAACTCGTAACTTGGAATTCGGAACTCGGAACTCGGAATTTGGAACTCGGAATTCCGAACTCAGAATTTGGAATTTGGAATTTGGAACTTGGAATTCCGAACTCTGAATTCCAAACTCAGAATTTGGGACTCGGAATTCTAAACTCGGAACTCAGAATTCAGAACTCAGAATTCTGAACTCGGAATTTGGAAATCTGAACTTGGAATTCTGAACTCGGAATTCTGAACTTGGAATTCTGAACTCGGAATTTGGAATTCAGATTTCTGAACTCGGAATTCTGAACTCGTAACTCGGAATTTGGAACTCGGAAGTCGGAATTTGGAACTCGGAATTCCAAACTCGGAATTCCAAACTCAGAATTTCAAACTTGGAATTTGGAACTCGGAATTCTGAACTCGGAACTCGGAATTCCAAACTCGGAATTCCGAACTTCGAATTCTGAACTCGGAATTTGGAATTCTGAACTCGGAATTTGGAAGTTGGAATTACAAACTCGGAATTCTGAACTTGGAATTCTGAACTCGGAACTCGGAATTCCAAACTTGGAATTCCGAACTCTGAATTTGGAATTCGGAATGTTGAACTCGGAATTCCGAACTCGGAATTCGGAACTCAGAAATCGGAACTCGGAATTTGGAACACGGAATTCGGAACTTGGAATTCTGAACTCGGAACTCGGAATTCCAAACTCGGAATTCCGAACTCAGAATTTGGAATTTGGAATTTGGAACTTGGAATTCCAAACTCGGAATTCCAAACTCGGAATTCCAAACTCTGAATTTTGAATTTTGAATTTTGAACTTGGAATTCCAAGCTCGGAATTCCAAACTCGGAATTCCAAACTCAGAATTTGGAACTCGGAATTCCAAGCCCGGAATTCCGAACTCTGAATTCCAAACTCAGAATTTGGAACTCGGAATTCTAAACTCGGAACTCAGAATTCGGAACTCGGAATTCTGAACTCGGAATTTGGAAATCTGAACTTGGAATTCTGAACTCGGAATTCTGAACTTGGAATTCTGAACTCGGAATTTGGAATTCAGATTTCTGAACTCGGAATTCTGAACTCACAACTCGGAATTCGGAACTCGGAACTCGGAATTTGGAACTTTGAATTCTGAACTCGGAACTCGGAATTCCAAACTTGGAATTCCGAACTCTGAATTTGGAATTCGGAATGTTGAACTCGGAATTCCAAACTCGGAATTCCAAACTCGGAATTCTGAACTCGGAACTCAGAATTTGGAATTCTGAACTTGGAAATCCAAACTTGGAATTTGGAATTCGGAACTCGGAATTCGGAACTCGGAATTTGGAATTTGGAATTCCAAACTCAGAATTCCGAACTTGGAATTCTGAACTTGGAAATCCAAACTTGGAATTTGAAACTCGGAATTTGGAACTCGGAATTCGGAACTCGGAATTTGGGCTGGGCCTGGCTGGGCTGGCTGGCTGGCTGGCTGGGCTGGGCCTGGCTGGCTGGTCCGGGCTGGCTGGGCCCAGCTGGTCTGGGCCGGGCTGGCTGGGGTGGGCTGGCTGGACCTGGCTGGACCTGGCTGGGCTGGGCCTGGCTGGGCTGAGCCTGGCTGGGCCTGGCTGGCTGGGCCTGGCTGGGATTGGCCTGGCTGGGCCGGACTGGCTGGGCTAGGCTGGTTGGGCCAGGCTGGCTGGGCCTGGATGGCTGGGCTGGGCTGGGCTGGCTGGCTGGCTGGGCTGGCTGGCTGGCTGGCTGGCTGGCTGTCACAATGGCTGGCTGGCTGTCACAATGGCTGGCTGGCTGTCACAATGGCTGGCTGGCTGTCACAATGGCTGGCTGGCTGTCACAATGGCTGGCTGGCTGGCTGGCTGGCTGGCTGGCTGGGCCTGGCAGGCTGGGCCTGGCTGGGCTGGGCCTGGCTGGGCTGGGGCTGGCTGGGCCTGGCTGGCCGGGCCTGGCTAGGCCGGGCCTGGCTGGGCGGGGCTGTCTGGGCCTGGCTGGGCTGGTCTGGGCTGGCTGGGCCTGGCTGGGCTGGGCTGGCTGGGCCAGACTGGCTGGGCCGGTCTGGGCGGTCTGGGCCGGCTGGGCTGGGCTGGCTGGGCCGGACTGGCTGGGCCGGTCTGGGTGGTCTGGGCTGGTTGGTCTGGGCTGGCCGGGCCAGGCTGGCACTGGCTGGCTGGGACTGGCTGGCTTCTGAACTCGGAACTCGTAATTCGGAACTCGTAATTCGGAACTCGGAACTCGGAATTTGGAACTCGAAATTCTGAACTCGGAATTTGGAATTCTGAACTCGGAATTCTGAACTCGGAATTCTGAACTTGGAATTCTGAACTTGGAACTCGGAACTCGGAATTCCGAACTCAGAAATTGGAATTCGGAATGTTGAACTCGGAATTCGGAACTCGGAATTCGGAACTCAGAATTCGGAACTCGGAATTTGGAACACGGAATTCGGAACTTGGAATTCTGAACTCGGAACTCGGAATTCCGAACTCGGAATTCCGAACTCAGAATTTGGAATTTGGAATTTGGAACTTTGAATTCTGAACTCGGAACTCGGAATTCCAAACTTGGAATTCCGAACTCTGAATTTGGAATTCGGAATGTTGAACTCGGAATTCCAAACTCGGAATTCCAAACTCGGAATTCTGAACTCGGAACTCAGAATTTGGAATTCTGAACTTGGAAATCCAAACTTGGAATTTGGAATTCGGAACTCGGAATTCGGAATTTGGAATTCCAAACTCAGAATTCCGAACTTGGAATTCTGAACTTGGAAATCCAAACTTGGAATTTGAAACTCGGAATTTGGAACTCGGAATTCGGAACTCGGAATTTGGGCTGGGCCTGGCTGGGCTGGCTGGCTGGCTGGCTGGGCTGGGCCTGGCTGGCTGGTCCGGGCTGGCTGGGCCCAGCTGGTCTGGGCCGGGCTGGCTGGGGTGGGCTGGCTGGACCTGGCTGGACCTGGCTGGGCTGGGCCTGGCTGGGCTGAGCCTGGCTGGGCCTGGCTGGCTGGGCCTGGCTGGGATTGGCCTGGCTGGGCCGGACTGGCTGGGCTAGGCTGGTTGGGCCAGGCTGGCTGGGCCTGGATGGCTGGGCTGGGCTGGGCTGGCTGGCTGGCTGGGCTGGCTGGCTGGCTGGCTGGCTGGCTGGCTGTCACAATGGCTGGCTGGCTGTCACAATGGCTGGCTGGCTGTCACAATGGCTGGCTGGCTGTCACAATGGCTGGCTGGCTGTCACAATGGCTGGCTGGCTGGCTGGCTGGCTGGCTGGCTGGGCCTGGCAGGCTGGGCCTGGCTGGGCTGGGCCTGGCTGGGCTGGGGCTGGCTGGGCCTGGCTGGCCGGGCCTGGCTAGGCCGGGCCTGGCTGGGCGGGGCTGTCTGGGCCTGGCTGGGCTGGTCTGGGCTGGCTGGGCCTGGCTGGGCTGGGCTGGCTGGGCCAGACTGGCTGGGCCGGTCTGGGCGGTCTGGGCCGGCTGGGCTGGGCTGGCTGGGCCGGACTGGCTGGGCCGGTCTGGGTGGTCTGGGCTGGTTGGTCTGGGCTGGCCGGGCCAGGCTGGCACTGGCTGGCTGGGACTGGCTGGCTTCTGAACTCGGAACTCGTAATTCGGAACTCGTAATTCGGAACTCGGAACTCGGAATTTGGAACTCGAAATTCTGAACTCGGAATTTGGAATTCTGAACTCGGAATTCTGAACTCGGAATTCTGAACTTGGAATTCTGAACTTGGAACTCGGAACTCGGAATTCCGAACTCAGAAATTGGAATTCGGAATGTTGAACTCGGAATTCGGAACTCGGAATTCGGAACTCAGAATTCGGAACTCGGAATTTGGAACACGGAATTCGGAACTTGGAATTCTGAACTCGGAACTCGGAATTCCGAACTCGGAATTCCGAACTCAGAATTTGGAATTTGGAATTTGGAACTTTGAATTCTGAACTCGGAACTCGGAATTCCAAACTTGGAATTCCGAACTCTGAATTTGGAATTCGGAATGTTGAACTCGGAATTCCAAACTCGGAATTCCAAACTCGGAATTCTGAACTCGGAACTCAGAATTTGGAATTCTGAACTTGGAAATCCAAACTTGGAATTTGGAATTCGGAACTCGGAATTCGGAACTCGGAATTTGGAATTTGGAATTCCAAACTCAGAATTCCGAACTTGGAATTCTGAACTTGGAAATCCAAACTTGGAATTTGAAACTCGGAATTTGGAACTCGGAATTCGGAACTCAGAATTTGGGCTGGGCCTGGCTGGGCTGGCTGGCTGGCTGGCTGGGCTGGGCCTGGCTGGCTGGTCCGGGCTGGCTGGGCCCAGCTGGTCTGGGCCGGGCTGGCTGGGGTGGGCTGGCTGGACCTGGCTGGACCTGACTGGGCTGGGCCTGGCTGGGCTGAGCCTGGCTGGGCCTGGCTGGCTGGGCTGGGCTGGGCTGGCTGGCTGGCTGGGCTGGCTGGCTGGCTGGCTGGCTGTCACAATGGCTGGCTGGCTGTCACAATGGCTGGCTGGCTGTCACAATGGCTGGCTGGCTGTCACAATGGCTGGCTGGCTGTCACAATGGCTGGCTGGCTGGCTGGCTGGCTGGCTGGCTGGGCCTGGCAGGCTGGGCCTGGCTGGGCTGGGCCTGGCTGGGCTGGGGCTGGCTGGGCCTGGCTGGCCGGGCCTGGCTAGGCCGGGCCTGGCTGGGCGGGGCTGTCTGGGCCTGGCTGGGCTGGTCTGGGCTGTCTGGGCCTGGCTGGGCTGGGCTGGCTGGGCCAGACTGGCTGGGCCGGTCTGGGCGGTCTGGGCCGGCTGGGCTGGGCTGGCTGGGCCGGACTGGCTGGGCCGGTCTGGGTGGTCTGGGCTGGTTGGTCTGGGCTGGCCGGGCCAGGCTGGCAGTGGCTGGCTGGGACTGGCTGGCTTCTGAACTCGGAACTCGTAATTCGGAACTCGTAATTCGGAACTCGGAACTCGGAATTTGGAACTCGAAATTCTGAACTCGGAATTTGGAATTCTGAACTCGGAATTCTGAACTCGGAATTCTGAACTTGGAATTCTGAACTCGGAACTCGGAATTCCAAACTTGGAATTCCGAACTCAGAAATTGGAATTCGGAATGTTGAACTCGGAATTCGGAACTCGGAATTCGGAACTCAGAATTCGGAACTCGGAATTTGGAACACGGAATTCGGAACTTGGAATTCTGAACTCGGAACTCGGAATTCCGAACTCGGAATTCCGAACTCAGAATTTGGAATTTGGAATTTGGAACTTGGAATTCCAAACTCGGAATTCCAAACTCGGAATTCCAAACTCTGAATTTTGAATTTTGAATTTTGAACTTGGAATTCCAAGCTCGGAATTCCGAACTCTGAATTCCAAACTGGGAATTTGGAACTCGGAATTCTAAACTCGGAATTTGGAAATCTGAACTTGGAATTCTGAACTTGGAATTCTGAACTTGGAATTCTGAACTTGGAATTCTGAACTCGGAATTTGGAATTCAGATTTCTGAACTCGGAATTCTGAACTCGTAACTTGGAATTCGGAACTCGGAACTCGGAATTTGGAACTCGGAATTCCGAACTCAGAATTTGGAATTTGGAATTTGGAACTTGGAATTCCGAACTCTGAATTCCAAACTCAGAATTTGGGACTCGGAATTCTAAACTCGGAACTCAGAATTCAGAACTCAGAATTCTGAACTCGGAATTTGGAAATCTGAACTTGGAATTCTGAACTCGGAATTCTGAACTTGGAATTCTGAACTTGGAATTTGGAATTCAGATTTCTGAACTCGGAATTCTGAACTCGTAACTCGGAATTTGGAACTCGGAAGTCGGAATTTGGAACTCGGAATTCCAAACTCGGAATTCCAAACTCAGAATTTCAAACTTGGAATTTGGAACTCGGAATTCTGAACTCGGAACTCGGAATTCCAAACTCGGAATTCCGAACTTCGAATTCTGAACTCGGAATTTGGAATTCTGAACTCGGAATTTGGAAGTTGGAATTACAAACTCGGAATTCTGAACTTGGAATTCAGAATTTGGAACTCGGAATTCCAAACTCGGAATTTCAAACTCAGAATTTCAAACTTGGAATTTGGAACTCGGAATTCTGAACTCGGAACTCGGAATTCCAAACTCGGAATTCCGAACTTCGAATTCTGAACTCGGAATTTGGAATTCTGAACTCGGAATTTGGAAGTTGGAATTACAAACTCGGAATTCTGAACTTGGAATTCTGAACTCGGAACTCGGAATTCCAAACTTGGAATTCCGAACTCTGAATTTGGAATTCGGAATGTTGAACTCGGAATTCCAAACTCGGAATTCGGAACTCAGAATTCGGAACTCGGAATTTGGAACACAGAATTCGGAACTTGGAATTCTGAACTCGGAACTCTGAATTCCAAATTCGGAATTCCGAACTCAGAATTTGGAATTTGGAATTTTGAACTTGGAATTCCAAACTCGGAAGTCCAAACTCTGAATTCCAAACTCTGAATTTTGAATTTTGAATTTTGAACTTGGAATTCCAAGCTCGGAATTCCAAACTCAGAATTTCAAACTTGGAATTTGGAACTCGGAATTCTGAACTCGGAACTCGGAATTCCAAACTCGGAATTCCGAACTTCGAATTCTGAACTCGGAATTTGGAATTCTGAACTCGGAATTTGGAAGTTGGAATTACAAACTCGGAATTCTGAACTTGGAATTCAGAATTTGGAACTCGGAATTCCAAACTCGGAATTTCAAACTCAGAATTTCAAACTTGGAATTTGGAACTCGGAATTCTGAACTCGGAACTCGGAATTCCAAACTCGGAATTCCGAACTTCGAATTCTGAACTCGGAATTTGGAATTCTGAACTCGGAATTTGGAAGTTGGAATTACAAACTCGGAATTCTGAACTTGGAATTCTGAACTCGGAACTCGGAATTCCAAACTTGGAATTCCGAACTCTGAATTTGGAATTCGGAATGTTGAACTCGGAATTCCGAACTCGGAATTCGGAACTCAGAAATCGGAACTCGGAATTTGGAACACGGAATTCGGAACTTGGAATTCTGAACTCGGAACTCGGAATTCCGAACTCGGAATTCCGAACTCAGAATTTGGAATTTGGAATTTGGAACTTGGAATTCCAAACTCGGAATTCCAAACTCTGAATTCCAAACTCTGAATTTTGAATTTTGAATTTTGAACTTGGAATTCCAAGCTCGGAATTCCAAACTCGGAATTCCAAACTCAGAATTTGGAACTCGGAATTCCAAGCCCGGAATTCCGAACTCTGAATTCCAAACTCAGAATTTGGAACTCGGAATTCTAAACTCGGAACTCAGAATTCGGAACTCGGAATTCTGAACTCGGAATTTGGAAATCTGAACTTGGAATTCTGAACTCGGAATTCTGAACTTGGAATTCTGAACTCGGAATTTGGAATTCAGATTTCTGAACTCGGAATTCTGAACTCACAACTCGGAATTCGGAACTCGGAACTCGGAATTTGGAACTTTGAATTCTGAACTCGGAACTCGGAATTCCAAACTTGGAATTCCGAACTCTGAATTTGGAATTCGGAATGTTGAACTCGGAATTCCAAACTCGGAATTCGGAACTCAGAATTCGGAACTCGGAATTTGGAACACAGAATTCGGAACTTGGAATTCTGAACTCGGAACTCGGAATTCCAAATTCGGAATTCCGAACTCAGAATTTGGAATTTGGAATTTTGAACTTGGAATTCCAAACTCGGAATTCCAAACTCTGAATTCCAAACTCTGAATTTTGAATTTTGAATTTTGAACTTGGAATTCCAAGCTCGGAATTCCAAACTCGGAATTCCAAACTCAGAATTTGGAACTCGGAATTCCAAGCCCGGAATTCCGAACTCTGAATTCCAAACTCAGAATTTGGAACTCGGAATTCTAAACTCGGAACTCAGAATTCGGAACTCGGAATTCTGAACTCGGAATTTGGAAATCTGAACTTGGAATTCTGAACTCGGAATTCTGAACTTGGAATTCTGAACTCGGAATTTGGAATTCAGATTTCTGAACTCGGAATTCTGAACTCGCAACTCGGAATTCGGAACTCGGAACTCGGAATTTGGAACTCGGAATTCTGAACTCAGAATTTGGAATTCTGAACTTGGAATTCCGAACTCAGAATTTGGAATTTGGAACTTGGAATTCCAAACTCGGAATTCCAAACTCGGAATTTCAAACTTGGAATTTGGAACTCGGAATTCTGAACTCGGAACTCGGAATTCCAAACTCGGAATTCCGAACTTCGAATTCTGAACTCGGAATTTGGAATTCTGAACTCAGAATTTGGAAGTTGGAATTACAAACTCGGAATTCTGAACTTGGAATTCTGAACTCGGAACTCGGAATTCCAAACTTGGAATTCCGAACTCTGAATTTGGAATTCGGAATGTTGAACTCGGAATTCCAAACTCGGAATTCGGAACTCAGAATTCGGAACTCGGAATTTGGAACACAGAATTCGGAACTTGGAATTCTGAACTCGGAACTCGGAATTCCGAACTCGGAATTCCGAACTCAGAATTTGGAATTTGGAATTTTGAACTTGGAATTCCAAACTCGGAATTCCAAACTCTGAATTCCAAACTCTGAATTTTGAATTTTGAATTTTGAACTTGGAATTCCAAGCTCGGAATTCCAAACTCGGAATTCCAAACTCAGAATTTGGAACTCGGAATTCCAAGCCCGGAATTCCGAACTCTGAATTCCAAACTCAGAATTTGGAACTCGGAATTCTAAACTCGGAACTCAGAATTCGGAACTCGGAATTCTGAACTCGGAATTTGGAAATCTGAACTTGGAATTCTGAACTCGGAATTCTGAACTTGGAATTCTGAACTCGGAATTTGGAATTCAGATTTCTGAACTCGGAATTCTGAACTCGCAACTCGGAATTCGGAACTCGGAACTCGGAATTTGGAACTCGGAATTCTGAACTCAGAATTTGGAATTCTGAACTTGGAATTCCGAACTCAGAATTTGGAATTTGGAACTTGGTATTCCAAACTCGGAATTCCAAACTCGGAATTTCAAACTTGGAATTTGGAACTCGGAATTCTGAACTCGGAACTCGGAATTCCAAACTCGGAATTCCGAACTTCGAATTCTGAACTCGGAATTTGGAATTCTGAACTCGGAATTTGGAAGTTGGAATTACAAACTCGGAATTCTGAACTTGGAATTCTGAACTCGGAACTCGGAATTCCAAACTTGGAATTCCGAACTCTGAATTTGGAATTCGGAATGTTGAACTCGGAATTCCGAACTCGGAATTCGGAACTCAGAAATCGGAACTCGGAATTTGGAACACGGAATTCGGAACTTGGAATTCTGAACTCGGAACTCGGAATTCCGAACTCGGAATTCCGAACTCAGAATTTGGAATTTGGAATTTTGAACTTGGAATTCCAAACTCGGAAGTCCAAACTCTGAATTCCAAACTCTGAATTTTGAATTTTGAATTTTGAACTTGGAATTCCAAGCTCGGAATTCCAAACTCAGAATTTCAAACTTGGAATTTGGAACTCGGAATTCTGAACTCGGAACTCGGAATTCCAAACTCGGAATTCCGAACTTCGAATTCTGAACTCGGAATTTGGAATTCTGAACTCGGAATTTGGAAGTTGGAATTACAAACTCGGAATTCTGAACTTGGAATTCAGAATTTGGAACTCGGAATTCCAAACTCGGAATTTCAAACTCAGAATTTCAAACTTGGAATTTGGAACTCGGAATTCTGAACTCGGAACTCGGAATTCCAAACTCGGAATTCCGAACTTCGAATTCTGAACTCGGAATTTGGAATTCTGAACTCGGAATTTGGAAGTTGGAATTACAAACTCGGAATTCTGAACTTGGAATTCTGAACTCGGAACTCGGAATTCCAAACTTGGAATTCCGAACTCTGAATTTGGAATTCGGAATGTTGAACTCGGAATTCCGAACTCGGAATTCGGAACTCAGAAATCAGAACTCGGAATTTGGAACACGGAATTCGGAACTTGGAATTCTGAACTCGGAACTCGGAATTCCGAACTCGGAATTCCGAACTCAGAATTTGGAATTTGGAATTTGGAACTTGGAATTCCAAACTCGGAATTCCAAACTCTGAATTCCAAACTCTGAATTTTGAATTTTGAATTTTGAACTTGGAATTCCAAGCTCGGAATTCCAAACTCGGAATTCCAAACTCAGAATTTGGAACTCGGAATTCCAAGCCCGGAATTCCGAACTCTGAATTCCAAACTCAGAATTTGGAACTCGGAATTCTAAACTCGGAACTCAGAATTCGGAACTCGGAATTCTGAACTCGGAATTTGGAAATCTGAACTTGGAATTCTGAACTCGGAATTCTGAACTTGGAATTCTGAACTCGGAATTTGGAATTCAGATTTCTGAACTCGGAATTCTGAACTCACAACTCGGAATTCGGAACTCGGAACTCGGAATTTGGAACTTTGAATTCTGAACTCGGAACTCGGAATTCCAAACTTGGAATTCCGAACTCTGAATTTGGAATTCGGAATGTTGAACTCGGAATTCCAAACTCGGAATTCGGAACTCAGAATTCGGAACTCGGAATTTGGAACACAGAATTCGGAACTTGGAATTCTGAACTCGGAACTCGGAATTCCAAATTCGGAATTCCGAACTCAGAATTTGGAATTTGGAATTTTGAACTTGGAATTCCAAACTCGGAATTCCAAACTCTGAATTCCAAACTCTGAATTTTGAATTTTGAATTTTGAACTTGGAATTCCAAGCTCGGAATTCCAAACTCGGAATTCCAAACTCAGAATTTGGAACTTGGAATTCCAAGCCCGGAATTCCGAACTCTGAATTCCAAACTCAGAATTTGGAACTCGGAATTCTAAACTCGGAACTCAGAATTCGGAACTCGGAATTCTGAACTCGGAATTTGGAAATCTGAACTTGGAATTCTGAACTCGGAATTCTGAACTTGGAATTCTGAACTCGGAATTTGGAATTCAGATTTCTGAACTCGGAATTCTGAACTCGCAACTCGGAATTCGGAACTCGGAACTCGGAATTTGGAACTCGGAATTCTGAACTCAGAATTTGGAATTCTGAACTTGGAATTCCGAACTCAGAATTTGGAATTTGGAACTTGGAATTCCAAACTCGGAATTCCAAACTCGGAATTTCAAACTTGGAATTTGGAACTCGGAATTCTGAACTCGGAACTCGGAATTCCAAACTCGGAATTCCGAACTTCGAATTCTGAACTCGGAATTTGGAATTCTGAACTCGGAATTTGGAAGTTGGAATTACAAACTCGGAATTCTGAACTTGGAATTCTGAACTCGGAACTCGGAATTCCAAACTTGGAATTCCGAACTCTGAATTTGGAATTCGGAATGTTGAACTCGGAATTCCGAACTCGGAATTCGGAACTCAGAAATCGGAACTCGGAATTTGGAACACGGAATTCGGAACTTGGAATTCTGAACTTGGAACTCGGAATTCCGAACTCGGAATTCCGAACTCAGAATTTGGAATTTGGAATTTGGAACTTGGAATTCCAAACTCGGAATTCCAAACTCTGAATTCCAAACTCTGAATTTTGAATTTTGAACTTGGAATTCCAAGCTCGGAATTCCAAACTCGGAATTCCAAACTCAGAATTTGGAACTCGGAATTCCAAGCCCGGAATTCCGAACTCTGAATTCCAAACTCAGAATTTGGAACTCGGAATTCTAAACTCGGAACTCAGAATTCGGAACTCGGAATTCTGAACTCGGAATTTGGAAATCTGAACTTGGAATTCTGAACTCGGAATTCTGAACTTGGAATTCTGAACTCGGAATTTGGAATTCAGATTTCTGAACTCGGAATTCTGAACTCGCAACTCGGAATTCGGAACTCGGAACTCGGAATTTGGAACTCGGAATTCTGAACTCAGAATTTGGAATTCTGAACTTGGAATTCCGAACTCAGAATTTGGAATTTGGAACTTGGAATTCCAAACTCGGAATTCCAAACTCGGAATTCCAAACTCGGAATTTCAAACTTGGAATTTGGAACTCGGAATTCTGAACTCGGAACTCGGAATTCCAAACTCGGAATTCCGAACTTCGAATTCTGAACTCGGAATTTGGAATTCTGAACTCGGAATTTGGAAGTTGGAATTACAAACTCAGAATTCCGAACTTGGAATTCCAAACTCGGAATTCTGAACTCGGAACTCAGAATTTGGAATTCTGAACTTGGAAATCCAAACTTGGAATTTGGAATTTGGAATTCGGAATTCGGAACTCGGAATTTGGAATTTGGAATTCCAAACTCAGAATTCCAAACTTGGAATTCTGAACTTGGAAATCCAAACTTGGAATTTGAAACTCGGAATTCGGAACTCGGAATTCGGAACTCGGAATTTGGGCTGGGCCTGGCTGGGCTGGCTGGCTGGCTGGCTGGGCTGGGCCTGGCTGGCTGGTCCGGGCTGGCTGGGCCCAGCTGGTCTGGTCCGGGCTGGCGGGGGTGGGCTGGCTGGACCTGGCTGGACCTGGCTGGGCTGGGCCTGGCTGGGCTGAGCCTGGCTGGGCCTGGCTGGCTGGGCCTGGCTGGGATTGGCCTGGCTGGGCCGGACTGGCTGGGCTAGGCTGGTTGGGCCAGGCTGGCTGGGCCTGGCTGGCTGGGCTGGGCTGGGCTGGCTGGCTGGCTGGGCTGGCTGGCTGGCTGGCTGGAACAATGGCTGGCTGGCTGTCACAATGGCTGGCTGGCTGTCACAATGGCTGGCTGGCTGTCACAATGGCTGGCTGGCTGGTTGGCTGGGCCTGGCTGGCTGGGCCGGGCTGGCTGGGTCGGGCTTGCTGGCTGGGCTGGCTGGCTGGCTGGCTGGCTGTCACAATGGCTGGCTGGCTGTCACAATGGCTGGCTGGCTGTCACAATGGCTGGCTGGCTGGCTGGATGGCTGGGCCTGGCAGGCTGGGCCTGGCTGGGCTGGGGCTGGCTGGGGCTGGCTGGCTGGGCCTGGCTGGGCCGGGCCTGGCTAGGCTGGGCTGTCTGAGCCTGGCTGGGCTGGGCTGGGCTGTCTGGGCTGGGCTGGCTTGGCCGGACTGGCTGGGCCGGTCTGGGCGGTCTGGGCTGGCTGGGCTGGGCTGGCCTGGCCAGGCTGGGACTGGCTGGCTGGGACTGGCTGGCTTCTGAACTCGGAACTCGAAATTCTGAACTCGGAATTTGGAATTCTGAACTCGGAATTCTGAACTCGGAATTCTGAACTTGGAATTCTGAACTCGGAACTCGGAATTCCAAACTTGGAATTCCGAACTCAGAAATTGGAATTTGGAATGTTGAACTCGGAATTCAGAACTCGGAATTCGGAACTCAGAATTCGGAATTCTAAACTTGGAATTCGGAACTTGGAATTCCATACTCGGTATTCCAAACTCTGAATTCCAAACTCTGAATTTTGAATTTTGAATTTTGAACTTGGAATTCCAAGCTCGGAATTCCGAACTCAGAATTTGGAACTCGGAATTCTAAACTCGGAACTCAGAATTCGGAACTCGGAATTCTGAACTCGGAATTTGGAAATCTGAACTTGGAATTCTGAACTTGGAATTTGGAAATCTGAACTTGGAATTCTGAACTCGGAATTCTGAACTTGGAATTCTGAACTCGGAATTTGGAATTCAGATTTCTGAACTCGGAATTCTGAACTCGTAACTCGGAATTCGGAACTCGGAACTCGGAATTTGGAACTCGGAATTCTGAACTCAGAATTTGGAATTCTGAACTTGTAATTCCGAACTCAGAATTTGGAATTTGGAATTTGGAACTTGGAATTCCAAAATCGGAATTCCAAACTCGGAATTTTAAACTTGGAATTTGGAACTCGGAATTCTGAACTCGGAACTCGGAATTCCAAACTCGGAATTCAACATTCCGAATTCCAAATTCTGAGTTCGGAATTCCAAGTTTGGAATTCCGAGTTCCGAGTTCAGAATTCCAAGTTCCGAATTCCAAATTCAGAATTCCGAGTTCAGAATTCCAAATTCCGAGTACAGAATTTCGAGTTCCAAATTCCGAGTTCCGAGTTCCGAGTTCCGAATTACGAGTTCCGAATAACGAGTTCCGAGTTCAGAAGCCAGCCAGTCCCAGCCAGCCAGTCCCAGCCTGGCCCGGCCAGCCCAGACCAGCCAGACCAGACCGGCCAGACCGGCCCAGCCAGTCTGGCCCAGCCAGCCCAGCCCAGCCAGGCCTGGCCAGCCAGGCCCAGCCAGCCCCAGCCCAGCCAGGCCCAGACAGCCCATCCCAGGCCAGCCAGGCCCAGCCAGGCCAGCCCAGACAGCCCCAGCACAGCCAGGACCGGCCAGCCAGTCCCAGCCAGCCCAACCCAGCCAGGCCCAGCCCAGCCAGGCCCGCACAGCCAGGCCAGGCCAGCCAGGCCCAGCCAGGCCCGGCCCCGCCAGGCCCAGCCAGCCGGGCCCAGCCAGCCAGCCAGCCATTGTGACTTACAGCCAGCTATTGTGACAGCCAGCCAGCCCTTGTTCAAGCCAGCCAGCCAGCCCAGCCAGCCAGGCCCAGCCAGCCGGGCCCAGCCAGGCGCAGCCCATCCAGGGCCAGCCAGCCCGGCCCAACACAGCCCGGCCCATCCAGGCCCTGCCAGCCAGGCCCAGCCAGCCGGGCCCAGCCAGCCATCCAGCCATTGTGACAGCCATCCATCCATTGTTCCAGCCAGCCAGCCAGCCCAGCCAGCCGGGCCCAGCCAGCCGGGCCCAGCCAGGGCCAGCCCAGCAGGGCCAGCCAGCCAGCCAGGCCCAGCCAACCAGGCAACCAGCCAGCCAGCCATTGTGATAGCCAGCCAGCCATTGTGACAGCCAGCCAGCCATTGTGACAGCCAGCCAGCCAGCCAGCCTAGCCAGCAAGCCCGGCCCAGCCAGCCCGGCCCAGCCAGCCAGGCCCAGCCAACCAGCCAGCCAGCCATTGTGACAGCCAGCCAGCCATTGTGACAGCCAGCCAGCCATTGTGACAGCCAGCCAGCCAGCCAGCCAGCCCAGCCAGCAAGCCCGGCCCAGCCAGCCTGGCCCTGCCAGCCAGCCAGCCAGCCAGCCAGCCATTGTGACTTACAGCCAGCCATTGTGACAGCCAGCCAGCCCTTGTTCAACCCAGCCAGCCAGCCCAGCCAGCAAGCACAGCCCAGCCAGCCCGGCCCAGCCAGCCAGGCCCAGCCAGCCAGGCCCGGCCAGCCAGGCCCAGCCCGGCCCAGCCAGCGCAGCCCAGCCAGGCCCAGCCCAGCCAGGCCCGGCCAGTTCCGAGTTCAGAATTCCAAGTTCCGAATTCCGTGTTCCAAATTCCGAGTTCCGAATTCTGAGTTCCGAATTCCGAGTTCGGAATTCCGAGTTCAACATTCCAAATTCCAAATTCTAAGTTCGGAATTCCAAGTTTGGAATTCCGAGTTCCGAGTTCAGAATTCCAAGTTCAGAATTCCGAGTTCAGAATTCCGAGTTCAGAATTCCAAATTCCGAGTTCCGAGTTCCGAATTACGAGTTCCAAATTACGAGTTCCGAGTTCAGAAGCCAGCCAGTCCCAGCCAGCCAGTCCCAGCCAGGCCCAGCCAGCCCAGACCAGCCCAGCCAGGCCCAGCCAGCCCAGCCCAGCCAGGGCCGGCCCAGCCAGGGCCGGCCAGCCAGGCCCAGCCAGGCCCAGCCCAGCCAGGCCCAGCCTGCCAGGCCCAGCCAGCCAGCCAGCCAGCCATTGTGACAGCCAGCCAGCCATTGTGACAGCCAGCCAGCAATTTTTCCAGTCAGCCGCCAGCCAGCCCAGCCAGCCAGCCATTGTGACAGCCAGCCAGCCATTGTGACAGCCAGCCAGCTATTTTCCCAGCCATCCGCCAGCCAGCCCAGCCAGCCAGGCCCGGCCGGCCAGCCGGCCGGCCAGCCAGCCAGCCAGCCAGCCAGCCAGCCAGCCAGCCATTGTGACAGCCAGCCAGCAATTTTTCCAGCCAGCCTGGCCCAGCCAGCCAGGCCAAGCCAGCCAGTCCCAGCCCAGCCAGCCATCCAGCCATCCGGCCAGCCAGCCCAGCCAGGCCCATCCCAGCCAGGCCCATCCAGGCCCAGCCAGCCCAGCCCAGCCCAGCCCAGCCAGCCAGCCAGCCCAGCCCAGCCAGCCAGCCAGCCAGCCAGCCAGCCAGCCCAGGCAGCCAGGCCCAGCCAGCCAGCCAGCCAGCCAGCCATTGTGACAGCCAGGGCTGGCTGGGCTGGGCTGGGCCTGGCTGGGCTGGGCTGGCTGGGCCTGGCTGGCTGGGCCTGGCTGGCCGGGCCTGGCTGGGCCGGGGCCGGCTGGGCTGGGTTGGCTGGCTGGCTGGCTGGAACAATGGCTGGCTGGATGGCTGTCACAATGGCTGGCTGGCTGGTTGGCTGGGCCTGGCTAGCTGGGCCGGGCTGGCTGGGCCGGGCTTGCTGGCTGGGCTGGCTGGCTGGCTGGCTGGAACAATGGCTGGCTGGCTGTCACAATGGCTGGCTGGCTTTCACAATGGCTGGCTGGTTGGTTGGCTGGTTGGCTGGGCCTGGCTGGCTGGCTGGCCCTGGCTGGGCTGGCCCTGGCTGGGCCCAGCTGGCTGGGCCTGGCTGGCTGGGCTGGCTGGCTTGCTGGAACAATGGCTGGCTGGCTGTCACAATGGCTGGCTGGCTGGCTGGGCCCGGCTGGATGGGCCTGGCTGGCAAGGCCTGGATGGGCCGGGCTGTGCTGGGCCAGGCTGGCTGGCCCTGGCTGGGCTGGCCCTGGCTGGGCTGGGCCTGGCTAGCTGGGCCTGGCTGGCTGGGCTGGCTGGCTGGCTTGAACAAGGGCTGGCTGGCTGTCACAATAGCTGGCTGTAAGTCACAATGGCTGGCTGGCTGGCTGGCTGGCTGGGCCCGGCTGGCTGGGCCTGGTGGGGCCGGGCCTGGCTGGGCCTGGCTGGCCCGGGCTGGCTGGGCTGGGCCTGGCTGGCCCGGGCTGGCTGGGCCTGGCTGGCTCGGAACTCGGAATTTGGAACTCGAAATTCTGAACTCGGAATTTGGAATTCTGAACTCGGAATTCTGAACTCGGAATTCTGAACTCGGAACTCGGAATTCCAAACTTGGAATTCCGAACTCAGAATTTGGAATTCGGAATGTTGAACTCGGAATTCCGAACTTGGAATTCTGAACTTGGAAATCCAAACTTGGAATTTGGAATTTGGAACTCGGAATTTGGGATGGGCCTGGCTGGGCCAGGGTGGCTGGGCCTGGCTGGCTGGTCTGGGCTGGCTGGCTGGCTGGGCTGGCTGGCTGGCTGGCTGGCTGGAACAATGGCTGGCTGGCTGTCACAAAGGCTGGCTGTCACAAGGGCTGGCTGGCTGTCACAATGGCTGGCTGGCTGTCACAATGGCTGGCTGGCTATCACAATGGCTGGCTGGCTGGTTGGCTGGTTGGCTGGGCCTGGCTGGCTGGCTGGCCCTGGCTGGGCTGGGCCTGGCTGGGCCCGGCTGGCTGGGCCTGGCTGGGCTGGCTGGCTGGCTGGAACAATGGCTGGCTGGCTGTCACAATGGCTGGATGGCTGGCTGGGCCCGGCTGGCTGGGCCTGGCTGGCGGGGCCTGGATGGGCCGGGCTGTGCTGGGCCGGGCTGGCTGGCCCTGGATGGGATGGGCCTGGCTGGGCCCGGCTGGCTGGGCCTGGCTGGCTGGGCTGGCTGGCTGGCTTGAACAAGGGCTGGCTGGCTGTCACAATAGCTGGCTGTAAGTCACAATGGCTGGCTGGCTGGCTGGGCCCGGCTGGCTGGGCCTGGCGGGGCCGGGCCTGGCTGGGCCTGGCTGGCCTGGCCTGGCTGGGCTGGGCCTGGCTGGGCTGGGCTGGCTGGGCCTGGCTGGCCGGTCCTGGCTGGGCTGGGGCTGGCTGGGCTGGCTGGCGGCTGACTGGAAAAATTGCTGGCTGGCTGTCACAATGGCTGGCTGGCTGTCACAATGGCTGGCTGGCTGGCTGGGCCCGGCTGGCTGGGCCTGGCGGGGCCGGTCCTGGCTGGGCTGGGCTGGCTGGGCCTGGCTGGCCGGGCCTGGCTGGGCTGGGGCTGGCTGGGCTGGCTGGCGGCTGACTGGAAAAATTGCTGGCTGGCTGTCACAATGGCTGGCTGGCTGTCACAATGGCTGGCTGGCTGTCACAATGGCTGGCTGGCTGGCTGGCTGGCTGGCTGGGCCTGGCAGGCTGGGCCTGGCTGGGCTGGGGCTGGCTGGGCGGGGCTGTCTGGGCCTGGCTGGGCTGGTCTGGGCTGGCTGGGCCTGGCTGGGCTGGGCTGGCTGGGCCGGACTGGCTGGGCCGGTCTGGGCGGTCTGGGCTGGCTGGGCTTGCCTGGCTGGGCCGGACTGGCTGGGCCGGTCTGGGCGGTCTGGGCTGGTTGGTCTGGGCTGGCCGGGCCAGGCTGGCACTGGCTGGCTGGGACTGGCTGGCTTCTGAACTCGGAACTCATAATTCGGAACTCGTAATTCGGAACTCGGAACTCGGAATTTGGAACTCGAAATTCTGAACACGGAATTTGGAATTCTGAACTCGGAATTCTGAACTTGGAATTCCGAACTCAGAATTTGGAATTTGGAATTTGGAACTTGGAATTCCAAACTCGGAATTCCAAACTCTGAATTTTGAATTTTGAATTTTGAATTTTGAATTTTGAACTTGGAATTCCAAGCTCGGAATTCCGAACTCTGAATTCCAAACTCAGAATTTGGAACTCGGAATTCTAAACTCGGAACTCAGAATTCGGAACTCGGAATTCTGAACTCGGAATTTGGAAATCTGAACTTGGAATTCTGAACTCGGAATTCTGAACTTTGAATTCTGAACTTGGAATTCTGAACTCGGAATTTGGAATTCAGATTTCTGAACTCGGAATTCTGAACTCGTAACTCGGAATTCGGAACTCGGAACTCGGAATTTGGAACTCGGAATTCTGAACTCAGAATTTGGAATTCTGAACTTGGAATTCCGAACTCAGAATTTGGAATTTGGAATTTGGAACTTGGAATTCCAAACTCTGAATTCCAAACTCAGAATTTGGGACTCAGAATTCTAAACTCGGAACTCAGAATTCAGAACTCAGAATTCTGAACTCGGAATTTGGAAATCTGAACTTGGAATTCTGAACTCGGAATTCTGAACTTGGAATTCTGAACTCGGAATTTGGAATTCAGATTTCTGAACTCGGAATTCTGAACTCGTAACTCGGAATTTGGAACTCGGAAGTCGGAATTTGGAACTCGGAATTCTGAACTCAGAATTTGGAATTTGGAATTTGGAACTTGGAATTCCAAACTCGGAATTCCAAACTCAGAATTTCAAACTTGGAATTTGGAACTCGGAATTCTGAACTCGGAACTCGGAATTCCAAATTCGGAATTCCGAACTTCGAATTCTGAACTCGGAATTTGGAATTCTGAACTCGGAATTTGGAAGTTGGAATTACAAACTCGGAATTCTGAACTTGGAATTCTGAACTCGGAACTCGGAATTCCAAACTTGGAATTCCGAACTCTGAATTTGGAATTCGGAATGTTGAACTCGGAATTCCGAACTCGGAATTCGGAACTCAGAATTCGGAACTCGGAATTTGGAACACGGAATTCGGAACTTGGAATTCTGAACTCGGAACTCGGAATTCCGAACTCAGAATTTGGAATTTGGAATTTGGAACTTGGAATTCCAAACTCTGAATTCCAAACTCTGAATTCCAAACTCTGAATTTTGAATTTTGAATTTGGAACTCGGAATTCTAAACTCGGAACTCAGAATTCGGAACTCGGAATTCTGAACTCGGAATTTGGAAATCTGAACTTGGAATTCTGAACTCGGAATTCTGAACTTGGAATTCTGAACTCGGAATTTGGAATTCTGAACTCGGAATTCTGAACTCGGAATTCTGAACTTGGAATTCTGAACTCGGAACTCGGAATTCCAAACTTGGAATTCCGAACTCAGAAATTGGAATTCGGAATGTTGAACTCGGAATTCAGAACTCGGAATTCGGAACTCAGAATTCGGAATTCTGAACTTGGAATTCGGAACTCGGAACTCGGAATTCCGAACCCGGAATTCCGAACTCAGAATTTGGAATTTGGAATTTGGAACTTGGAATTCCAAACTCGGAATTCCAAACTCTGAATTCCAAACTCTGAATTTTGAATTTTGAATTTTGAACTTGGAATTCCAAGCTCGGAATTCCGAACTCGGAATTCCAAACTCAGAATTTGGAACTCGGAATTCTAAACTCGGAACTCAGAATTCAGAACTCGGAATTCTGAACTCGGAATTTATAAATCTGAACTTGGAATTCTGAACTTGGAATTTGGAAATCTGAACTTGGAATTCTGAACTCGGAATTCTGAACTTGGAATTCTGAACTCAGAATTTGGAATTCAGATTTCTGAACTCGGAATTCTGAACTCGTAACTCGGAATTCGGAACTCGGAACTCAGAATTTGGAATTCTGAACTTGGAAATCCGAACTCAGAATTTGGAATTTGGAATTTGGAACTTGAAATTCCAAACTCGGAATTTTAAACTTGGAATTTGGAACTCGGAATTCTGAACTCGGAACTCGGAATTCCAAACTCGGAATTCAACATTCCGAATTCCAAATTCTGAGTTCGGAATTCCAAGTTTGGAATTCCGAGTTCCGAGTTCAGAATTCCAAGTTCAGAATTCCAAGTTCAGAATTCCGAGTTCAGAATTCCAAATTCCGAGTACAGAATTTCGAGTTCCAAATTCCGAGTTCCGAGTTCCGAGTTCCGAATTACGAGTTCCGAGTTCAGAAGCCAGCCAGTCCCAGCCAGCCAGTCCGAGCCTGGCCCGGCCAGCCCAGACCAGCCAGACCAGACCGGCCAGACCGGCCCAGCCAGTCTGGCCCAGCCAGCCCAGCCCAGCCAGGCCTGGCCAGCCTGGCCCAGCCAGCCTGGCCCAGCCAGCCCCAGCCCAGCCAGGCCCAGACAGCCCAGCCCAGGCCAGCCAGGCCCAGCCAGGCCAGCCCAGCCAGCCCCAGCCCAGCCAGGACCGGCCAGCCAGTCCCAGCCAGCCCAACCCAGCCAGGCCCAGCCCAGCCAGGCCCGCCCAGCCAGGCCAGGCCAGCCAGGCCCAGCCAGGACCGGCCCCGCCAGGCCCAGCCAGCCGGGCCCAGCCAGCCAGCCAGCCATTGTGACTTACAGCCAGCTATTGTGACAGCCAGCCAGCCCTTGTTCAAGCCAGCCAGCCAGCCCAGCCAGCCAGGCCCAGCCAGCCGGGCCCAGCCAGGCCCAGCCCATCCAGGGCCAGCCAGCCCGGCCCAGCACAGCCCGGCCCATCCAGGCCCTGCCAGCCAGGCCCAGCCAGCCGGGCCCAGCCAGCCATCCAGCCATTGTGACAGCCAGCCATCCATTGTTCCAGCCAGCCAGCCAGCCCAGCCAGCCAGGCCCAGCCAGCCGGGCCCAGCCAGGGCCAGCCCAGCAGGGCCAGCCAGCCAGCCAGGC